>NC_142803.1:46375374-46700374 GCF_049724085.1 Artemia sp. Qi Xiang Cuo
GGTACCCATTTGCTAAAAAATCGAACCTCGTCCTCTGGGTTGTGTATCTTACTCGGAAATACCTCACAACTAAAATCTTCCAAGTTGAATAATGGTATATCTGATTTGCATTTGTCTATCAAAGGTTTATCAGTGGGCACATTCCCTTTTGTGTACAGTGCTGTTACGCCAAAAAAAAACAGCATATCTCTCTAACTTCCTCTTGTACGTAGGATAAATCCTTCCCTTTGTTATAGGATGGAAGAATCATTCTATTATATAAACCTATTTTGTTTATAAAGTATAGTGTTTTGCGCCACCTGTCTTCATTGTACTCATACATATTGTAGTTTATATACCAGTGGTAACAAGAGACTTCTTGATGATCAGTAGTCAACAGTAGAAACGCGCATTCAAAAATCACTCTACACGCCGATTTCTTCACGCCAATATATTCGCAATCAAAAACGCCATACATCTTTGAAGTTATATTGATAGAATGGATATTCAAACTGTTTAAAGTTCCAAATTAAACTATATTATATACTAAAGAAACTGAATATATTAACACCTAAACAAGACACACTGATTTATATTTAATAAAAATTATATTTATTATTAAGACCTCAGAATTTTTATCTTCACGAATGACAAGTAACAATTTTCCTTAAATTAGAATATTAGATAGATATCACATGTAAACGAGAAACTGCCGGTGATTTAGACGTTATTTTCTCACACCTAGAAGAGACTCGCATCTCATTAGTCCGAATATACATGCTAATTCGATTTCATCTCATGACATATTTTTACATGTCAATTGCTAAAGAACTTTATTCATCTCAAACATAGAAATCAGACCTAGGTGTTTTAGATTTTCGTGGGTGTTTGTTTCCTGGAGTTTATTAATTGAGAAGTTAACTTTAATATTTCGTGGTTTTGCCGTGACTGAAATCATGAATTAGAATAGTTAATAATTCGTCCTTTTCTAACTGTAATAGAGTATATAAATTCATGTCTTACTGCTATTTATTCTTCCTAAGCCTAGTAAACGTATTATTAATATTTCATAAGAAACATAAAAATTCGGTCAGTCTTGTTTTTATAAACTACATCAAACTGCTATGTATACCCTTCCTATACCATTAAGTTAAATGTTAACTATTAAAGGCTATGAGCCTGAGAAAATTTGCCTGCTTTTCGCTAAAGGGGGAAAACCCCCCTTCCTAAAAGGCATACTATCTTAAAAGTCACACCATCAGGTTCGGCATATCAGGAAACCTGACTGCAGAGGTTTCAAGCTCCTATCTGAAAAATGTGGAATTTTTGTATTTTTTTTTTTAGAAGAAAGATTACTTGTAGTTTTATTCCCAAGGGTGATCATATTGACCTAGTGGTACCAAAATATCGTAAGAGGGCTCATTTGACTGGAAATTAAAAGTTCTAGTGCCATTTTTAAGTGACCAAAAAGATTGGATGGTAACTACGCCGTCTCTCACGCCTCTTTTTTCTGAAATCGTGCGGTAAAAATTTTGAGATTGCCATTTTATTCATCATTGTTTAGTGCCATTTTTAAGTGACAAAAAATATTGGATGGTAGCTACGCCGTCTCTCACGCCTCTTTTTTTCCGAAATCGTGCGGTCAAAATTTTGAGATCGCCATTTTCTTCATCATTGTTGAAACGTCTAATAGCTATGTCTTTGAATATAACATGAAACCCCCCTCACATCCCCAGGGGAAACGTCTTTAAGTTATGAAATTTGTCTATTCTTTACGCATAGTATTGGTTATTTCGAAGTATGTATACATTTTTTTTTTGGGGGGGGGGCGCGGGAGGGATTTCTCCGTGGAGGTGGGGCCAGATTTACTGGCGTTATTTAGAAAACGATAATCCAATAAATAAAAAAAGTTTTTTCAACTGAAAGTAAGGAGCAAAATCAAAATTTAAAACGAAGAGAATTATTACGTATACGAAGGGGATTTCCCTCTCATAACCTTGCTCTTTGCACTAAAGTTTGAATTTTGTTCCAATTCCTTAAGAGCGACTCCTAAAACACAAGGTCCGTTTAATTAGAACAATAAGAAGCTATTTTAAAAGTACTAAGATTTTAGCGCAAAGAGTGAGGTGTTGAGGAGCGGTGCAATCTCGTTCATATACGTAATAATTTTCGTTTGTTTTAAGTTCTAATGTTGCTCCTTACTTTCAGTTGGAAAAATATGTTTTTTTTTTAATTTAATTTTTATGTAAAGATTTCTTCAAATAATATTAAGAGGATTTGTTTTTACACTGCTCACAGTGTAGAATGTGTTACTAAAAATTTTTTTCAAAATATTTTTGGTCTATCGACCTAGTGGTACTAAAATATCGTAAGAGGGCTCATTTGACTGGAAATTAAAAGTTCTAGTGCCATTTTTAAGTGACCAAAAAGATTGGATGGTAACTACGCCGCCTCTCACGCCTCTTTTTTCTGAAATCGTGCGGTCAAAATTTTGAGATTGCCATTTTCTTCATCATTGTTGAGTGCCATTTTTAAGTGACCAAAAAGATTGGATGGTAACTACGCCGCCTCTCACGCCTCTTTTTTTCCGAAATCGTGCGGTAAAAATTTTGAGTTTGTCATTTTCTTCATCATTGTTGAAACGCCTAATAGCTATGTCTTTGAATATAACATGAAACCCCCCTCACATCCCCAGGGGAAACGTCTTTAAGTTATGAAATTTGTCTATTCTTTACGCATAGTATTGGTTATTTGGAAGTATGTATACATTTTTTTTGGGGGGGGGGGGGAGGGAGGGATTTCTCCGTGGAGGTGGGGCCAGATTTACTGGTATTATTTAGAAAACGATAATACAATAAATAAAAAAGTTTTTTCAACTGAAAGTAAGGAGCAAAATTAAAACTTAAAACGAAGAGAATTATTACGTATACGAAGGGGATTTCCCCCTAATAACCTCGCTCTTTGCACTAAAGTTTGAATTCTGTTCCAATTCCTTAAGAACGAGTCCTAAAACACAAGGTTCGTTTAATTAGAACAATAAGAAGCTCTTTTAAAAGTACTAAAATTTTAGCGCAAAGAGTGAGGTGTTGAGGAGCGGTGCAATCTCGTTCATATACGTAATAATTTTCGTTTGTTTTAAGTTCTAATGTTGCTCCTTACTTTCAGTTGGAAAAATATATTTTTTTTTTAAATTTAATTTTTATGTAATGATTTCTTCAAATAATAGCAAGAGGATTTGTTTTTACACTGCTCACAGTGTAGAATGTGTTACTAAAATTTTGTTTGAAAATATTTTTGAACTATCGACCTAGTGGTACTAAAATATCGTAAGAGGGCTCATTTGACTGGAAATTAAAAGTTCTAGTGCCATTTTTAAGTGACCAAAAGGATTGGATGGTAACTACGCCGCGACTCACGCCTCTTTTTTCCGAAATCGTGCGGTCAAAATTTTGAGATTGCCATTTTCTTCATCATTGTTGAGTGTCATTTTTAAGTGACCAAAAAGATTGGATGGTAACCACGCCGCCTCTCACGCCTCTTTTTTTCCGAAATCGTGCGGTCAAAATTTTGAGATTGCCATTTTCTTCATCATTGTTGAAACGTCTAATAGCTATGTCTTTGAATATAACATGAACCCCCCCCCTCACATCCCCACGGGAAACGTCTTTAAGTTATGAAATTTGTCTATTCTTTACGCATAGTATTGGTTATTTGGAAGTATGTATACATTTTTTTTGGGGGGGAGGGAGGGATTTCTCCGTGGAGGTGGGGCCAGATTTACTGGCATTATTTAGAAAACGATAATACAATAAATAAAAAAAGTTTTTTCAACTGAAAGTAAGGAGCAAAATTAAATTTTAAAACGAAGAGAATTATTACGTATACGAAGGGGATTTCCCTCTCATAAACTTGCTCTTTGTACTAAAGTTTAAATTTTGTTCCAATTCCTTAAGAACGACTCCTAAAACACAAGGTTCGTTTAATTAGAACAATAAGAAACTCTTTTAAAAGTACTAAGATTTTAGCGCAAAGAGTGAGGTGTTGAGGAGCGGTGCAATTTCGTTCATATACATAATAATTTTCGTTTGTTTTAAGTTCTAATGTTGCTCCTTACTTTCAGTTGGAAAAATATGTTTTTTTAATTTAATTTTTATGTAATGATTTCTTCAAATAATATCAAGTGGATTTGTTTTTACACTGCTCACAGTGTAGAATGTGTTACTAAAATTTTGTTTCCAAATATTTTTGGCCTATCGACCTAGTGGTACTAAAATATCGTAAGAGGGCTCATTTGACTGGAAATTAAAAGTTCTAGTGCCATTTTTAAGTGACCAAAAAGATTGGATGGTAACTACGCCACCTCTCACGCCTCTTTTTTCCGAAATCGTGCGGTCAAAATTTTGAGATTGCCATTTTCTTCATCATTGTTGAAACGCCTAATAGCTATGTCTTTGAATATAACATGAAACCCCCCTCACATCCCCAGGGGAAATGTCTTTAAGTTATGAAATTTGTCTATTCTTTACGCATAGTATTGGTTATTTGGAAGTATGTATACATTTTTTGGGGGGGAGGGAGGGATTTCTCCGTGGAGGTGGGGCCAGATTTACTGGCATTATTTAGAAAACGATAATACAATAAATAAAAAAAGTTTTTTCAACTGAAAGTAAGGAGCAAAATTAAAACTTAAAACGAAGAGAATTATTACGTATACGAAGGGGATTACCCTCTCATAACATCGCTCATTGCAATAAAGTTTGAATTTTGTTCCAATTCCTTAAGAACGACTCCTAAAACACAAGGTTCGTTTAATTAGAACAATAAGAAGCTCTTTTAAAAGTACTAAGATTTTAGCGCAAAGAGTGAGCTGTTGATGAGCGGTGCAATCTCATTCATATACGTAATAATTTTCGTTTGTTTTAAGTTCTAATGCTGCTCCTTACTTTCAGTTGGAAAAATATGTTTTTTTTTAATTTAATTTTTATGTAATGATTTCTTCAAATAATATCAAGAGGATTTGTTTTTACAATATCACAGTACCAAACCCCCAAAAGTTGAAAAAATGACACAAGCAATTAACCTGGCCTAAATAAATCATTGTAAGCGAAGAACCTATTTCTCCTTCCATAACAACAATTAATGTGCCCCCCCCCCAAATTTTTATATGTCCCTCGTTAATTATCATTCTTCACTGCACGCAAATAAGAAGTAACTTTACTAAATTCTTAAACAAAATTTCTTTTTAAATGAAAATTTTTTAAAAATTTACAAGCGCTTTAAGAATTAAAGCTTAGGTAAATAGCCCCCAAGACCATCCTTGTGTTTCAAACGTCGTTCATAAAAGCTATAAAATTGTAACACCCAGAAGGTTTCTGTATCTCATTACTCTAAATATATGCATGCTAATTTAGTTATATTGCGCCGCGAATTTTTGCATGTCAGTCGTGATGAAATAAACACGCATCCGTGATCTTTCTTCTGCATGGCAAAAAATAGAAAATTCCACATTTTTACAGATAGGAGCTTGAAACCTTATCATTTGGACTCCCTGATACGCTAAATCTGATGGTGTGATTTTTATTAAGATCACCTGACTTTTAAGGGGTGTCTATCCTTTTTTTTTCAAAAATCAGGAAAATTTTCTCAGCCTCGTAACCTCTGATAGGTAAGACTAAACCTAATGAAATTTATGTATTTGAAATCAGCATAAAAAGTCGACTCTTTTTATATATCTGTTGGTATCAAAAATTCTGTTTTTTGGAATTTCGGTTACTTTTGAGGACGGGCGCTCCTTACTTACAATTCATTACCACGAACTGTTTGACGTCGTTGAAGTTTTAACGCTTAGGGTTGTTTTAAAAGCTAAAAAATAGTCTTAAATTCTGCATTTTAGTATAATTTTTCTTTTATATTTTTGGTTGTTACGTTGAGTGCGGCCCTTGGACCGTACTCAGGCATAGTTCGTAAGTTAATTCATAACTCAATTTTGAGAAAGTCATTTAACTAACAAATTTGTAAACATGCTAAACTTAATCAGATATTGAGAAAACTGACTGGCCCTGTTTTTAATATTTGCTGAAATTTGAAGAAAAAAAAACAGGGATTTTTTAATTAGAATAGGAAGCTTTTTTGAAAGTGCTATCAGCTTTAGCGTAAAGAGCATTATATTGAGGAGGGGGTGACCCTTCATATCCGGATTAAATCTGCCGAAACTAATATGCAAATTCTATTTTAATTTTTCATGTACGATATAAGAAAATTTTACTCACCAAAAGTCGCTTAGACGATTCCATATCTCTATCAATGTAAATGATTGTAAACTATAGATATTGATAGAACGAATGAACTATTAAATCTGTATAAAATTATAATTTGGAACTTGAATATATACAAAAAATGACTGAATTCATTTCTGTGTCGGAAAAATAAATACAATCTAAAGAGCCGGCTCTGCTAGATCTTAGACATCTGAAAGCAGGTCTCAGAGCTCATGACGCTTCCCGTGAATCGACAGTAGCTTAGCCTTTCTGTCCTTGAGAATGGTCACTTAATTCGCAAGGGAATCTTTGCAGGAGGCCACTTTCTTAGAATGGGGTAGTTTTCATCTGGTTTATGCAATTGCTTAGGCTAGTGAACCCTGCAAATGGGAACTGACGTTGTAGGCAGCAGCAGCAAGAAAAAAAAATAACCGTAAAGAAAATGGTTGCTTCAACTCAAGGTAAATATTATCATGTACTCACCTCAGATGTTTTTGTGGTGCAGTGAGTTGTTACTAGTAGTAGTACTTTCGTGTTTTTTGCAAGCCATTCATACTATGCCTTAAATATATTCAGAAGTTTCTTTGATAAAACTTAGCCGTGACTACATCAGATGGTTTTGTAGTGCAGTGAGTTGTTACTAGTAGTAGTACTTTCGTGTTTTTTGCAAGTCATTCATACTAGACCTTAAATGCATTCTGATATTTTCTTGATAAAACATAGCCTTGACTACCTCAGATGGTTTTGTGGTGCAGTGAGTTGTTAATAGTAGTAGTAGTACTTTCGTGTTTTTTGCAAGCCATTCATACTATACCTTAAATGTATTCAGAAGTTTCCATGATAAAACATAGCCGTGCTTTTTTCAGCATCCTTTGTCGGATATGTTGAATAAAAAATGCAAAGTCGACATAGCTTTATTTCATTTTTTTAAGGTTAATTTAGACGAGGTTACGTGCTCGCACGTAACCATCTGAACCATCTGAGGTGAGTACATGATAATATTTACCTTGAGTTGAAGCAACCATTTTCTTTACGGTTATTTTTTTTTCTTGCTGCTGCTGCCTACAACGTCAGTTCCCATTTGCAAGGTTCACTAGCCTAAGCAATTGCATAAATCAGATGAAAACTACCCCATTCTAAGAAAGTGGCCCCCTGCAAAGATTCCCTTGCGAATTAAGTGACCATTCTCAAGGACAGAAAGGCTAAGCTACTGTCGATTCACGGGAAGCGTCATGAGCTCTGAGACGTGCTTTCAGATGTCTAAGATCTAGCAGAGCCGGCTCTTTAGATTGTATTTATTTTTCCGACACAGAAATGAATTCAGTCATTTTTTGTATATATTCAAGTTTCAAATTATAATTTTATACAGATTGAATAGTTCATTCGTTCTATCAATATCTATAGTTTACAATCATTTACATTGATAGAGATATGGAATCTTCTAAGCGACTTCTGGTGAGTAAAATTTCCTTATATCGTACATGAAAAATTAAAATACAATTTGCATATTAGTTTCGGCAGATTTAATCCGGATATGAAGGGTCACCCCCTCCTCAATATCATGCTCTTTACGCTAAAGCTGTTAGCACTTTCAAAAAAGCTTCCTATTCTAATTAAAAAGTCCCTTTTTTTTCTTCAAATTTCGGTAAATATTCAAAACAGGGCCAGTCAGTTTTCTCACTATCTGATTAAGTTTAGCATGTTTACAAATTTGTTAGTTAAATGGCTTTCTCAAAATTGAGTTATGAATTAACTTTCGAACTATGCATGAGTACAGTCAAAGGACCGCACTCAACTTAACAACCAAAAATATAAGAGAAAAATTATACTAAAATGCATAGTTTAAGGCTATTTTTTTAGTTTTTAAAACAACCCTAAGCATTAAAACTTCAACGACGTCAAACAGTTCGTGGTAATGAATTGTAAGTAAGGAGCGCCTGTCCTCAAAAGTAACCGAAATTCTAAAAAACAGAATTTTTGATTCCAACATATATATAAAAAAAGAGTCAACTTTTTATGCTGATTTCAAATACATAAATTTCATTAGGTTTAGTCTAACCTATCAGAGGTTACGAGCCTGAGAAAATTTTCCTGATTTTTGAAAAAAAAGGGGTAAACACCCTCCAAAAGTCAAGTGATCTCAATAAAAATCACACCATCAGATTTAGCGTATCAGGGAGTCCAAATGATAAGGTTTCAAGCTCCTATCTGTAAAAATGTGGAATTTTCTATTTTTTGAGAAAATTCCTCCACAGAGAAATCCCTCCCGCCCCCCCCCCCCCCAAAAAAAATTTATACATACTTCCAAATAACCAATACTATGCGTAAAGAATAGACAAATTTCATAACTTAAAGACGTTTCCCCTGGGGATGTGAGGGGGGGGGGGGTTCATGTTATATTCAAAGACATAGCTATTAGACGTTTCAACAATGATGAAGAAAATGGCAATCTCAAAATTTTGACCGCACGATTTCGGAAAAAAGAGGCGTGAGAGGCGGCGTAGTTACCATCCAATCTTTTTGGTCACTTAAAAACGGCACTAGAACTTTTAATTTCCAGTCAAATGAGCCATCTTACGATATTTTAGTACCACTAGGTCGATAGGTCAAAAATATTTTTAAACAAAATTTTAGTAACACATTCTACACTGTGAGCAGTGTAAAAACAAATCCTCTTGATATTATTTGAAAAAATCATTACATAAAAATTTAATTAAAAAAAAATATATTTTTCCAACTGAAAGTAAGGAGCAACATTAGAACTTAAAACAAACGAAAATTATTACGTATATGAACGAGATTGCACCGCTCCTCAACACCTCACTCTGCGCTAAAATCTTAGTACTTTTAAAAGAGCTTCTTATTGTTCTAATTAAACGAACCTCGTGTTTTAGGACTCGTTCTTAAGGAATTGGAACAAAATTCAAACTTTAGTGCAAAGAGCGAGGTTATGAGGGGGAAATCCCCTTCGTATACGTAATAATTCTCTTCGTTTTAAGTTTTAATTTTGCTCCTTACTTTCAGTTGAAAAAACTTTTTTTATTTATTGTATTATCGTTTTCTAAATAATGCCAGTAAATCTGGCCCCACCTCCACGGAGAAATGCCGCCCTCCCCCCCCCCCAAAAAAAAAATAAAAAAAATTTACACATACTTCGAAATAACCAATACTATGCGTAAAGAATAGACAAATTTCATAACTTAAAGAAGTTTCCCCTGGGGATGTGCGGGGGGTTTCATGTTATATTCAAAGACATAGCTATTAGGCGTTTCAACAATGATGAAGAAAATGACAATCTCAAAATTTTGACCGCACGATTTCGGAAAAAAAGAGGCGTGAGAGGCGGCGTAGTTACCCTCCAATATTTTTGGTCACTTAAAAATGGCAATCAACAATGATGACGAAAATGGCAATCTCAAAATTTTGACCGCACGATTTCGGAAAAAAGAGGCGTGAGAGGCGGCGTAGTTACCATCCAATCTTTTTGGTCACTTAAAAATGGCACTTTTAATTTCCAGTCAAATGAGCCCTCTTACGATATTTTAGCACCACTAGGTCGATAGACCAAAAATATTTTGAAAAAAAATTTTAGTAACACATTCTACACTGTGAGCAGTGTAAAAACAAATCCTCTTGATATTATTTGAAGAAATCATTACATAAAAATTAAATTAAAAGAAAAACATATTTTTCCAATTGAAAGTAAGGAGCAACATTAGAACTTAAAACAAACGAAAATTATTACGTATATGAACGAGATTGCACCGCTCCTCAACACCTCACTCTTTGCGCTAAAATCTTAGTTCTTTTGAAAGAGCTTCTTATTGTTCTAATTAAACGGACCTTGTGTTTTAGGAGTCGTTCTTAAGGAATTGGAACAAAATTCAAACTTTAGTGCAAAGAGCGAGGTTATGAGAGGGAAATCCCCTTCGTATACGTAATAATTCTTTTCGTTTTAAGTTTTAATTTTGCTCCTTACTTTCAGTTGAAAAACTTTTTTTATATATTGTATTATCGTTTTCTAAATAATGCCAGTAAATCTGGCCCCACCTCCACGGGTAAATCCCTCCCTCCCCCCCCAAAAAAAATGTATGCATACTTCGAAATAACCAATACTATGCGTAAAGAATAGACAAATTTCATAACTTAAAGACGTTTCCCCTGGGGATGTGAGGGGGGTTTCATGTTATATTCAAAGACATAGCTATTAGGCGTTTCAACAATGATGAAGAAAATGGCAATCTCAAAATTTTGACCGCACGATTTCGGAAAAAAAGAGGCGTGTGGGGCGGCGTAGTTACCATCCAATCTTTTTGGTCACTTAAAAATGGCACTCAACAATGATGAAGAAAATGGCAATCTCAAAATTTTGACCGCAGGATTTCGGAAAAAAAGAGGTGTGAGAGGCGGCGCAGTTACCATCCAATCTTTTTGGTCACTTAAAAATGGCACTAGAACTTTTAATTTCCAGTCAAATGAGCCCTCTTACGATATTTTAGTACCACTAGGTCAATACGATCACCCCTGGGAATAAAACTACAAGTAATCTTTCTTCTAAAAAAAAATACAAAAATTCCACATTTTTGCAGATAGGAGCTTGAAACCTCTGCAGTCAGGTTTCCTGATATGCCGAACTTGATGGTGTGACTTTTAAGATAGTATGACTTTTAGGGGGGGGGGTTCCCCCCTTTAGCGAAAAGCAGGCAAATTTTCTCAGGCTCATAGCCTTCAATAGTTAACATTTAACTTAATGGTATTGGAAGGGTATACATAGCAGTTTGATGTAGTTTATAAAAACAAGACTGACCGAATTTTTATGTTTCTTATGAAGTATTAATAATACGTTTACTAGGCTTAGGAAGAATAAATAGCAGTAAGACATGAATTTATATACTCTATTACAGTTAGAAAAGGACGAATTATTAACTATTCTAATTCATGATTTCAGGCACGGCAAAACCACGAAATATTAAAGTTAACTTCTCAATTAATAAACTCCAGGAAACAAACACCCACGAAAATCTAAAAAACCTAGGTCTGATTTCTATGTTTGAGATGAATAAAGTTCTTTAGCAATTGACATGTAAAAATATGTCACGAGATGAAATCGAATTAGCATGTATATTCGGACTAATGAGATGCGAGTCTCTTCTAGGTGTGAGAAAATAACGTCTAAATCACCGGCAGTTTCTCGTTTACATGTGATATCTATTTAATATTCTAATTTAAGGAAAATTGTTACTTGTCATTCGTGAAGATAAAAATTCTGAGGTCTTAATAATAAAAATATTTTTTATTAAATATAAACCAGTGTGTCTTGTTTAGATGTTAATATATTCAGTTTCTTTAGTATATAATATAGTTTCAATTTGGAACTTTAAACAGTTTGAATATCCATTCTATCAATATAACTTCAAAGATGTATGGCGTTTTTGATTGCGAATATATTGGCGTGAAGAAATCGGCGTGTGGAGTGATTTTTGAATGCGCGTTTCTACTGTTGACTACTGATCATCAAGAAGTCTCTTGTTACCACTGGTATATAAACTACAATATGTATGAGTACAATGAAGATAGGTGGCGCAATACACTATACTTTATAAACAAAATAGGTTTATATAATAGAATGATTCTTCCATCCTATAACAAAGGGAAGGATTTATCCTACGTACAAGAGGAAGTTAGAGAGATATGCTGTTTTTTTTTGGCGTAACAGCACTGTACACAAAAGGGAATGTGCCCACTGATAAACTTTTAATCGAAAAATGCAAATCAGATATACCATTATTCAACTTGGAAGAATTTAGTTGTGAGGTATTTCCGAGTAAGATACACAACCCAGAGGACGAGGTTCGAATTTTTAGCAAATGGGTACCAATAGATATTCCTTCTCGGAATATGTGTGTGAGATTTCCTAGGAAGAAGAAGAACAAAAAAATCCGTGATATAGATTGGAATGACACTGAGTGGATGACAAACAATGATGAATTTTTACAATAGTCATCACACCCATGACTACCCAACGGTCTTTTTAAAGACCATCAATTCTATAAACACTTCGTAACCATGGTAATATGAATCTTTTAGGTTCAATATTTGAAGCTAGTTCCAGCAGAAATCGGAGAGGTAAAGCTAGGTCAACTCACAATGTCATTCTATCGTCGTTATTCATTTTCATAGACTGATGTTGTTTAAAATTTATAACAAAATAACTGAGTTAAAAACCCCATAGGGGTTACCTTAAATGTTAATAAGTTTAATACCTTTTGTTTTTCTCCACCTTCATACAATCCAATCACTAATTAGAATCACTCTCTTTGAAAAGGTGTATACGTCCCTTAGAAATGTTTACCTATATGTCCCATAGAAGTATAAGGCCATATGAGGGAGTTCTGAATCTCTTTGAATAGGTGTAGAGGGGCATCAGAATTCCATATGGATGTTAGAATTCCTTGCTACAGGGGCATCAGAATTCCATATGTACTATCTACTCATACTTTCTTTAAGCGAGCAACTTTGTGTTTATTTTAAAAATCTGTTTCTTTGAATTATATACCTTCTAGTATTTTTCTTTAGCTGGTTGTATCGAACCCAACCTGTCACGATGACATCAAGATGAAGTTCACTTTATTTCCGATTCGAAGACAAGTAGCAAAGAAAATCCATATATACAAGCCTTCTACGGGCCAAGTGCAAGGACCCAGCCTCGAAATGGGCTACATATTTTTTTTATTTTAACTGGCATATTGACTTTTCTGGCCACAAAAATGATCTAAGTAGGTCACGACTTAAATATAAAATATTAAATATAAAATATAAAATAAATAATTTTTTGAAGATATATCTTCAAAAATTGTAGTGAGAACCAGATAAAGAACCAGTTCTCACTACTTTTTTGAAGATATGTCTGAAAATTCCCTGTTCGACACGCATTGCCAGCCCAGTCTTGATGCAACCTATTGCCCAAAATACTTGATAAATTCAATTCAAAATCAACGGACTCGGTATATTCGTCATTATTTTGTTTTCAACCACGAGGTATAAAATAATTAATAATAATTGAGTTAAAAACTTCTGGCGCAAATTCAGTTTTTGATTCCTGTTAAAGCATCAAACAATCATCCATTTTATAGGAATTGTTTTCTTCTGGAACTCGCTGTTTCTCACTCTGGCTTCTCTCCTAACCGCATATTTCACTTACGATTTGATGTATTCCCTGTGACACTAGTTGCAAAATGGCTTCTAGTTGTAGATCATGCTTCTATTTTATTTTTTGCATCATTACCTCCGACTTTTGTTCATGCCTTTTACTTTAGCTGTTTGAATTAATTCAAGATCATGTGTTCCAATGCCTACGCCCTCCGAAATATCTAAAAATACACACTGAAATAATCCTTGTTTTATTCTTTATTTTTAAGCAATAGGGTAGAAGATGAGCTATTTCAGTTGAATTAAGAAATTCTGCCATGAATTCAATTCCTCCTTCCTGCTTATCCTTTACACTCACTAAAGTAAGACAACCCTTACTTACTTTTAATTTTCTGAAATATTTAATCTCTGTAACAGCACAATTATCGTGTTATTCCTTCGTTTTAGGTTACATTTTCGGTTGCAATTCCAAATGATTTATTGCTGTTTCTTCTTCCGTGTCTTTTTATTTATCAATGAGTTCGTGGTAACGAACTGTGAGTAAGGAGCAACCCGGCTCAATAGTAACCGAAACTCTAAAAAACGGAATTTTGATACTAATAGATATATCGAAAGAATTGGCCAACTATGCTCATTTCAAATATTTGAGTTTCATTAAGTTTAATCTTACCCATCTAAAGCTAAGAGCCTGAAAATCTTTTTCTTATTTTCAAAAAAGGAGGAAAGACCCCATAGAAGTCATAGAATTTTAATGAAAATCACAAACGAAGAGTTAATCAGAGTAAACCGCGGAGTAGGTCGTCCGTGGTTGGGGTGGGAGGATGTCATAAAGAAACATTTGAAGGAAATGGGAACTTCCTGGGAGGGTGTAAAGAGGGAGGCTTTGAATAGATCGGGATGGAGGAGGAGCGTGCGTAGCTGTGTAGGCCTCAGGCGGCTTGGTGCTGCGGTCAGTTGTTAGTAGTAATAGTAATCAGAGGAAAAACCTGATCTAAAATATCGAGTAATCAAATTGTCCATCACTAATTGTTTCTGGTCTGGGAAATAGAATACACTGATAAATTACTACATTTTTATCTTAGCTTCTGTTTCTTTATTAAATAAAAAAAACAAGTTTTTTTAACTGAAAGTAAGGCGAACCCCCTAATATACATATTAAAAATATATGAATATAAAAGTTCGTTACGTAAGTTAATTCGTAAGTTACGTATATTTATTACTAATAAAAACGTTCGTAAATAAAATTAAACAACTTTCGAGAAAGCCATTTAACCAAATAAAAGTAAATTAATATGAAAATTTTATTTTAATTATTCATGTACGGTGAGCCAAGATCAAAACCTGCATTTATTCAAAAACATTCAAAAATTTAAAAAAAAAGCAAGTTTTTTAACTGAAAGTAAGGCGAACCCCCTTTTATACGTATTAAAAATATATGAATATAGAAGTTTGTTACGTAAGTTAATTCGTAAGTTACGTATATTTATTACTAATAAAAAAGTTCGTAAATAAAATTAAACAACTTTCGAGAAAGCCATTTAACCAAAAAAAGTAAAATTAATGTGCAAATTTCGTTTTAATTATTCAAGTACGGTTAGGCAAAATCAAAACCTGAGTTAATTTTAAAAACGTTCAAAAATTAAATAAAAAAAAAAAGTTTTTTTAACTGAAAGTAAGGAGCGACATTAAAACTTAAAACGAACAGAAATTATTCCGTATATGAAAGGGGCTTTCCCCTCCTCAACGCCTCGCTCTTTACGCTAAAGTTTTTTATTGTTTAAAAAAAATAGAGTTGTGAGAAAGTCAAACTTTAGCATAAAGAGCGGGCGTTGAGGAGGTGACAGCCCCTTTCATATATGAAATAATTTCTGTTTGTTTTAAGTTTTAATGTCACTCCTTATTTTCAGTTAAAAAAAACTTTCTTTTTATTTAATTTTTGAACGTTTTTGAATAAATGCAGGTTTTGATCTTGGCTCACCGTACATGAATAATTAAAACAACATTTTCATATTAATTTACTTTTATTTGGTTAAATGGCTTTCTCGAAACTTGTTTAATTTTATTTACGAACATTTTTATTAGTAATAAATATACGTAACTTACGAATTAACTTACGTAACGAACTTCTATATTCATATATTTTTAATATGTATATTAGGGGGTTCGCCTTACTTTCAGTTAAGAAAACTTGTTTTTTTTATTTAATAAAGAAACAGAAGCTAAGGTAAAAATGTAGTAATTTATCAGTGTATTCTATTTCCCAGACCAGAAGCTGATTTTGCAACCTTTAGACGCCGGAAGTGAAGTGTCTGTTTATGAAAATAAGTGACTGCTTGTCTGTCTCCCTTGCTTGCTAAACCTTGCTAAGCGTATGAGTTCATATTATGTTAACCAGCTAGGTTAACCTTTCAAAAATTGTGAACACAAAAAAATTTAGAAAGATTCTTCAGATTTAAACATTTCCGTGGTTGAAATTTGTATGATTCCTAGGAAACAAAGTAGCTAAATTAAATTTTTTTTATTAACGTAATTGTTAGTATAAAATTTCAATTTTAGATTTATAATTAGTTAGAATATATTTTGCAAAATATTAATCACAATAAAAAAAATCCTCGAAAAAGAAAATGTCAAGTCTAAACTGGACTTTGAAATTCAAAATGTATTTCAAATTAAACTAAACACCAACACAACGTAGAGAAATATCCATGTGAAAGCAAAGAGTAACACTATAACTTTGAAACGAACAGAATTTATTCTCTAAATGAGGGGGGCTATCTTGTTATTCTATTCTTTTAAGTCATGGGATGGATTCTTGTGCGAAATCAATTCCCTATTCCTTTTGATCCATCGCAGAATCGTAAATTTTACAATACTTGTATTCTCGTGGCATACGATCAACAATCTCAGCAAAATCTGTGGCTAGAAAATATGCGACAACAAACCTCATAACTGAAACCACAAACGAAAATAAAAACGAAATCATAATTACCACAACTTCACGCAAAAAAAAAGGTCATAATTGACCTAATTGAACTATTCTTGTCTACTATTCCTTGTAAGCAGGAGGGGAATCAAAAAGTTCAGAATTGTAAGTAATAGACCCTGTGTGTGTATACAAAATGCATTTGGATTTATACATTCAGATTGTTTAACAGTTGCAACCCTGTCCGGGTGTCTGCGGTACCTTTTTCCATGAGGGGAGTGATTATTCACCCTAGCCATTTCGTTGTGGGGGTCCTGTCAAGCCCCACTCCACCTTTATTGCAAAATTTGGCACTGCCAAGAGAGAAAAGCAGACGGCTAATCGGCTCCTCCTCTTTACAGATGCCCTTGTTTTCACTGGTCCTTATTTTTAATCTTAATCTGGCTCAAAAATAAGACAAGGATAGGAGATAAGACAAAGATTTAGGAGATATGGAGACACACTAAGTGTTTTAAGTTTTTGTTGACCTGAAAAGGCTTAATGTTTTCGAACATATTAATTAAACCAGGTAAAGATGAGGGGGGGGGGGTAGTCTTACGGAAAAGAATTACTCCCCTTACCAGAAAAAAAAACTTTAAAAGAGAAAACCTCTTAGCGAAATTTTGAATAGCGATGGTCAAATTTCCCTCTAGTTGGCAAGTTGTTTTCCATCTTTCTGAAAACTACAAGCTTTGCTAAAACAGAGCTTGTAGTGACAAAAACAAAATATTAGAAATCAATCAAATATATTATTTGATAGTTGAATCGAGCAAGAATTAGTACTCCAATTCACAGTTGATATACAGTTGATATACAGATTGTATACAGTTGATTCAAAGCACAGACAAAAAGTAAACGATATGTTTTGTATATGATACGTTATATTACTTAGGCCTACGTCTTAAAAACAGGAGTATTCATCGAATCAATGCAGGGAGAATGCTTTTGGAAGTAATTGTTTTTATATTCAGTTGTTCCAATTCTCTGTCAAACAGGCTAGATAGCAACCTTAATTGGAATAATTTTACTTATATCAAAATATTAAGGAATCGGTGTAGGGTGCATTTCTACCGCAAGCTGTGCTTTTCTCAATATTGTGTAGACTACTTCTGAAAAAACTTATTGAAAGACAAGGTTCCTATCTAAGAATTGAATTGGACAGTTTTTTTTTCTTTCAATATGTGTAGAGTTCTAAACCCATATGCTTTCTAAAAACCAGAATATATTTGTGTACTTTACTGAAAAAAGTTCAAATGGATTTACTGAAAAAATATGCGCTGTTAAAAAGTTATAAAATGTTATAAAGTTATAAATGTTATTAAAAAGTTATATAGTTATAAAAATGAAAACATTTAAAAGAGTATTTTTCAGTAAAGTACAAATTATATTCTGGTATTTAGAAAGCATAGGGGTTTAGAACCCTACTCATATTAATTTCTGCTCGTTTTGAGTTTGACTCTGTTATTTATTTTATTTTTCGTTTGTTTTGGGTTTCATTTATTTATTGATACTTATTTGTGGTTGTTGTATGCTTGGTAGATTATTTGATTCTATTTTTACTCGTTTTTGGTTTAATGGAGTTCTTTACCTTTTTTTGTAAAACTTTTTTTTGTGGAAAAGTTTTTTTGTAAATTAATTTCTGTTAGTTTTATATTGACATAGTCTTTTTCAGGGAAAAAGAGTGTGCCTCTTCTAAATTCAAACAACCATCCCTTCCATTAAAGCCTTAAATGCCTCCTGGGCATAACTTACTACCCTTGCCCCTAACCTCTGGGGTTTGTTTTAACCCGAAAACCTTGTTATATGATATTTAGACTGTTTTGAATTGAATGGCTATCTCAAAATTTCTATTAGATGCATTTCGGGACAATACGACGTTTGTGTGCGTGTGTGTGTGTGTGGGGGGGGGGGGTAGCTACACTCTGATCACATTTACTCTTAGAAAGAGCACTAGAGCGTCTGATTACCCATCTTATGAGCCCCCTCCGAAGTTCATATGACCATGCTTTCTATAAAAACCTTATATGCCCCCAGGGCATAACTTAAGACCCTTGTCCTGAGGGCTGGGGGGATTTTTTATCCTCAAAGACATAATTTCCAGACCTTTCAAACACGCTGAACAAAATTGCTATCTCAAAATTTTGATTGGAAGTGTTTGGAGAAATTATAGGCGTGGGATGGGGCATTTGCCTTCTGATCACTTTCAACTAATAAAAAAAGGCACTAGTCCACTCAATTTCCAATCGAATGAGCCCTTTTTGAAGTTTCTACGACAAGACTTTCTATAAGAACCTTATATGCCCCAAGGGCATAACTTACGACCCCTGTCCTGGGGGCTATGGGGGGAGGGATGCCGTCATCAAAGACATAATTTCCGGACCTTTCAACTATGTTGTACAAAATGGCCATATCAACATGAATAATTATGGGCATGGGGGGTGATTCTCCCTCTTATTACTTCCGCCTATTAAAAAGGGCAGTAGCCCTCCCAATTTCCAATCGAATGAGCCCTTTTTGAAGTTTTTACAACACTTTTTTTTATAAAACCTTATATGCCCCTAGGGAATATCTTACAACCTTAGCCCTGAGGGCTGTGTGGGGGGGGGGCTGTCATACTCAAAGACATAGTTTCCAGACCCTTCAACTACGTTCAATAAAATGGCAACATCGGAAGTGTTTGGGGAATAATAGGCTTGGGGGGGGGGCATTTGTTCTCCAATGGCTTTTGACTATTAATAAGGGCTCTAGCACTCTCAATTCCCAATTGAATGAGCCATTTTTGAAGTTTCTACGACAAAAAGGGCAATACCCCTTACAATTTCCAATCGAATGAGCCCTTTTTGAAGTTTCTACAACAACACTTTCATTAAAAACCTTATATAGCCCCAGGGCATAACTTACAACTCTTGCCCTGAGGGTTGTGGGGGGGGGAGGGTTGTCACCTTCAAAGACCTAATTTCCAGATCTATGAACTACGTTAGAAAAAATGGCTATCTCAAAATTTTGATTGGATATGTTTGGTGAAATGGTGGGCGTAAGATGGGGTTTAGTTGCCCTCCAGTTATTTTCAACTATTAAAAAGGGTACTAGCCCTTTCAATTTCCAATCGAATGAGCCGTTTTTGAAGTTTCTGTGACAATTCTTTCTATAAAAACCTTATATGCCCCCAGGGCATAAGTTACGACCCTCACCCTGGGGGCTATGGGGCAGGGGGAGGGGTTTTCATCTTCAAAGACCTAATTTCCAGAACCTTCATCTACGTTGAACAAAATGGCTTTTCAAAATTTTCATTGGATGTGTTTGGGGAAATGGTGGAAGTGAGAGGGGGTTTAGTTGCCCTCCAATCACTTTCGAAAGGGCACTAGCCCTTTCAATTACCATTTGAATGATTCCTTTTTGAAGTTTTTACGACAACGCTATCTATAAAAACCTTATATGTCCCCATAGCATAACTTAAAACCCTCGTCCTGAGGGGTCTGGGGTGGTGGTTATCCTCAAAGACATAATTTTCAGAACTTTCAACTACGTTGAACAAAATGGCTATCTTAAAATTTTGATTGGATGTGTTTGAGGAAATGATGGGCGTGAGAGGTGGGTTAGTTGCCCTCCAATCACTTCCAACTATCAAAAAGGGCACTGGCCCTTTCAATTTTCAATCAAATGAGCCCTTTTTGAAGTTTCTACAACAACGCTTTTTATGAAAACCTTTTGTGCCCCCAGGGCATAACTTACAAGAGTTACCCTGAAGGCATTGGTGCGGGGGGGGGGATGTGGTTGTCATCCTCAAAGACCTAATTTCCAGAACCTTCAGCTACGTTGAACAAAATGGCTATCTCAAAGTTTTGATTGGATGTATTTGTGGAAATGGTGAGCGTGAGAGGGGGGTTAGTTACCCTCCAATCACTTTTGACTATTAAAAAGGGCATCCTCAAATACATAATTTTCAGAACTTTCAACTACGCCGAACAAAATGGCTATCTCAAAATGTTTATTGGATGTGTTTGAGGAAATGGTGGGCGTAAGAGGGGAGTTACTTATTCTACAATCACTGTTGAGTTTCATAAAGCGCACTAGTCTTTTCAGTTTCCAATCGAATGAGCCTTTTTTGTAGTTTCTACGACAACACTTCTTATAAACACCTTATATTCCCCCAGGACATAAATTACAACCCGTGCCTTGAGGGCTGTGGGGGATTGTAATCCTCAAAGACATAATTTCCGGAGCTTTCAACTACGTTGAAAAAAATAGCTATTCAAAATTTTGATCGGATGTGTTTGGGGAAATGGTGGGCATGAGAGGGGGTTTAGTTACCCTCCAATCACTTTCACCTATTAAAAAGGGCACTAGCCCCTTTCAATTTCCAATTGAATGATCCCTTTTTGAAGTTTCTACGACACAGCTATCTATAAAAACCTTATATGCCCCCCGGGCATAACTTAAAACCCTTTCCCGGAGGGGTTGGGGGGGGGGGGTTGTCATCCTCAAAGACACAATTTTCTGATTTTTCAACTACGTTGGACGAAAAGGTTATCTCAAAATTTTGATTGGATGTGTTTGGGGAAATGATGGGCGTGACAGGGGGGTTAGTTGCCCTCCAATCACTTTCGACTATTAAAAAGGGCACTAGCCGTTTCAGTTTCCAATCGAATGAACCTTTTTTGAAGTTTCTACGACAATACTTTTTGTAAAAAACCTTATATTCTCCCAGGACATAACTTACAACCCTTGTCCTGAGGGCTTTGGGGATTGTAATCCTCAAAGGCATAGTTTCCAGAGCTTTCAACTACGTTGAAAAAAATGGCTATCTCAAAATGTTGATCGGATGTGTTGGGGAAATGTTGGGTGTGAGAGGGGGGATAGTTGCACTTCAATCACTTCTACTATTAAAAAGGGCACTAGCCCTTTCAATTTCCAATCGAATGTGCTCTTTTTAAAGTTTCTACGACAACCCTTTCTATAAAAACCTTATATGCCCCCAGGGCATTACTTACAACCCTTACCCCGAGGGCTGTGGGGGGTTGTCATCCTCAAAGACCTAATTTTCTGAACTTTCACCTACGTTGAACGAAATGGCTGTCACAAAATTTTGATTGTATATGATTAGGGAAATGGTGGGCGTGAGAGTGGGGTTAGTTGCCCTCCAATAGATTTCGACTATTAAAAAGGGCATTAGCCCTTTCAATTCTCAGTTGAATGAGCCCCTTTTAAAGTTTCTACGACAACAACGTTTATAAAAAGCTTATATTCCCTCAGGGCATAACTTACAACCCTTGCCTCGAGGGGTTGGGGGGGGGGGCTTTGTAATCCTAAAAGACATAATTTCCAGAACTTTTAACTATGACGAACATAATGGTTATCTCAAAATGTTGATTGAATGTGTTTGGGGAAATGGTGGGCGTGAAAGTTGGGTTAATTGATGTCCAATCACTTTCAAATATTAAAAAAGGCACTAGCCCTTTCAATTTCCGATCAAACGAGCCATCTTTGAAGTTTTTACGACAACGGTTACCCTTGTATGCCCCCAGAGCATAGCTTAGAACCCTTGCCCTGGGGGCTTTGAGGGGGGTTATCATCCTCAAAGACCTAATTTCCAGAACTTTCAACTACGTTGAACAAAATGTCTATCTCAAAATTTTGATTGGATGTGTTTGGGGAAATGTTTGGCGTGAGAGGGGGGTTAGTTGCCCTCCAATCCATTTTGACTAATAAAATGGGCACTAGTCCTTTCAATTTCCAATCGAATGAGCCCTTTTTGTAGTTTCTACAACAACGCTTTTCATAAAAACCTTATGTACCCCCAGGGCACAACTTACAACCCTTACCCTGAGTGCTGTGGTGGTTGCTGTAATTCTTAAAGACCTAATTTCTAGAACATTCAGCTATGTTGAAGAAAATGGCTATCTCAAATTTTGATTGGATGTGTTTGGGGAAATGGTGGGCGTGAGAGGAAGGTTAGTTGCCCTCCAATCAATTTCAACTTTTGAAATGGGCACTAGCCCTTTCAAATTTCAATTGAATGATCTCTTTTTGAAGTTTCTACGACAACGCTATCTATAAAAAACCTTATATGCCCCCAGGTCATAACTTACAACATGGGCGTAGGGATGGGGGGGCTGGGGTGGTCAGCTGCCCCCCCCCTAGAACTTCAAATTTACGATAGATATTAGCGAGAACTTTTAGTCTGTTGGAATTATTTGTTGGATGTTACCTGGTAGATGGTTAAAAAAGCTGGAAATAAACAGAAACTTCCAAATATCGTTTGCGATATCAACATTTACGTTTGGATCTTCAATATGGATTTTCGGTCCGATATATAGATAGGAGACTGGCCCACGATCGGCTGATTTTGACTTGTTTAATTCTCCATGAATTGATTCAAGCGATAAGAATTTGCTGAGCATGCCAAAGCAAAAGTAATTCATTCAATACCATCATTGAAAAAGACAATTAGAAATACTCCACCATTTTTCAACCTGGATGCCTCTCTGTCCAAGTGGTCAAGATTGCCAAACCTGGGCCACCCCAGTACTGGTTCGGTCGTCTCTGGCTTATGTTTGGCCACCGGACAAAAGAAAAAGAAAAGTGACCAGGGGAACATTAAAGCTTGTTTTTCGGTTATAAAATTAAGAAAGAATATGGTCAGCATAAAAAACCACAAAATGAACTTCATTAAGGTTTAAAAAAAACTAAAGAGTATTAATTTCAAATTATACATTGACTGATCAACACCGAAAGTAAGCCGCTCCGCTAATGTTTGTGTTCTACCTTTCAGTGGTGGCAGTTTTATTTCAACTTCTGACTTTAAGACACTATCCATCTCGTCAGTTAGTGCAAAGTCTCTTGCTCCAGTCTCTTTCCAAAACTGGACCTTAAGTTCTTCAGTTGCTACTTTTTGATAATGATAATATTATGAACAGAATTCCCTTTCTTGCTCTTCAGCTCAATCAGAATGTTATCACCAGCCTTGACTTTCCCAGTGTCAAATTAGAAGTTGCTGGTAGGGAGATTGTCTTCAATGTCTATGCTAGGGTCTGAAGAGTTGTTGTATACAGGATCATCTACGTCAGAATCGTCACTCTAGCTATAACTCTTGTTGCGAGAGACACACCTTTTGCTTTTTAGTCGTTTGACTTGTTCGATTTTCTTCTATTCCAGGATCAGGGCTTTTTGGCAGATACAGCTTTTATCCTAGCAGTAATAAATTCTTTCATAGGGGTTTCAATGAGCACTACTGAATTTGTTATATTTTTTTCCTGATGATTTTTTGGGTTTGACTTGATTGATAAAATGCTGCAAATAAAGCAAAGAATGAGAGGCAGTCGTCCAGCCAGAAGTATTTTCTGATCTGATTGTGATGGTTCCTGGTAAGGATCCCCTGAGTAAAAGTTCCAGACACTGTTTTTGTGGGGAAATAAGTAGAGGAGGGACTGTGTTCCCAACACATTAACACTAGCACAAATCATGGTCAACTGACCTCTTTCTGCTGACGTGACCTTCCCTACTTACTTCTGGCCTTGCTGTGAAATGATTTTACCAGGCTTGTGGATTTTTTCAGACTTGATTCGTCAAAATTTCAAATATCTTGTGGTCTGAACATGTGTTTATATAGGCCTCGCTCCAGGTTTTTAGAGAAAGCTCCTACACTGACAGTTGAAAGCAGTTGTATTTCATAGGCTTGTACTTTTTGGCGTTCTTACTGATAGAGTTTTAAGGCAATCCATAAAACCACGGTACCAATCTTTACCTGTAATTCCTCCACTGTCTCCACTTCCTTTGCTGTCTCCACTCCGTTATCTGGTTCTTTTATGCTCTTCATAATGGCATAAGTGTATGCAAATTTACACGCTTCTCGGAGAATACAGTCGAAAGTATATCAGCTATCGTTTTCAAATAAGTTTTTAGTCTTTTTTCTTGTTCCTCTGTAAATATTTATCATGTGTTGTAACAGGGTATAAAGAAATTCAGGCCCAGACTTTTTAGAGGGATTCAACTTCTCAACTTTTTTATATGTAGTCTTGCAGCGTTCCTCTAGGAACACCCATGGTACTTCCAGAGACTCCAAATGACTTCTTGTAGAATCATGGTTAGTCTAGAGTCAGCAGTGAGAGTGATAGGATTAAAAAATGAATAAACTTGAGAAAGAGAGAATTAGATCGAATCTTGTGATTATGGAAGAACATTTGATTTTGGATGAAAATTTTCTCGAGTTATCCCGTCAACGGAAGATACTTTCTCAAGCAACGCTTGACAGGTTAAGGAAAACTTACTACCCCCCATTGGACTATTGTATGAGGCTCTTACAATGTGAACCAAACGCTTTCATTAAATTCATTGATATATTGATGTAAACAAAACAGAATTATACTGTAGATATACTTTTGAAAACATCGCCATAGATTCTATGTAGATGGCCCCCCTTCGAAATAGGCTATGTAACCTCACAGAGTTACTCCCCTCCCATCCCCCTCTGAATTTATCGAACGTGGATCAGTTTCTTTTTAGCTGTGAGAGAATTTAAATCGGAAACCAAAAAAAAAAAATGTTCTATACATGTCCACTTTGTATGTACACTCTTGGCAGTTGGTCATCATGTGAGAATTGTACAATTATTGATGACTATAATGAAAAGTTCAAATTATGCAACCCGTCTAAATTACATAGAGGATATGTAGTACAAATTAAAGGCTGTAATTCATGCCTTGAAGAGATTTGTGACTCTCACCCTAGAGGGCAACTATGCTCCTATTGCCACTATGACAAATGTGATCAGTGGGATAATACTTACCCCGGTATGATTGGAAAGAACCCTAAGCGAGATTTTAGTTTATTTTTATGAGATTGGTATCATCGTGGTTTTAAAATATTTTTGGAGGAAGAATCATGTTTACGATTCAACTGTTGGGGTAACAAGACAATTTGGTTTTTACGTCATCGTTGTGACAACACTGCCTATTATGACTATAAACCTAGTGATTTTTATTTGGCAGTTACCGAATGTGATTCACCATTTGAAAACACTGTATGTGATACTGCATCCAATAGACAGACTGAAACACGTGAATTTCACAATATGAATGCAAAGAGTATCATTGACTATACAAAGAGATACGACAAGAGTGAAGTTACATTGTACTGTAGAAAATCTGACCCTGACTTTACAGCCAATCAAGATCAATATACAGTGAATTCAAATGATCTACCAGTATTAGTGGTTCTCGACAGTTGCCTATACACCGAAGAAGTAGAAGAAATCTAAATTGTAGAATGAGGACATTGTTGTATATATACATTTTTTTCTTTATTAATAAACAAATTCACATACATTTTTAAGCACTTTACTCGTAGGGCACTAAAATCAATATTATACAGGTCTGAGAGGACATTTTCCACTATAAAGTCGTTTAGACGTGGATTGTCTACATAAATGTCGAGAAACTGCTTTTAAGTATAGCCGTGACATCTGAACACGAAATATAGTAGTGCATGGAAACCACAACTGTTAGTCGTCAGATCCTGTACTCTCTTCCGATTTTGAATAATAGTTTTCCTACTGCTCTCAATATAGTCGCTGATGTGTGGAGTGTAGAATGCATAGGGTAGGCCGAGAGGATCAAAAAATTCAATCGTCTTCATTGTTTGAAAAATGCACAACCAATGGCCAGTATTCACAGTCGACGGACCGCTATTAACAATTGGAACTTTGAATTTTTCCAAGAAAGTCTGAGGGCAGACAATAGGATCTGTATTTGGGGACATGTATGGGTCCATATTAAATGCATTGATTATTTGACTAGTGTTCATGGTGCAAGGTCTAGTAGAACACTGCCTTCGGGAGTGATTTCCCAATAGGTTTTAAATTGATTTAGCGAGATTAGTACAATGCTTTCAGGTACTGGGTCGGCAAATGTACACTCTAAACGCACACTCCCCGTTCGTACTATACTCATATCCTGGGTGCCAGACAGGTCTAGTACAATGATACCATGTGTTTTAAAGAACATTTCTTCGGTTATACCATTTTCAAATTGTTGTGAATCATGATCTAGGGTTTGCATTGTCAACTCATACAATGTCCTATAGGATTTATCAAAAGATAGATTGTAGAGTGGGATTCCATTTACTTTGCAGACAAGAGATGAAAGCCCGCCTTTTACGAATGCTAATGCTTATTTTGATGGAATTTTGCCATTGGTAAGGGATGAGTCGGTGAAGGCGCGCGAGCCTGTGGCAGTATAAAGTTGATTGGTGATTGTATAACGAACAAGTACTTTAATATTATTTCAACTGGCTCTCAGTTTTTCCACTGCGAAAGCAACAGAAATCATAACCTACTGCTTTCGTGTATGCACATTTGCTAAGGTTAAGAAGAGAGTCATAATTGGATTGCCAAGATGTTCATTTTATAAAACAACAGTAGATTGAGCAGCTATCAATTTTATATTCTAATCAATATTGGGTAATAAACAATGGGGTATATTAAATATTTCATGATATATTTTTCCAACTAGATGTAATTCACTACTTGTAGCATTTTTAAGTGCATATGTACTATTAGTATTAGTAATATATTCATATCTATTGGATGTGTCTCTCAATTCATTGTATGACTTGGGTGTCATCAACATGAACTGCATATAGCTTGTATAATTTGAGAGATTGTTGCTAGTGCTCACCAAAGTGCCATTTATGTAGACACTGATTTGACGAAATAAATTATGTAATGTACAATTTTCATAGAGTATTTAATCAGCACGAACTGGCAATGTATTGTCGGATCTCCGGACTTTCATTTGTAAATCTATAAATGTCGAAGACATGTCTATAAAGTAGTTTTCATTAGAATAAATTTGAAAGTGGATATTATCGGAGAGGGGTTGTTGTGGATAAAATTGTTCATAATATCCATGTCTTACACTCACATCGATATTTTCCGCATTGAATAGAATTAAAGATGAAGTGATTGAAGGTTGGGAATCCTTATGCGGTAGATATGCCATTGTTCAGTCTATGAAAAGAAATCTAGTTTCGATCTAACAATTCTCTTCCTGGGGCTTCTTCTTCTTCTTCTGCTTACTGTACTTTTCGTTTTTTTCCTTCTTTTCTTTGACAGGGCTGCTGTCTTTCGTTTCTGAACTGAGTAGAGACTGATGAGTGGTGTACTGTTTCTCGACCTTTATAAACCTTTTCCATTTTGGTGAGATTTCAATTGTTCGCCAAGGGTTCGCGCACTGGACCTAAGATTTTCCGAAACACTTTTTAAAAAATACCTGCCAGAGCCCCAATTGTACAGTGTAGAGGATGCAAAATTGGTCGTAGTCGGTACAATATATTTTTTAGCCAAGGGTAGTGCAGAACAAAACAGCTTAGCAAACCAACTGCCAAGACCATAGCCACATTGATGAACGATCTATGTAATACTCTATTTCATTTTTCGGTTGTCTTAGACCAGGAGTACAAACATAGTAGTCAATATCAGGATAAAAGAATACCACATTTTTCGAGAAAACATGTTTTTTCTTAACTCTATCAACAATGGGTTGAGAATTGTGTATAATCATAGCCAAACCTTTCAGTATTGCTGGGGAATCACCTAATTCAGTTCTTAGCGTTGACTGGCAGAGTTCCAAAAAGGAAGTGTTTACGGGGATATAGTGAAGATGCTTTAAATTGTAATGATGAATATGTTCTTGATTGGTTTTTCGTTCAAGAACTCGTTGGAGGGGAACATTGGTATTACCAACTCTGGATATTTCAACAAATGAAGCATAGAGAAATATACGAGTGTTCGAGGCGAAACCAGGTCGATAATCAGCAAAAATAACATGACCCATCCCGGTAACAGTTGCAGCATTTCTACCATTGATCAAATTCTGTTTAAAGCCAAGAACATCTCTCAGATTATCATTGAGATGAATAATTTCAGTGTCAACAGATGAGGTAATGTAAATCCTATCGTATTCCATTGAATAATTAAAATAGAATGAACCATTCCTACGATATGATATTTTTCTATTGATTTTTACACACAAATCCGTCATAGTACCATATTCTTTATATTTCAATGTGACATGAGGATATTCACTAGATTTAAGTGATTCAACCCATTCATACTTGGCAAAGAATGACCAATTGAATGGTATAACTTTTATCTCATACACACGATCCTTTCTCAGGATATCGTATGTATTTTTGAGAATACAGTCGATAAGAGCCACTTCATATGCGCCGTTGAATTTTAGAGTGGGAGAGAGTTTCGTCAAAAAATCACTTGTTTTATTCAAATTAATGTAGAGAGGATGGGAGACATTGGACATAAACGTCCCATAAATGCCATAGGGCATTGTTAATATCATCAGCTGTAACTCAACAATGAAAGTTAGAGTTTATACTAGCCAACTAACAAGCCACTGTTTCTTACCCCTGCGTGTACGGCTCTTTAATATCTTTTAAATATGATAGATTTCACTACTGTTTCTAACTTCCTCTAGTTTACATTCATAAAAACCGCCGGGAAGATCATAATCTCTCCTTTGCCACAGTTAGTGCGTCGTGGATTCGGTGTCTCAGATTTTCAAAATTTTAAAAAGTTCAATGCTCTATGAATAGTTTCCCTTTCTAAAAATATTTGTAGTTCTGTTAATAGAACTGTATCGCCAACATTGAATGTTATCTTCACATTTTTTTTGTTGTCGTTTTTTCACTGGAATATTGCTTTAGAAAAGCATCAGATGTATTTTCACTGCAATGAACTTTCCGAGGGCTAACATTGGACAGCAATTGATGTGGTCGTTGGCTATATATTTGCATGATTTTATCTAAATTATGAATATAAGCAGCAGTATTTTTCAGTGTGCAATATCTTGAAATCAATAGACAAATCGTTCTTATCAATCTTTCAACCAATGCAGCCTTTATCGGACTGTGACTATGATATAATTTTGTATTATATTTCAATAGAACCTTTTGCACATGAGGATTAAAAAATTCGCTACCGCGATCAGATTCAATTTTTCTATAGCAATTATGTTCAAGAATACTTTCTAAGGCCTGAGCAACTTCAACACCTCTCTTTGATCGCAATGGAATGGCATATGCATAGCGACTAAAGACACTGAATGCCACTAGAATATATTTGTAGGTTGTATTGTGACGCCGTTGAATCGCGTCTAGAGTTAAAAGATCAGTTTGCATTATATGCAGAGGGAAAAAGGCTTTAGTTTGTCGATATTGTTTGCCACGAAGCCTGCGATTTCGATGCAGTGTGTAACTCGGTTCATTTTCTAGCTGCTCTTTTGTATTTTTTAATGTGCTGCTACCTATGTCAGAGGAAACTTTAGAGAGCGTTTTGGAGGAACTTAGACTTCCTACTTCATCAATATTTTCAGAGACATGTTTTATTACTTGATCCATTTTTAATGCAAACACGTACTGTAATACCAAATCCCCTTTTGTACACTGCATGGTGGTGCCTTAGACGGTAAGATGACATAAGTATATATTCCCTTTTTTATAGCCGTCATCATCGTCGGCTCTACCAAATCATTGCTGCTGCTGCTACTGGGAGAGCTAGTTTTTTCCAAGATTTATTAAAAATATTCTTCTTCTTCTTCTTTTTTAAATCTTGTTATTGTTGTTGACGTTGTTGGAGGGCTGGCACCTCTACTATGTTTTCTTAATTTCTTTAGAATTTTCTTATTACCAAAAAGACTTTTAGGGAAGTTTGATGTATTTAGAATGGTGTATAGATTATTGTTAAATGATAAAAGTCCTTTAGGCGAAAGGAGTTCGTCCGGAATGAGGCAGACTATGTCTGCTGACCACGTGCCTCTGGATATGGGGTTTTCCCTAACTAAACGCTCCATGTTAATGGGCAGCCTCAACCTTATGAGGTGGATGGAGCCCACCCCAGGGACTCTCAGTATATAGGCAAGTTCTAGCTCTAATTAGATCCCAGGCCAAGGGTCGGTTGGGCCTACAACCCTCCACCCGAAAATTTTACGGCAACGAAAAACGATGATACTGCCTCGGATGACATACCCCTCTTTTACCTTCCACGGCCTCAGCATGTCCCTGGACCGATTTCAGACCATCGAATGAACCTTATTGACGAGGGTGGAATGCGACTTGCCACCTGGAACGTACTCACACTCAACTTTCCTGGAGCTAAATCAATGCTTGCCTATGAGCTAAAACGCTTCAATATAGCTGTGGCTGGCCTAACGAAAACCTGCCTTGTCGTAAGAGAGTCCGAGGATATTGGTGAAGGATATCACCTGATCTGGTCTGGTGACCCAAAAAGCAAGACAAATGGTGTAGGCCTCGCGCTGAACGCTAGAGCCAAGAGATGCCTTCTCTCCTATAAACAAATTTCAGATAGAATACTGATGGCTCAGCTCCAGCACAACCATGGAAAGTGGAAAATTATTTTATGCTATGCTCCCAACAATCCTAGCCCTGCGGAAGTGAAGGATCAGTACTATGCGGAGCTCTCAGTGACACTGTCTAGAGTCCCAACCCACGACATCGTCACTCTTCTGGGAGACCTTAACGCGACGGTAAATGACAGGGAGGGTGTGTGGAGAAGTGTTCTCGGCCCTGTGACTCCAGATTCACTGAAAGACAACGGACAAAGGCTCCTCCAGCTCTGCAATATGCATAATCTGGTTATTTCAAACACGCTCTTTCAGAGACGAGATATACACAAAATACACTTGGTATAGTAACGACGGCCAGACAAAGAAGATGATCGATTATGTTATGATCTCGGGTCGCTGGCGCTCGTCGATAACAAATTGCCGGACTTATAGGTCGGCCGAGCTTAGAAACACAGACCATAGGATGGTAGTCGACACACTCAGGCTACGCCTGAGAGCACAAGGACAAGAAAGACGGCCTCCCAAGCTCTATCTGAGTAGTCTGGCTACATCTCAGATGCAACAGAAGTATGCTCTCGATATCTCTAACCGGTTTAGCTGCCTCCAAGTTCTGGACGACCCTGAAGTAGCCTGGAAGTCTTTCAAAGATAACATACTCGATTCTGCTGGCAGTATCATTGGCTACAGAAGACGCAAGAATAAACCCTGGATATCCCAGGAGACCCTGTCTGTGATTAAGCTGCGCCAGATGGCCCGCTTATCAAAGAATATACTAGAGTACAGACAACTCAATGGCCTGCGCAATAGCCTACTGCACAGTGACAGGAAGACCTTTGTCGACAAGAAAGCCAGTGATCTTGAAGATGCCTCGAGAAAAGGAGACACCTGCTCCCTCTACAAACACCTCCGCGACCTGACGGAAGGGAAGACTTCCACCGTGAGTCGTGTTTTTTTCTGCTGACGGAAGCATGCCAGATGACGATTCAGGCCAACTCTCTGCCTGGAGCAGTCTCTTTTCAACGCTTGTGAATACCGAGGCAGTTGCTCATCCCAACCCCGATCTGATTCAAGCAGCAATGACTACACCCGAGGCTACTTCCTACCTCGTATTGCAACCGTTTACCACCATTGAGATCCAAAATGCTGTAAAACGTTTAAATAATAATCGAGCCCCCGGCGTCTGTGGTATTTCTGCAGAACTCCTCAAGTACGGGGGTGCAGCGATGATTCTGTGGCTCCAGATAATCTTCTCTGCTGTATGGACGACGGAAAGCATACCGAATGACTGGCGTGCTGGCATCATATTGCCGCTCTGGAAAAGTAAGGGCAGCCGTCAAATCTGCTCCAACTATCGTGGGATTACGCTTCTCTCCGTTCCTGGTAAACTCTTCGCCATGTCACTCCTGGACAGGTGTTCCACCTTTTTGCGTAGAAAGAGAAGAGTCCAGCACGCCGGATTCATGCCCGGCAGGTCGACGACGGAGCAAATGTTTACTATGCGCCAGTTGATCGAGAAGACGCGGGAGTTCCACCAAAAAGCGTACATCGCGTTCGTGGACTTTAAGGCTTCCTTCGATTCTGTTGATCGCCGTTCACTTTGGCTGATACTAAGAACTACGGGTCTACCCAAGAAATATTGCTCACTCTTTGAAAAGCTGTATGAGGATACGAAAAGCTGCGTGCAGGTCAATGGAAGACGCAGTCCCACATTCCCGGTGAAGACTGGCGTCCGCCAAGGTTGTGCCGCAGCTCCTAAGCTTTTCAACTGTGTCATAGACCATGTTATGGCCAGCATGATGAATCGCCTTTAAGTCGGTCTTCAGTTTGGAGACCGCGTACTCTCTGCTATTGACTTTACTAACAACATGGCGTTAATCATGACCGCCGTCAAAAAGGTCACCAAAGCTCTTCATGTGCATTCAGAAAAACCCTTAACAGTTGGATCAAAAATCAACTGGCATAAAACCACAGTTATGCTCTTTGAGCCCCCCACGTCGCGTTTTACTGTAAAGGAAGTCAACGTCAGAAGCAACCAAGTCGATGTAGTCGAAAACTTCCCTTACCTGGGATCTAGTCTGTCAAAGGATGGCTTGATCACAAAAGAGCTTACATCTCAAATTGCCAAGGCTTCAGCACTTGTTGGGAGGCTTAGCAGCATCTGGCGAAAGCCAAACATAAGCCGATTTATCAAAATGCGCATCTACAATGCGTCAGTCAGCACCGTCCTGCTGTATGGAGCGGAGACGTGACCAGCTGCCAAATCTATCCTCAGCGCCGTCGATGTCGCTCAGACGAAGCATCTCCAAAAACTCGGGAGACTTCACTGGACTGACTTCGTTAGCAACCAGACTTTCCTATCACGTACGACTCAAACTCCTCTCTCAACGAAGCTTGCCCAGCGTACTGTTCGGTGGTACGGCCACCTCCTTCGCATGCCACGTGACGCCCCAACACGGGTCGCATTTGACTTCGACCCCACCCTAAACGGATGGTAACGACCCAGAGGACGCCCACACACTAGATGGAAAGACAAAGACGATGAATTCCTCACCCAAGCCCACATACCGGTGGAAGAAGCTGCGATCCTGGCAAGCGATAGGTCAACCTGGAGGCGCCTAGTCTCATCGTTCTCTACGCCGAACCCTCGGCAGGAGCCTTAAGTCAAGTAAGTCAAGTAAGATAAAAGTCCTTTACGATTTGTAACCATATCACAAATTAAATCAAGTAGATTATAACTTTTTCCCTGAATTATAATTTGTTTCTCAGTGCTATCGACTTGAGCTTAATAATCATCACCACTTTCTAACATGAGATATGTTAATACTCTTTTACTCTGTTCTTGATAGGTCACTGCCAATAGGTTTCCAATTGATGTCACTATGAAATTCAATTCCTTCTCCTTTGATTGTGCTACTGCTGCAGAATCTTGAGGAGATGTTTCCTGTTTGGGGGGATCTGTGACAGTGTCAGCGGGTTTCTCACGATAAGGTCTATGTTTGTCCACACGATGCTGTGCATCTTGAAGTAAAACTAGCTTTTTATAGTCGGCAAAATTTTCATCATTAATGAATTTGCTTAGATTGTCTTCAAAGTGTTCCACGGGAGAGAGGACAAGTTCTATTGGAGTCAATTTATAGGGTTTAGCCATCTAGAGAAAACTGTTTACAAGTCCTGCGATTATTGGCAGTAAAAGTAAAAAAGCTACCTCCCGCCTGAAGAAGACGTTTTCTTTTAAAATTGTTCCCTTTGTTTTTGCAAGCCAGGGCACGTACATTGGAACGATGTTGCTTTGTCTGTTGTCTAACACATTCTGGCAAGTGTACATTGCCCTCAGTTAAATTTAAACAAAGTTCAGACGTTAGATTAATAAATTTTTTGTCAATATCATGTTTGAGTATGACCTTCTTGAGTGGAGGTTTTGAAGTGCCAAGAACAGAAAATAAGTGTCTATTTTCGTTTAGTTTCTTCAATGTCATGATGGCAACTTATAGCCTTTTCTACAGTTCACTGGAAAATATACAGTAATTTCTTTGTCGAAAATATCTTTGACTACACGTAGATCCTCGGGTGTACTCTGATTAAGATCTAGCAAAATGTACTCATAGGGCTTATTTTCCACCTGACTGTACGCTTAAAGTAGAAATTTGGGAGAACCGGGATATATTTGTTTATTGAGAGTTATTAGAGAACTTGAATCATGAACAACTGGGTAGATAATATAGACGGTGTAATTCAAAGCAAGGATCCCCATACATTTACTCTTATGAAACAGATTGTGTAGAACTAGGGTTATGGAAATGTGTTCATGATGAGAGCAAACAGTAAACAGTTTTAGCATTTCCTGTGAGAACTGTTCAATTGATTCAGCTAAATCATCAATAATCAGCCATGAGGTTGACTCAATACTATTAAAACTACAAGTTCCCGTATGAATTGTATTGGCATGGATTTGGCAGTGGCAATAGCTTTTATTGGATCATATGATTCTTGCCAAATGCTATAGCAATAGTAAATTTTCTTTGATTTTTCCAAAAACATTTTATTACAATTTTTAATTATTTCAGCTTAAAGCGTCGTTTTTCCCGACATTAATGGACCACACAGAAACGACCTGAATGGTGTTTTAAATTGATACATACTCCTGCGGTTGACAACAGTTGGACTACAACTAACTAAACCTTACTTGTCTAATGAATAAATAATAATAATAATTTTCCCTTAGATCTACCTAGTACGTTCTTCAATAGCAAGAACAGCAAAACAATATTTTTTTCTTTTATTAACAACACTTTTTGTGCAACAATAGCAACAATAGCAATAGCATTATTTTTCATTTATTACCAAAAAACAACTTAAAATACAACAACAATAGCAACACTATTTGTACAACAATAACATGAAGAACAATATTTTTCATTTATTGACTAAAAATATCTTAAAATACAACACTAATAGCACAGTTGAACAAATTTCTAGACTAAGAAGAGAAATTGTGAGAAACCTGACAATTGACAACATTTAAAAGATGAGAATCCCCCTTCCCACAAGGACCCCCCCCTCCGGGGCTGAAGGCCGGCCGCGGGCGGGACACCACCCCCCACCCTCCGGGGCCTTACGGAAAGCGGAAAAATAAACTCTGTATACAATAGCCGCAGTAGCAAAATGATGATTATAATTGATAAATTGTTATTGTCCCCCACCCACAGAGTACTTTTTGAAGTTTTTTTTTAATTTAAGTTAACTTATCCAGACCGAGTTGGTTTCGATAGTCCACAGATTCTCCTCGATCTCAAATTCGATAGTGGCCGTGGGAGAGGACTTTTACACCATTCTCGAGCACATAGACCTTGTCGGATATGCATGATATGGCATTTTTCCACTCTAACAGTATAGTTCCTATACTGTAGAGATCGAATTGCTAGCACTTGCTCTTGGCACTAGACAACTGTCTACACAGTTTCTGTAGACACTCATGTCTAAATTATTTTTTACGAAGTGTGTAGGCACCCCTTTGAAAGCCTTTCTTATATCCTTGTCGTGGGTTTCCACACAATAAACTTTTGGACCGGGGAACACCCCTTTGGATATTAAATCATTCCCCGTCTTCGATTTTAACATTAATAGTTGATTGGGGGTCTGACGTTTTGCCAGCTCTGGATACAGGGACTCATTCCAGTTAGTTTAATCCATCTGCAAGCTGTTGTATACCTCATTTCCCAAATCATTTAATAAATCCCCTGTTTTGACTTTCAAATACAGAGAGTCCGTGTCCACGCAGTCAACATAAACCTCCCCCTCCCTTGGTCAGTAGATACCGAAAAAATTATACGGGAATGACAGTATGATGTTTTTGGAACTATCCAGTAACAAACTACCCCCCGCTATATTCTGCTTTATGCTCGTGAATGTTGTAAAATTCGGATCGACAATAATTCGTGCACATTCTTTGAGACATGTTACGACGTCACAAGGTGATCTGTTTCGTACGCTTTCACACATTTTTCCAAAAGCTGAATTTAAAATAAGTTTGTACATTTCTTTTTCGACTTTACTTTTTGCCTGTCAGCGTTTACTGACAAAAGTGTCAATAAACGTCTTCAAGTTGGGTTTCTGATAGAATTGCAGGGCCCTGTGTTTTTTTGTGACCCTGAAACCATTGCTCCCCATCCATCGCAATAGGACGTGGTGAACAACAATATTCTGTTTTGGGTCTAGATCTGCAATTACTTTCTGCTTGGAGGGGGTCCAATGCATGCCCATATCCTCGACCAAAGACCGATTGTATGGGCTCAAAGAATCCTTGGTCACAGGTCTATTCACGCAGGGAAATACAAAATCTTTTACAATATCGTGAAGTTCCACTGGTATGTGTCTGTCAGAACCATCCTTGTGGATTATTTTCCTCGACAGTGTTAATTTCGGGGATGTCACAATGATTCTCAAGCTATTTGTACTTACCAAATGGTAAACTGCAGTGATAAATTACTGAGGGGTACAATGACTTTATTTCAAGGAAAAGAGCATCGGACTTTACACCCTTAGCAGAGTTCTGCCCAGTTGGATCCGTTGTTTGGATGCGTTCCCCATGAAAAACATACCCCCCTCTCATGGATCTTTCTACAAATAGGTGTTGATCCACATCAATGATCAGTCCTATTTCCTCCCTACTAATTTTTAGAATTAAGTCCATAAAGAGGTGCGGTGTTGAAAAATAATAGCCAATGTCTAGCCCAAATTCAAAATAAATTTGATCTGTGTTTTTGCAGACAATATTCAAAAGAGTTAACACATCACTAGCCAAGTACATTCTACAATAATCCCAACCATTTTTCCAATTACCCTTAGCCTATACCCTCTTGGAAAATTCATAGTCTTCGGCAGTGCAGTAATTATTGGTAAGCAAATTACAGAATGTTTTGATGGGTAGTGAGTTTCTTCTCACTTAACCGTGCACCAAAGCAGTAATAGTCATATATATGTATGCCTTTAGATGTCATTAGTTCATACGTTTCACTTTTTGGGAAGCACTCTTAAAGAAGAGGAAAACTATCGAAACTATCACTTTTCTGCAGTTGAATGAGTTCACTGAAAGTCTGGGGGAAGAAACTATATAAGAATCTAAAAAACAAATTTTATTCCAACACATATGTCCATTATTCACTACCTGCCATTTCAACTCTAAAAGCACTAGCTTCACTGCAGATTTGGGGATAATATTGCAGGTAAATGAGTTATTAACCCATGGACTATCTACCCCCCTCCCTCCCTATGCACACGTGCCAAAGCCGGTAAAATAAATTTCAAATAATAAATTGAATTGTGAATGAAAACCGGTATAAAATACTGCTGGCTTACATTCACATTGCACGATTGATGTGCTACGCCACGAAAATTACTACCCCCTGAAAATATTTCCTGTCACAAGTGATCATGGTCCCTGACTTTTCCCTTCCTCCATCTAGTCTTTTTCCCCCTAGTCCCTTTCCCCTTAGCCTCCTCTTCAAATTCCCCCTTACGAACCCAACATATTTTCTTATTTTTAATGGCCAGGTGATCCGCTGCTGACAATTTCATCGGATAGTGGGCATTTCTCAAACGGGAAATAACTCCTTTTGCAGTGACAATTAATTTAGTCAATGCTTTGATCATGAAATCAATCTCACACAATGTTTTTACTATTTCCAACAGTTGCATTGTGTTAGAACTGTCTTTTTGTTTGTGGACATTTAAAACTGCTATGGCTTGATGTTCTTTGATACGATTCGGAAATTGTGGGTCGTTCACACCATCCAGCTTGGTTTTACAGTCCAAACTTATTTTATTGCTTTGCAGGATCGTATTCTGAAAATTTTTAAAAAGTAAACTTGCACGGTCCCCCGAAACTGTTTCCACCGATTGATAGCCGTGTCTTTTACAATGTAAAATGTGATTTTGTAACTTTAATTCACTAAGAAATCTAGACAGGCATGTTGAACAATAGTAACATAGCCCCATTTTCTTACCCCCTCCCAGAACTCTACTAATATCCGTAATAGGATTGAAATTACCAATTGAATTGGGTTCACTAGGTGGTTTATATAAAAACCATATTGAGTGATTTCCCAATTCAAGTGATGGGGTCCTTACTGGGAATATCGCCCCCTTTTTATTGGAACACATACCCTTCTGAAATTCTTGTTCGCACTGGAGTAGAGTATCATCGATATTTAGACGAGTGTTGATCCTTTCAAAAATATCTATTGCCCTGAGTGTTACTGGAAAATTTCCCGCTAAACAAGAGAAATCTACTGAGGGAAAATCAGACCCCTCTTTCCCATGCATGGCCCTGTATTCCAAATTTTTTTTGAAGCTTCATCTTTAAGAGGTTCGAAAGCCGATATGAGGAAAGCGTACATGAAACATTTTTGACCTGTTGAAAACAGATTCGTTGAACGCCCTGACATCCTTCTAAATCGCGATTATATTTTAAAACTATACCCTCCTACCTCGCCCCACCTCTTAAAATAAAATCTTTTTTAAATTTAAATATATTTACACTTAAATTTTCAACAAATAAAACCTCTGACCCACTCCCATTCTCATTATAGTTCTCGAGATGAGTGATAATATTGTCAGTCCATTGCATAAATACAGTCTCATAATTCTCCAAATGAGGATACAACACCATCATCTCGGTGTGCATATAATGATCATGCACCTCACTATGACCCTCATTTAGATAAAATATTTTTAAAACAATTGAAGCTTTGATACTGTCCCGACTCCCCCCCCATACTTAAATATGGGTGTCTAAAAGTGAACGTATCTTTCCTACGTGTTAATGAACGATAAAATTGAGGTCAGTTATTAAACTTCCCCCCATAAGTGCATCAAACGGATAACCAAATTTTGCTGTAAAAACGGCTCTTGAATTCAGTTTCTAATTTGTTTTTTGAAATTCCGGTAGTGACGATAATTTTGTTTCATTACCCTCTCCCCTTTCTATATCATCATCATTAGCTAAACCCTCTCCCCCTTGTATATCACTATCTAAACCCCCTCCCCCACTTTGTTCAACAATAGGACTGTTCCGTGTACTAAAATCCATCGAAGCCATTTCATTTTCAATTAAATTTGATCGAATAGGGAGTATATTCATTAAATTTGAGGGGGAAGGATTCTCATTTAACTCGCGAGTAAAATTATCTAAAATTTGCATTGTATTCGGGCTTAACCACGGTAAATTGCCCTCTGAACTAACTGCATTGTCTTGTTCACCTATACTATTATCAACACTGAAATAATTATTCAATAAATTGTCTGCCCATTCCGTATCATTGATAAAAATATCGTCTTAATTAACACTACCTTCATAGCATTCCCGTACCTGAATATCACGAAACTCCATTGGCAGTTCAAGTTGGATCATTTCATGACTTGTTTGCTCAGATGGGTGAGAAGGTAGTGCGTACGGAACCTTTGTAGCCTATAAAGGACAGCCACTTAATTTCAAAGTGTTTAAATCACCCTATTTTTAAAAGAGTCGAAAATTGGATTGTTAGCGGCTATATTTTCATATTGTTTAAAAAATGTGCTTAAGAAAATACACACTTAATAGTCGTAGCAATGCCACTATCTCTGTGCACATAGTACAATTTGGCTAGTTTTTAAGCTTTGTAATAGCGTCTATTTCAAAAACTGACATCTTGTACTTATTTCTATACCAATAACAATAATGAAACTATTTTTCAGTTAAAAAATTGAATTTTAATACTCATAAATTTGCAATATTCATTAGACTATCTCAGTGAATTATCTGGTAGACAGAATGAAAGCAGCGCATGCGCCTCACACACACACACACAATAAAATCATGACATGTAGCACACTTAATAGCATCGCTATTTTGAATTTGCAATACTCATAGTTTTCATAGCGAATTATCTAGTGGAAAGAAAAATAAGCGGCGCTTGCGCTGTCTATAATGAAAATGACTTTTTAGTTTCTTTTTAATGTACTCAAAATGGAAAACAAGTATCATATGAAACTATTTATCAACATCTACCCCCACCCCTCTTGCAATTCATAGGATTTACTCTAGACAATATGATGGGAATAAAAAAGCATCTTTTTCAGCGAAGCCAATGCTATCCGAATTGATAAGATTTAGCAGGTCGGATGCGTGCACTTGTCAGGATTCGATAATTAAATAGCTCTGAAGTATTAGCGATATATTTATTTTCTTTGGGTGAAAAAGTCATTAGTATAAAAACTCTGATTTAAACACTTTAGGTATAAAAACTCAAATTAAGGTCTACAGCTTGCATGTGAAGGGCTTTAGGGGGCATATTCTCGTCTTGTATAGAGGGAGTTGGTCTTGAAGGCCCCGGCAACGATTGATAGGGGGTGGACGGAGCAGCAACGTCACAGCCATGTATAGGTGGGGTACACTGAGCAGTGATGTCAAGACCTTGCACGGCTTGTGCGGGTAGAGCTGGTCTGGAAGGAGCTGAAGGTCTTGGCCAAAGGCCATACTATTAGAGTACTACATTCCATTTTGCTTGGCTTATGTTCCTTACCATGCTATTTGGTTGGCTTATGTTCCTTACCATGCTATTTGCATAGCTTATGTTCCTGGCCATGCTATTTGCTTGGTTTATGTTCCTTGGCGCATTCCCAAGCAAAGTGGTCAAACACGTTATATTTGGAACTGGGGACGAGATAGTGTAATACAGCCAGACTGGTTTATGATACAACACCCATTTTTTCGGAGCCAATCAGAGATTTTTCTATTAACGGTACTCTATATACGATAACTTGATTAGTAATTGGATTCAAATATAAGGAGTGATTTTCATTGCAGTTCATATTAGTAAGAGAATTGAATTCAAAGAGAATAGTTTATTTGAGACGATATTAGCAAAGAAAATGAGTGGTAAATTCACACTATTGGAGCTTGATGGTGGAACAGGTACCAGCAGCAATGATACAAGAGTACCAAACGTGGCTGTGGAAATAATACGAGGATGTAGACTAAGCCTTGAATTGGACGATATGTATGGTAGATACGTGATATCATTGAGCAAATTTAAAATGGAGGAGCAATTATGTTTTGCTGCGAAACTGAACATTGTGCATATAAATAGACGTCAGGCAGCATGCACTAGTGAAATATATTGATGAAAACAAACTGAATCAATGATTATTATTTGTTGTAATTATGCTCAATAAAACTGTTTCTAAATCTAAGATATTTTTCTTTCTGCAGCAGGCTAGCGTATATTTTTTAGAGTAGAAAAAAAGAATTCTGGTTAGTCTGAAGTTGGTTGTGAGAGTGTTAGGACTCTAAAAAATGGATAGATTTGAGAAGGAGCAAATCATGGAGAATCTTGTGTTTATGGAAAAACGTATGATTCTAGATGATGATTTTCTGGTGTAATCTAATAAAAGGAAGATGTTTTTGCAAGGATTGTTGTTTATTATAATGAAAACTGATTCTCCATCAATATACTATTGTAAGAAGCTTTTATGTCGTGGTCCAAAGGCATTTACACAATTTATTGACATATTAATTACGATACAGCAAAATAATATTGTGGATATGCTTTTAAACACTAGCTTAGAAATTTAAGACTTTTCATGAGAAAAATGGTGTTCGAAGATGATTTACTCCTCTCTCTCTTTATCCCACTCAATTTGTTGATAGCAGCTCGGTTTCATTTTGGCAGTGAGAGTGTCAACACATGAAAAAATGTTCCATGCATGTCCACTATGCATGTACACACTGGGCAGCCGGTCATCATGTGAGAATTGTACAATGATTGATGAGTATTATGAAAAGTGCAGATTATGCAACCCGTGTAAATTGCATAGAGGATATGCTGTACAAATTAAAGGTTGTAATTCCTGTCTTGAAGGGGCATGTGACTCTAATCCTAGAGGGCACCTATGCTCTAATTGCTACTATGATAAATATAATCAGTGGGAGAATTCATATCCTGGTATGATTGAAAAGAATTCTAAGCATGATTTAAGTTTATTGCTAAGAGATCGGTATCGTAGTGGCTTTAAATTGTTCTGGGAGGAGGAGCCAGGCCATAGATTCAACTATTTGAGCAACAAAAGAATTTGGTTTCTACGTCATCGTTGTGAAGACAATGGCTACTATGATTATAAGCCCACTGATTTTTATTTGGCTGTGATGGAATGTGATTTGCCACTCGAGGACACTGTTTGTGACATTGCTTCAAATAAGCAAATTGAAACATGCGAATTCTACAAAATGAATGAGAAAAGTATCATTGACTATACAAAGAGATAGTTTAAGAGTGAAGTTACACTCTACTGTACAAAATGTGACCCTGACATTGCAGCACATCAGGATCAGTATACCGTGAATTCAGATAATCTACTTGCATTAGTTGTTCTCGATAAGTGCCTATACGTAGAAGAAAATGAAATCTAAACAGTAGATAAGTAGTTTTTATCATGTATATATATTATTTTTATTGATAAAAAATTTCACATACATTTTTAGAACATTTTATTCGTAGGGCACTAAAATCAATATTAAACATGAAATAATAATCAATAAATATATAGATTCAGACATACAAACCATCAATGACAGGCATTGAGATAGGCAAACACCTGCCCAGACACATAAGCAGAGGAAGTGAGAGAGACAAAAACACATAAATGTAATGATTCTGACATACAAACCAACAAAGACAGGCACTGAAATAAGCAAACACCCACCCAGACACAAAGGCCTAGAGAGTGAGAGAGACAAAAACACATGCAAATATATAGATTCAGACATACAAACCAACAATTACAGGCATTGAGATAGGCAAACACTCGCCCAGACACATAAGCAGAGAAAGTGAGGGAGACAAAAACACATATAAATATATGGATTCTGACATACAAACCAACAATGGCAGGCATTGAGATAGACAAACACCCGCCCAGACACATAAGCAGAAAAAGTGAGAGAGACAAAAACACATAGAAATATAAGGACTCTCACATACAAACCAACAAAAACAGGCACTGAGATAAGCAAACTCCCGCCCAGACACATAGGTCCAGAGAGTGAGAGAGACGAAAACACATGCAAATATATAGATTCTGATATACAAACCATTAATGACAGGCATTGAGATAGGCAAACACTCGCCCAGACACATAAGCAAAGAGAATGAGAGAGCCAAAAACGCATAAATATATAGATTCTGAGCAGGACACTTCCCCCACCGTCTTCAGAGCAAGGGTTATAAGTTATGCCCTGGGAGCATATCAGTTTTTATTGAAATCTTTGTCGTAGAAACTTGAAAAATGGCTCATTCTATTGGAAATTCAAATGTTTAGTGACCTTTTTAATAGTCGAAAGTTATTTGAGGCCAACAAGGTCCCCTCTCTCTTTCATCTTTTCCCCAAAAACATCCAATCAAAATTTTTAGATAGCCACTTTATTCAGTGTTTTGGATTTCCAGATAGAAATTATATTTTTGAAGAGGACACTCCCCCACAGCCCTCAGGGCAAGGGCTGTAAGTTATGCCCTGGGGGCATATAAGGCTTTTACTGAACGCGCCGTCGAAGAAACTTCAAAGAGGGCTCATTCGATTGGATATTGAAATGGCTAGTGCCCTTTTCAATAGTCGAAAGTAATTGCAAGGCAACAAACACCCCTTTCACGCCCACCATTTCCCCAAACATATCCGATCAAAATTTCTTGATAGCCATTTTATTCCACGAAGTTTAAAGTTCAGGAAATTATACCTTTGAGCAGGACACTCTCCCCATAGTCTTCAGGGCAAGGGTTAGTTTATGCCCTGGGGGCATATAAGGTTTTTATTGAAATGGGTAATTAACCCCCCTTTCACGCCCACCATTTCCCCAAACACATCCAATCAATATTTGAGATACCCATTTTGTTCAACGTAGTCGAAAGTTCAGGAAATAAGGTATTTTACGATAAAAACCCCATCAGAGCTTTCAGTGCAAGAGTTGTAATTTGTGCCCTGGGGGCATATAAGGTTTATATAGAAAGTTGTTGTAGAAATTTCAAAAGGGGCTCATTTGATTGGAAATCTAAATTGCCCTTTTTAATAGTCGAATGTGAGTGGAGAGTAATTAACCCCCCTCTCACGCCCTCCATTTCCCCAAAGACATTCAATCAAAGCTTAGAGATAGCCATTTTGTTCGACGTAGTTGAAAGTTCTGGAAATTATGTATTTAAGGATGACAAACCCCCGAGAGTCCCCAGGGCAAAGGTTGTAAGATATGCCCAGGGGGCATATAAGGTTTTTAATGATAGATTTGTCGTAAAAGGGGCTCATTCAATTGGAAATTGAGAGGGATAGTGCCCTTTTTAATAATTGAAAGTGATTGGACGGTAACTAACCCCCCTCTCACGCTCACCATTCCCCCAAACACATCCAATCAAAATTTTCAGATAGCCATTTTGTTCAACGTAGTAGAAAGTTCTGGAAATTAGGTATGTGAGATGAAAACCCCCCCACCCAGCCCTCTAGGCGAGGGTTGTAAGTTATCCCCTGGGGGCATATAAGGTTTTTATTGAAAGCGATGTCGTAGAAGCTTAAAAAGGGCTCATTTGATTTTAAGTAGAAGGAGCTGGTAACTTTTTTAACTGTTGAAAGTGAATGGAGAAACTCCAACGCCAATCTCAAGCCCACCCTTTACCAAAACGTATAAACTCTAAATTATTAGATAGTAATTTTGTTTGACGTATTTGATAGTTCCGGCAACTAGGTCTTAGAGGATGACAACCACCCTCACAGCCCTTAGGGTTAGAGTTGTAATTTATCCCCTGGGGCAATATAAGGTGTTTATAGGAAGTGTTGTCGTAGAAACTCGAAAAAGGCTCATTCGATTGGAATTTAAAAGACCTAGTGCCCTTTTTAATAGTCAAAAGTTTTTAGCAGGTTTGAAATTTTTATAGCAAATATCATTGTGGATATAGAAGATTCTTTTGTTGTTGTTATTGTTGTTTAGACCAGAGCACTTTATATCAAAAGAGTTGTCGTAGGAACTTCGAAAAGGGCTCATTCGATTGAAAATAGAAAGGGCTGATGCTCTTTTTAATGGTCAAAAGTGATTGGAGGGAAACTAATCCCCCTCCCATGCCCACCCCCCATTTGACTTTATGTTTAAAAACTAAATGTTGCCATAGGATTAAATCAAAATACCCTGTGTTAATGCTAATTCCCAATAAGGCATCTCAGCAGTATCCCAAGAACGACTGAAGGTATTATTTTCAAACTTTCGGGGCTGCTTCTGCTCTTAAAATTTAACCAAATCAAAATAGCGTAAGTGTATCCAAGCTATCAAAGAAAGTAAATAAATTTTTTGCGAAAGGTATAACGTTTTTTATTTCAGGTCAACTAGAGGAGATTTGAAGCTAAATTAAACACTAATTTTTGCGTCCGGATGTTTAAAAGGTTGAATGCTGTTAAAAATAGCTGGAATTTTTTCTCCAGTATCCAAATAGCAGGCCAAACTATAAATTCTTAAAAAACGAAAAGATTCTAAGTATTATTTTCTTTTTCTCTGAACTGATTTTGTCAATATAAGACTAACAGAAATTAATTAAAAATACGTTTTCCACGAACTAAGTTTTTCAAAGATAAGTAAATACCTCTATTGAACAAAAATTTGCAAAATTTAAAGTATATAATCTACCAAGCGTGAAACTACGATACATCAGCATCTATAGATAAATGAAACACGAAACAAACAGAAATTACAAAAATTAACTGAGTCAAACTCAAAACGAGCAGAAATTAACATAAGTTGGGCTCAAAACCCCTATGCCTTACCAAGGCCAGAACATAATTTGCACTTTACTGAAAAAAATACAAATGAATCTGCATTGTCAGTTTAATATACATTTACTGATATTTAGTAATCAAATTCTTAATATTATTTGATATATTAAAGTTATAAAAGTAAAAAAATTTATATTTTTTCAGTAAAGTGCAAATTATGTTCTGGCCTTGGGAAGGCATAGGGGTTTAGAGTCCAACTTGTGTTAATTTCTGCTCGTTTTGATTTTTACTCGGTTATTTATTGTAATTTCTGCTCGTTTTGGGTTTCATTTATTTATCGATGCTGATTTGTGGTAGTTTCACGCTTGGTAGATTATTTAATTTTATGTTTTCTCATTTTTGGTTTAATGGAGTTCTTTACTTTTCTTTGAAAAACTTATTTTGTGGAAAAAGTTTTTTTAATTAATACCACACAGAGAGCAGATTCTATTTTGATGGTTTTAAACACATGATGGGAAAATGGCACTTTTTGAGGAAAAGGATAACTGCAATTGAAAGAATTAATTGTTGATGAATGGAGAGAGGAGGGGGGGTTTACGTAGTTGAAAAAAGAGTATATTTTGAAACAAAGTATAAAGATTTTTTTTTTTTGGGGGGGGGGGGTATTTAGATATCAAATTGTTAACACAGTTTTAGCATATTGGCTTGAAATTGAATAAAAAAAAGATCGTTAACACACACCCGCAGCAAATAGGCATAAAATTTGCATCGAGTGACATTTCACTGCGAACAAGTCCAAATAAATTAATATGATCAAAGAAAAAATGCTACCAGGCTTACATTTAATATATTTTATGCTTTACCCAACAACCCCTCCCCCCACAATGTGCAAATACATCCTCAGCTTATAGGCCTAAAATTTACATCAAGCAACATTTTCATTGCTAGGCTAGTCTAGGCCCCAAATGAATTAATATCATCAAAGAAAAATGCTACCTGGGTTACATTTAATATGTGTGTAAGTTTTTGTGTGTGTGTGTAAGTTTTTGTGTGTGTGTGTGTGTGTAAGTTTTTATTTGTGTGTAGGTTTTTTTGTTTGTGTGTTTGATTTTTAGTGTATTTGTTAGTTTTTGTTTGTGTGTGTAAGTTTTTTTGTGTGTGTGTAATTTTGTATGTGTTTATATGTTTTTGTGTGTGTGTAATATTGGTTTTTTATGTCTTTGTTTTTGTGTGTGTGTATGTTTTTGTGTGTGTGTATTTTTGTTTTTTTGTTTTTTTTTTTGTTTGTGTTTTAATTTGGTTGTGTGTGTGTAATTTGTTGTGTGTGTGTGTATGTTTTTGTGTGTGTGTGTATGTTTTTGTGTGTGTGTGTGTGTGTATTCTTTTGTGTGTGTGTGTGTATTTTTTTGTGTGTGTGTGTGTGTGTGTGTAATTTTTTTTGTGTGTGTTTAAGTTTTTGTGTGTGTGTAATTTTTTGTGTGTGTGTAAGTTTTTGTATGTGTAAGTTTTTGTGTGTGTGTAAGTTTTTTTTTTGTGTGTGTAAGTTTTTGTGTGTGTGTAATTTTTTTTTTTGTGTGTAAGTCTTTGTGTTTGTGTAAGTTTTTGTGGGTTTCTGTAAGTTTTTGTGTGTGTGTGAGTTTTTTGTGTATGTGTAAGTTTTTTTGTGTGTGTAATTTTTTTTGTGTGTGTTATTTTTTGTGTGTGTGTTTTTTTTTTTTTGTGTGTGTGTTTTTTTGTGTGTGTGTATGTTTTTTGTGTGTGTGTAAGTTTTTTTGTTTGTGTAAGTTTTTGTGTGTGTGTATTTTTCTTTATTGGTGTAAGTTTTTGTGTGTGTGTAAGTTTTTTTTGTGTGTGTAATTTTTTGTGTGTGTGTAAGATTGTTCTTGTGTGCAAGTTTTTGTGTGTGTGTAATCTTTTTTGTTTGTCTTTAATTTTGTGTGTGTGTGTGTAATTTTTTGTGTGTTTGTAAGTTTTTGTGTGTGTGTGTGAGTTTATGTGTGTAAGTTTTTGTGTGTGTGTAAGTTTTTGTGTGTATGTAAGTTTTTTTGTGTGTGTGTAAGTTTTTTTGTGTGTGTGAGTTTTTGTCTGTGTGTAAGTTTTTGTGTGTGTTTAAGTATTTGTGTGTGTGTGTGTGTGTAAGTGTTTGTGTGTGTGTGTGTAAGTCTTTGTTGGTGTGTTTGTGTTAGTTTTTGTGTGTGTGTGTATGTTTTTTTGTGTGTATGTGTAAGTGTGTGTGTGTGTGTGATTTTTTGTGTGTGTGTAAGATGTTGTTTGTGTATGTTTTTGTGTGTGTGTGTATGTGTTTTTGTGTGTGTGTATTTTTGTGTGTGTAAGTTTTTGTGTGTGTTTAAGTTTGTATGTGTGTGTGTGTAAGTTTTTTTTGTGTGTGTAAGTTTTTGTGTGTGTGTAAGTTTTGTGTGTGTGTGTAAGTTTATTTGTGTTTGTAATTTTTTTTGTGTGTGTAAGTTTATTTTGTTTGTTAAATTTTTTGTTTTTTTGTAATTTTTTTTTTGTGTGTGCAAGTTTTTGTGTGTGTGTAAGTTTTTGTGGGTGTGTGTAAGTTTTTGTGTGCGTGTAAGTTTTTTTTTGTGTGTAAGTTTTTTGTGTATGTGTAAGTTTTTTGTGTGTGTGTTAGTTTTTGTTTGTGTGTTTGTTTTTTTTTGTGTGTTTTTTTTTTTATGTGTGTGTAAGTTTGTGTGTGTGTATGTTTTTTTGTGTGTGTGTAATATTTTGTGTGCTTGTAATTTTTTATGTGTGTGTATGTTTTTGTGTGTGTGTAAGTTTATGTGTGAGTTTTTGTGTGTTTGTAAGTTTTTGTGTAAGTTTGTGTGTGTGTGTTTTATTTTGTGTTTGTGTGTTATTTTTTTTTACTGTGTAATTTTCTTTTGTGTGTGTGTATTTTTTTGTGTGTGTGTGTATGTTTTTTTTTGTGTGTGTAAGTTTGTGTGTGTGTGTAAGTTTTTGTGTGTGTGTGATTTTTTTTGTGTGTGTAAGTTTTTTTGTGTGTGTAAGTTTTTATGTGTGTGTAAGTTTTTTGTGTGTGTGTAAGTTTTTTGTGTGTGTGTAAGTTTTTTGTGTGTGTAAGTTTTTGTATGCGTGTAAGTTGTTTTTTGTGTGTGTAATTTTTTGTTTGTGTGTAATTTTCTGTGTGTGTATAATTTTTTTTTTGTGTGTGTGTAAGTGTGTGTTTGTGTGTGTAAGTTTGTGTGTGCAAGTTTTTGTGTGTGTGCCCATTTTGAAGGTGGAAAATATTAAATATGAATTTTTTGTGTTTTGAGTGTTTCATGACATTCTGATCTAAAAAAAAGTATTGCTTGGTGTTGAGGTATCCTAAAAGCTGTAAAGTAAAGTTGTGGGTGAAAAGGATGGCTACTTCAAGTATTAAAATAGGTTTAGGAGGGGCATTAAGAAAAGAACTTGCTCTGAAATGCCTTTTGAAACTATTGCTTGGTGTTGAGGTATCCAAAAAGCTGTAAAGTAAAGTTGTGGGTGAAAAGGATGGGTACTTCAACTTGTAAAATGGGTTTAGGAGGGACATTAAGAAAGGAACTTGCTCTGAAATGCCTTTGAAAAGTATTGCTTGGTGTTGAGGTATCCAAAAAGCTGTAAAGTAAAGTTTTGGGTGAAAGGGATGGATGCGTCAACATGTAATATGGGTTTAGGAGGGACATTATGAAATGAACTTGCTCTGAAATGCCTTTTGAAAAGTATTGCTTGGTGTTGAGATATCCAAAAAGCTGTAAAGTAAAGTTGTGGGTGAAAAGGATGGCAACTTCAAGTTGTAAAATGGGTTTAGGAGGGGCATTAAGAAAAGAACTTGCTCTGAAATGCCTTTTGAAATTATTGCTTGATGTTGAGGTATCCAAAAAGCTGTAAAGTAAAGTTGTGGGTGAAAAGGATGGATGCTTCAACTTGTAAAATGGGTTTAGAAGGGACATTATGAAAAGAAATTGCTCTGAAATGCCTTTTGAAAAGTATTGCTTGGTGTTGAGATATCCAAAAAGCTGTAAAGTAAAGTTGTGGGTGAAAAGGATGGGTACTTCAACTTGTAAAATTGGTTTAGAAGGGACATTACATAAATAACTTGTTCTGAAATGCCTTTTGAAAAGTATTGCTTGATGTTGAGGTATTCAAAAAGGTGTAAAGTAGAGTTGTGGGTGAAAAGGATGAGTAGTTCTAATTGTAAAATTGGTTTAGGAGGGTCATAACGTAAAGAACTTGTTCTGAAATGTCTTTTGAAAAGTATTGCTTGATGTTGAGATATCCAAAAAGCTGTAAAGTAAAGTTTTGGGTGAAAAGGATGGGTACTTCAACTTGTAAAATGGGTTTAGGAGGGACATTAAGAAAGGAACTTGCTCTGAAATGCCTTTGAAAACATTACATAAAGTTAGGCTGTACTTAGGCTTAAAACACTTGTGTTTTAAGTGTGTTTCATGACATTCTAAGATGTAAAAAAAAGTTAAAAAAAAACAAAAATTGGTCACTACAAACATTATTTTTCTAATAGTAAAAGTTGTGACACACATATCTATATCATTCCCATTTTGAAGTTGGAAAATATTAAATATGAATTTTTTGTGTTTTAAGTGTGTTTCATGACATTCTAAGATGTAAAAAAAAAGTTAAAAAAAAAAAAAAATTGGTCACTACAAACATTATTTTTCTAATAGTAAAAGTTGCGACACACATATCTATATCATTCCCATTTTGAAGTTGGAAAATATTACATATGAATTTCTTGTGTTTTAAGTGTGTTTCAAGACATTCTATTAGATGTAAAAACAAAAGTAAAAAAAAAATAAAAAAAAATAAAAAAAACTAAAAAAAAGAAAAAAAAACTAAAAAAAGTTGGGGGGGGGGGGGTTGGTGGGAGGGAGGAGGTGGAGGAGTTGGAGGGAGGGTGGAGGGATAGGGTTGAGGGATATGGGTAGGACTTGGGGCCCAAAAGCTGTAAAGTAAAGTTGTGGTTGAAAAGGATGGGTACTTCAACTTGTAAAATGGGTTTAGGAAGGACATTACATAAAGAACTTGTTCTGAAAAATATATTCGAGGGGGAGCCAAAAGTTGGGGGATGGGACCCTTTTGTGTCTCAAATCATCTTCTAAAATGCCTCAAACTGTTTCGCCCAAATAATTCCCTAAAATGCCTAAAACAATTTCGCCCAAATAATCCCTAAAATGCCTAAAATGGTTTCGCCCAAATAATCTATAAACGTAATATCAGCGTGTTCCCTATGTTTTGACATCCCTGCGCTGTCACATTTGAAATTTCTAGGGAACCCTTTCCCGCCTTACTCTCCTCATCTCTAAGATCAAAACAGTCACCCAGAGTCAATTCTCCTAGACGAACACTAACAAATCAATCAACCTTGACATCATCCGTCAGACATTAATGAACTTCGCCCGGAAACAATCAACTTTGACATCATCTGTCAGACGTTAATGAACTTCACCCGGAAACAATCAACCTTGACATCATCTGTCAGACGTTAATAAACTTCGCCCGGAAACAATAAACCTTGACATCATCTGTCACACGTTAGTGAACTTCGCCCGGAAACAATCAACCTTGACATCCTCTGTCAGACGTTAATAAACTTCGCCCGTCACGAGCTCATGAGGTTAGGCTAGGTTACGCAATCAATTTCTCGGAAACGTGTTCTCCCTGGGGATTCCGTGCCCATATATGGTGTACTCGTGGGACTGACAACACAGGTGGTCTCCCTAGGGTTATCTATGCCCATATATGGTGTACTTGTTTGACTGACAACACAGGTGTTCTCCCTAGGGATTCTATGCCCATAAATGGACCCCCGTCAGCATTAAACTAAATTGTAGATGGCAGCAGGGGTGACTCGTGGGACTATAAGATAGATTTCTACTGCTAACTGCCCCCCAATATTTTCGTCACTTAAAAAGACGCTAGAAATTTTATTTCCGATCAAATGAGCCCTCTCTCGATCTTCTAAGATCCCTGATTTGATACAATCACCCCTGGAAAAAAAAAGAAAAAAAAAGAATAAACAAATAAGTGCGTATCCGTGAGCTTTCTTCTGGCAAAAAATGCAAAATTCCACATTTATGTATGTAGGAGCTTGTAACCTCTACAGTCGTGTTCTCTAATATGCTAAATCTGATGGGGTGGGATTTTCATTAACATCACTTGATGTTTCGGGGGTGTTAACCCCTTTTTCAAAAATTGGGTAAATTTGTCTAAGGCTCGTAACTTTTGACGAGTAGTATTAAGCTTAATGTATTTTATATATTTTCAACGAGCATCAAAATTCGATTATTTTGATGTATCTATTATTAACAAAACTCTGTTTCTTTGGGTTTTGGTTCACACAATTATATATATATATATTAGTGATATATATTTAACTATTATTTTTATTTTATAGATTCACCAGCAACTGTAGAGCAGGTGCAGCAGCTCTGTCATAGTTCCATTGCACAACTCAGGTTTGCATGAAGCCAATAAAGTATTTAACATATGAAGCTGATTTAGTTATTCTATTATCTATATTGTTGCTCATCTGTTCTTAATAAATTATTAAGGGATCTAAATTTCATCTCTTCTTTGAGGATATCTGTTTGACCTCTTCGTTGGAAGACGTGGTGACAATCATGGGCCCATATTAGTTGACAGGAAGGTCTTCCCTTTTTTGACAGAATGGCCCTAAAATGAAAAGATTTAAAAAGTGTCAAAGCAGAGATTTTAACAAATCGCGACACAATTTCTAACGTGTGCCCATGAGCACAATTAATGTTTATTTCGTTTAGAGTTTAATCTTTGCCTGGGGTGTTGTCAGATAACTTTTCATTTGAGGAGTTACAGGTAGAGCACGCTCTGCTCTATTAAAAAATTCGAGTCAAAATTGAATATTTAATTTAAATTTTTGAACTACGACCGTTATTGAAAAACTGGCGTTGCACATAATTAGTCCTTTAAATCTTATATTTTTGAATATATTTAAACGAAGTGAGAATAGTAGAAAATGATTATTCAAATAAATAACTGATCAGGAATAATTTCAAACGCGATGACTTACTATGCGTCTTTATTACACAGAAATACAGCAATAAGCGATGCCCTCTGAATAAATTTATTGTGATGATGCCATTGGAATACTGAATCACTGAAATTTCATTCTAGTAAACTGTGAAAAATCAGTATAATTTCAAAAAAGTTAGATTTTGGTGCATTTAGAAAATTCTTTCAGGCAAATTTTCAAGGAATAAGTGAGCAGAGCAAGTACGTAAATACAAATCTATTTGGGGATAGGACTTTTCTTAAGGGTCTGTAGAAACCGAATCTTACTAAAAAATGAACGAAGAAATGCAGAACGTCATAAATCTTTTAATATTAGGGAGAAGTTCTACTGAAAGAAGAGAAGGATGGAGAAAAGGATTTGAAGATGGTTCCTTTCATATAATGCAAAGTCTTGAGAAGATACATGGACTAGACCAAAGAGAAGGGGAAATTTACTTACCGGCAATTGTCGCCGGAAAATGGCACGCCAAATTGCCGAATCAATTGCCGATGTTCGTCAATTTAACGTGAGAACATAGAAATTAAAAACAACTAGCCCCAAACATTGCAGCGTCTCACCACTTTATTAAAAGAGTATGATATTTCGAAAAAAAATTGAATAACTTATATAATTAATCTTCTCCAATATAGGATTAAGGCTGAAATTTCTCTATAAGATGTAATTCATTTGCATCTTTCTTGATGTCAAGAATTATTCTTTTGAGTCAAAATCCAGTCTTTAAAATGTAGGTCAAGCTTAGCTTCATAAAATCTCAGCATGTTAAATACGGTAGTTAACTTTAAGCTGGTATGCGAAAAGGTGTTGCTTTCTTTACCCTGCCCTATATTTTAAAGTACCTAAAAAGACAAGTATGTAACGCTTTAGGGTAGGCTAAAAAAGGAAAGCAGTCGCCAAATACAAGATTACGTTGTTTTTTTTTTTTTGTTTTTTTAAAATAGTGTGAGTTTCCACTCTTATAAGCTCTCCATACTCTTTGGACTATATTGTTCATTTGTAAAATATTACTTTTCTAGTTATTTTCAATCATTCTATCAATATACTTCGTGAGAAAGCACCTATGTGGGGTCCAGTGGCGGATCCAGGGGAGGGGCTAGGGGGTGCCCCCCCTCCTTAACATAGTCTAAAGTAGTATAATTTACTTAATTAATGCAAGTTTTTGCTAATTAAACTTGCTCATAAAAGTAAGTTTATCGGATCAACCTATTTTGCCCCCCCCCCCCTAAAAAATCCTGGACCCTTCCTTAGTCGGGTCATTTTGAAAATTTATACTACAACAGAGAAGTTCACTCCCTCCCTCTTAGCAACGTGTTAAAGAATCGGATTTTACCGTGATTGACTAATACAATAAAGTCATCTAGGCTCGAAAGGGAAACTTGTTCTTCTATTTCATTTTTTTCCGTCTAGTTTGTCTATCAAAATAGTTTACCTTGAAAATTGAATGACCTGACATAGGAGAACTAAGAACTATTTTGCTCCTGATTATAAGGCCTGTTATGTGTTGCCCTTAAAAAAGGCTGATTTTTTGTATAACTGGCTTTTCTTTGGTGCTGATTACTTCAGTATCTTTTCATTTTGTATTGTAAATGAATATAAATAACATATTCTTATAAATGAATATATTCTTAAGAGATTAATAAGCAGCCGATTTCCTTAAATCTTTGGCAGATTCTATAAAGTGCTAGTGTAAAGTATTTGGAACATAAATTCGAGAAGGCTTTTTCTGGTCTCTCGTTTCTTAGAGATTTGGCCATGTGTATGTCAACGAGAACAGTCCAGGGGGGGGGGGGCTTTTGGGACTAAGGCTAGTCGCGGGAAAGGATCCGTTCCCAGGCATAGTTTAACAACCAATAGCTGGAACTTCCGTTCCAGGAAAGTTACATTCTTGGCTCATTTCTAAAGGCAGTCCATCTTTCGCCTTCGTCGTAGCTAGTTGTTCTTGTGCTACCTTATTTTCTCTATGTGTATTCTCACGTTATTCAATAAAGACTATGTACCAACGTTTATCGTCTATCTTTTGGAATTTATCTTTGGAAACCATTACATCTGCCAATATAAAAGGGCATATAGAAAGAACTAAATAGAGGTTTACAGAGTGGTGACAGCAGTGGGATGGTACTGATGCCTCGCAGGGAGGTTTTACAGAGTGGTGACAGCAGAGGTTTACTGATGCCTCGCAGGGAGGTTTTTACGCTAAATACTGGCAACATATTAAAGAGGTATTTCACCCGCTACCAAAATTGCTTGTGATATCGAGCCGCGAATACTGCAAAAGACTGGTTAATATGACATTGAAACGTTACGAGCTATTGAACTTTCTTCTATTCGAAGTGCCTTCTTGAGAAAGGCACTTGAGAAAGGCATATATCTTTCGAAATAGGATGTTAAACAGTGGCTAATATGGATTTCCTCACGATAGCTCCTACCTACTAATTCAAATTTCTACAACTGAGAGTCTCCGGTTGATTTCTACCTTCACTTAGCCATTCTACGTTTGGTAAAATTTTTTTTACCTGATTTTATACAGTCGACGTGTGATCTACATTTGACAGTTTCCAACCAAAATTTAACATTTTGAATTCAATAATCGAAAATTAATTCTCAATTGTGACTACATTTGCCGCTGGTGATTTAATTGAGACCAGCTACAATTGGATTTGGAACGGACTGTCTTTCGTCAGTGATTTAGCAAGACTAAACAACCCAGTAAATTTTATTAGACCCTTGTTGTTAAAGGTGAAGTTTAGTGCCAAAAATCTGGCGTCCGTAATTAAAGAACTGTGTTTAAAACAAATATTTAAATTTTTAGAATAATTGCTTTTTCAAATTTTGATCTCAATATGTCAGTTATTATTCCTATATTTGACCCGGCAAAAACTGGATATAACAAAAAGGTTGCTTTTGATTTTGTAAAACAGTGGAGGATAAATGGCATATTTCCACCTCTTTTATTTGACTCCCCTCGATTATAAATTTGTCAAGTTTAAAACCTGGATTACTTGTAGCATATACCCCAGGCAAAATGGTTGCAGAGTTTGTAGGCGTGGCTCAATTTAAGGATGAAAGGGTATATCTATTCTATAGAAGGATGCAAAAATTAGGAAGGTCATGTAGGGTGTCCTTAGAAGCCAGGGAGGATGGTGTAGTCCTTCGAAGATTTGCTCTTAATTTATTCAAGGAGTGGATCAGACCGTCCTACAAACGGTATTTGTTAGAGAACAGTGCAGAATTTTTTTTTTGTTTAGGTGATGCGTACAAGGTTGCAATACAATATGAACAGATAGAACAGATAGTGGGGAAAGGAGACGCGTCTTCTTTTTCCGATGAATTTCTTTCTGCGCTGACGAGGGTGAAATTTGGACTCAGTGATAATGAGAAGGCACTGCGAGATGGTACTGATTCCTCGCAGGGCGGTTTGGCTACCCAGGAAAAGGGAGCTGGTTTTGAGGTCCCGTGGGATGGTACTGATGCCTCACGGGCTGTTTTTTTTTGTTGCACTGCGAGATGGTACTGATGCCTCGCAGGGCGGTTTGGCTACCCAGGAAAAGGGAGCTGGTTTTGAGGTCCCGTGGGATGGTACTGATGCCTCACTGGATGATTTTTTTTGTTGCACTGCAAGATGGTACTGATGCCTCGCAGGGCGGTTTGGCTACCCCGGAAAAGGGAGCTGGTTTTTAGGTCCCTTGGGATGGTACTGATGCCTCACGGGATGTTTTTTTTGTTGCACTGCGAGATTGTCCTTATGCCACGAGGGGCAGTTTGGATACCCAGCAAAAGGGAGCTGGTTTTGAGGTCCCGTGGGATTAGAAAAAAAAGGTGGAAAGGGGGCTGGTTTTGAGGTACAGTGGGATGAGGTTGATTCCTCACAGGATGGTTTTAATGCGTAGCGCTAATAGTTATGTAGAGATATCAACAGTAGTACTGCCATTTGTCGAACCACAAGTTAGTAGAGCAAAACCAAATAGGTCAAAACCGAGGCGTTCCATAGCAATAAAACCTCGAGGATTTTATTGGTAATAATATCTTGACGTCATTGCAGCATGGTAGGCCAATCAAACTGCAATGGTTGACACATCTATTCCATTATTTATAAGTTTATGCTCTTTCTTTTATTTGTCGCTGGTATTTTCAGGATTAAGCAGCCTTTCCCGGTCCTTCCTTTTGCCCTAATCCGAAGTTTATACATAATCCCAACTTTTCTTGTCCTCATCAAATTTCAGGGGTATGGGGAACAAGTCTATTTTAAAGTATAGAGAGAAAAATGAAGTGTTAAAATATCCAGTTTCCGACTACTGTTATTAGTGCGGTTCGTTTATACTATGTAAGTTTTTACTTATGCAAGTATTGTGTAGTGTTTATATTATGTAATTCTTTAGTAGTCTATGCTGGAGAATGTTAGTAGGTGAGAAGTGAATAATTTGGGAAGGGTATTGAATGTTTTGAATTCAATTCAAGTTTGAGGGTTTAATGAGAAGGGGATAAGCCAAATTTGGGAAATTTAACTTAAAACAGGGGGGAGAATCTGTAAAGTATTTGGAACATAAATTCGAGAAGGCTTTTTCTGGTGTCTCGTTACATAGAGATTTGGCCATGTATATGTCAACGAGAACAGTCCAGGGGGGGCTTTTGGGACTAAGGCTAGTCGTGGGAAAGGGTCCGTTCCCAGGCATGGTTGAACAACCAATAGCTGGAACTTCCGTTCCAGGAAAGTTATTTTCTTGGCTCATTTCTAAAGGCAGTCCATCTTTCGCCTTCGTCGTAGCTAGTTGTTCTTGTACTACCTTGGTTTTTCTATGTGTATCCTCACGTTATTTAATAAAAACCATGTACCAACGTGTATCGTCTATCTTCGGAATATACGTAAACCATTACATCTGCCAATATAAAAGGGCATATAGAAAGAACTAAATAGTGGTTTACAAAGTGGTGACAGCAGTGGGATGGTACTGATGCCTCGCAGGGAGGTTTTACACTAGTTCGATCAGGTATGTTACAAACGGAGAGAGGCCCCCCCACGACATGTTTAGCCGGTCGGTACTAAATTGAAGCTGTAAAATAAGAGGCACAAAGTGATGTGACTTTCTTGCTGTTAAACCGATTTACCGTCATTATGCTACAACATTAACTTTAGCACTGCCTCGATATCGGCAGGTAAATATTCCAGCCCCTCTGCCCCACCCCCCCCCACCCCACCGTAAAACTTGGCTGTGGAGTCACGACAAATCATGACACGGAGACTTTCACCACTGATATGGATTATGAATTTTAGTGCTACATAACATTTTTTTATGAGATTTAGTCAGATATATTTGATAGGTGTGCCCGAGAAAAAAAAGGGATATATAGGAAGCTGGATATTCATTAATCAACGTCAGCATTTTTAGACCATTAAAACTTAAAATTGCCGATTAAATGAGCTGCCTCTAAAGCTTTTATGGCAATCCCTTTCATAAGGTGTAGTTAGGAATTAATAATAAAAATAGCAAACAGTTGATACATTACTCCTTAATATACCACCACTATTACCGTAATACCGAATGTATAATCTACCAAGCATGTGTTTAGAATTACTATGCGATAGTGGAAACAGCATTGAATTTACAACCTATTCTGATATTTATTTACTTATCTCAAAATGCGGTAAGCTCTACCAAGTTTATCACCCTAAGGATTATTTTACGAAACATTAACACTATTTTGCGAAATGTCCCATTAAAAACCGGACAAAATCTAGGTTGGATGGCATACAATCTAAAAATTAAATTTATGGGACATAAAAACAATCAAAAATCTAATCATTTCATTTTAGACTTCTATTACGTAACTAGATACACTTGCTGTCCTATGTGAGGGCGCAACAACATGTGTTAAGACGAATAAAGATTGAGCATCTTGCAATGCATACAGACTGATAACTGCGTGTCCAAGAATTGGCATATAGGTTATATTGGCTGATAGACGACATTAGAAAGATCGGTGAATTCTCCAGTTAAAAAGGATTGTATTTAGTAGAAGGGCTTCTAGGTTTACTCCAACTGGATGATCTATTGAAACTAATTGATCTATTGAAGAAAAAGGGAATATCATCTGTTTACGTATTTAGGATGTAAGTTTTCGTCAAATGGTAAGTTTGGAAAGCAGCTGAAGCTAAGTCTTGCTAAAGGAAAATCCTGTGCCTATGCTGTGACTGCTAGCCAACTGGCAAACATAGAGAACCTGAAGATGCATAAGCAGATATCAGAGGCAACGCTGTAGCGTTGCCTATAGTAAAGGCCATACGGCTCCAATGTTTTATTATTTATTTATTATTTATTATTTATTTTTTTTCCAGAAGCACTTCATATGGAAGGGGTTGTCGTAGAAACTTCAAAGGAGGATCATTCGATTGGAAATCAAGAGTTCTGGTGTCCTTTTTAATAGTCGAAAATGATTGGAGGGCAACTAGACCCCCCCCACGCCCACAATTCCCCCAAACACAACCAATCAAAATTTTGAGATATCCATTTTGTTCAGCATAGTTGATTTCCAAATATAAATTATATTTTTGAGGTGGACACTCCCCCAGGGCACTCAAGGCTAGGTTTTCAAGTTATGCCATGGGGGTATATAATGTTTTTATGGAAAGCGTTGTTGTAGAAACTTCAAAACAGGCTCATTTGATTGTAAATAGATTGTTCTAGTGGCATTTTTAGTCTGCGAAAATGTTGGGAGTGGAACGACCCCCCCCACGCTCATCGTTCCCCCAACCACATCTAATCAAAATTTTGAGATAGCAATTTTGGTCAATGTAGTTTATTTCTAGACAGAAAATATATTTTTTAGGAGGATACTCCCCCACAACCTTCAAGGCAAGGGTTTTAAGTTATGCCCTGGGGGCATATAATGTTTTTATAGAAGGCGTTGTCGTAGAAACTTCAAAACAGGCTCATTCGATTGGAAATTAAAGAGCTAGTGACCTTTTTAATAGTCAAAAGCGATAGGAGTGTAACTAGCCCCACCGCCCCCCCCCCCACGCCCATCATTTCCCCAAACACATCCAATCAAAATTTTCAGATAGCCATTTTGTTCACCGTAGTTGATTTTCAGATAGAAAATATATTTTTGAGGAAGACACTCCCCCACAACCCTCAGGGCAAATGTTTTAAGTTATGCCCTGTGGGCAAATAACGTTTTTATAGAAGGCGTTACCGTAGAAAATTAAGATCAGGGTAATTTGATATGAAATTAAAGGACTCTAGCCCTTTGTTTTAGATAAAAGGTTTTGGAGGTACCTTCCCCCCCCACTCCCATCAGTGCCACAAACCCCTCCCATCAAAAGTTTCAGATAGCCATTTTGTTCAGCGTAGTTGATTTCCAGATAGAAAATATATTTTGAGAAGGATGCTCCCCCACAACCCTCAGGGCAAGGGTTTTAAGTTATGCCCTGGGGGCATATAAGGTTTTTATAGAAGGTGTTGTCATAGAAACTTCAAAACAGGCTCATTCGATTTGAAATTAAAGAGCTAGTGCCCTTTTTAATAGTCGAAAATGATTGGATTGTAACTAGCCCCCCTCCACGCCCATCATTTCCACAAACACTTCCAATAAATATTTTCAGGACGCCATTTTATTCATCTAAGATGCCTTCCAGATAGAAAACATACTTTTGAGGAGGACACGTCCCCACAACCACCGGGGTAAAGGATTTAAGCTAAGCCCATAGGGGATATAAGATTTTTATAGAAGGCGTTGTCGTAGAAACTTCAAAAAATGCTCATTCGATTGGACATTAAAGGGTTAGTGCCCTTTTTAATAGTCGAAAGTTATTGGAGTGTAACTAGCCCGCCCCCCCCCCCCCCACGCCGATCATTTCCCCAAACCACTCCAATAAACATGTTGTTCGGCTTAGTGGATGTCCAGATAGAAAATATATTTTTCAGGAGGACACTCCCCAAAAACCCTCAGGGCAAGGGTTTTAAGTTATATCCTGGGGGCATATAAGGTTTTTATAGAAAGCTTTGTCATAGAAACCTAAAAAAAGGTTCGTTCGATTAGAAATGCAAAAAGCTAGTGCCCTTTTTAATAGTCGAAAGTGATTGGAGGGCAACTAGCCCCCCCCCTACGCCCATCATTCCCCCACACACATCCAATAAAAATTTTGAGATAGCCATTTTGTTCAGCATAGTTGATTTCCAGATAGAAAATATATTTTTGAGGAGGAAACTCCCCCACAACCCTCAGGGCAAGGGTTTTAAGTTATACCCTGGAGCATATAAGGTTTTTATAGAAGGCGTTGTCGTAGAAACTTCAAAAAAGGCTCATTCAATTGGAAATTCAAAAAGCTAGTGACCTTTTTAATAGTCGAAAGTGATTGGAGGGCAACTAGCCCCCCCCCCTCACGCCCATTATTCTCCCAAACACATCCAATCAAAATTTTGAGAAAACCATTTTGTTCAGCGTAGTTGATTTCAAGATAGAAAATATATTTTTGAGGGGGACACTCCCCCGCAAGTCTCAGTGTAATGGTTTTCATCTATGTACGTGGGGCATATAAGGTTTTTATAGACGGCGTTGTCATAGGAACTTCAAAAGAGGATCAATCAATTGGAAGTTAAAGGGTTCATGACCTTTTTTATGGTCGACAGTGGGTGAGGGGCCAATGCCCCCCACACCCCATTCTCCCAAACATATCCACTCAAAATTTTGAGAGTTCCATTTTGTTCAGCGTAGTACATTTCCAGATAGAAAATATGTTTTTGAGGAGGAAAATCCCCCGCAACCCTCAGGTCAAGGGTTTTAAGTTATGCCCTGGGGGCATATAAGGTTTTTATAGAAGGCGTTGTTCTAGAAACTTCAAAACAGGCTCATTCGATTGGAAATTAAAGGGCTAGTGCCCTTTTTAATAGTCAAAAGTGATTGGAGTGCAACTAGCCCCCCCCCCCACGCCTATCATTTCCCCAAACACATCCAATCAAAATTTCGAGGTATCCATTTTTTTCAGCGTAGTTGATTTCTAGATAGAAAATACGTTTTTGAGGAGGACACTCCCCCAGAACCCTCAGGGCAAGGGTTTTAAGATATGCCCTGGGGGCTTATAAGGTTTTTATTGAAGGCATTGTCGTAGAAACTTCAAAAAGGCTCATTCGATTGAAAATTTAAAGGGCTAGTGCCCTTTTTAATAGTTGAAAGTGATTGGAGGGGAACTAGCCCCCCCCACACGCCCAGTCGTCCCCCAAACACATCCCATCAAAATTTTTAGATAGCCCTTTTGTTCCGCGTAGTTGATTTTCACATAGAAAACATATTTTTGAGGAGGACAATCCCCCACAACCCTCAGGGCAAGGGTTTTAAGTTATGCCCTGGGGGCATATAAGGTTTTTATAGAAGGTGTTGCCATAGAAACTTCAAAAAAGGCTCATTTGATTTGAAATTCAAAGGGATAGTACCCTTTTTGATTGTCTGCAGTTAGCGGATTAACCCTAGCGCCCCCCCCCCCGCCCATCATTCCCCCAAATTCATCAAATCAAAATTTTGAGATCTATTTTGTTCAGCGTAGTTGATTTCCAGATAGAAAATATGTTTTTCAGGAGGACAATCCCCCAAAACCCTCAGGGCAAGGGTTTTAAGTTATGCCCTGGGGGCATATAAGGTTTTTGTAGAAGGTGTTGTCCGTAGAAACTTCAAAAAAGGCTCATTCGGTCGGAAATTCAAAGGGCTTGTGCCCTGTTTAATAGTTGAAAGTGATCGGAGGGAAACTCGCCCCCCCCCACGCTAATCAGTCCCCCACACACATCCAATCAAAATTTTGAGATAGCCCTTTCGTTCATCATAGTTGATTTCCAGATAGAAAATATATTTTTGAGGAGGACAATCCCCCACAACCCTCAGGGCAAGGGTTTTAAGTAAAGCCCTGGGGGCATATAAGGTTTTTATAGAAGGCGTTGTCGTAGAAACTTCAAAAAGGCTCATTCGATTAGAAATCCAAAGGACTAGTGCCCTTTTTAATAGTCGAAAGTGATGTTATTTGGGCCAAACGAACGAACAGAAATTAAAATTAACTATCTTACAAACGTAAAGATAACCGGTGCAAACATAAATAAATGAATAAATCATATATAGCTTCAATATTTTTTATTACTTTCCCCCCAGAGCTGCCTTATATGCAAGGGTTAAAAATAACATTTTGTTAAAAATAGTTGAAATGTTAAGTAACAAAACTCTGGCGTAGACAAAACCCCCCAGGGCCAGGGGGCAGGAAGGGATTCTCGTATAAATTTCAGAGATGGCTCATTTGATTGGAAATTGGAAGTTCTAGTCCAGCTCTTAAGAGTCAAAATTGATCGAAGGGCAAATAATCCCCCCACACGCCCTTTTTCCCCACCCCTTCCTTTGAACTAATTCTGTTTATACCTGAAGGTTCAAAGTTCAAAGTTCTGATTACAAAAAACTCCGGTGTCAACATAGCCCATCAGGGCCCGGGGGTAGGCGTTTTAAGTTATGCCCTGGGGCAAAACTTATTAAGGGGGGTTTATAACTTATGGGAAGGGGTTTTGTATTGGAATAACACATAGGAAATCTATTATAATTATCCTATTATAAGGTTCAAATACATACTCTGTGATAGATACAAAATTGCTTTGGCACACAAAATCCTATTAAGGTCAATTCCAAACAGTCGTGATCCCTTTGTGTCAGCAAGTGAAATGGTCTAAACCCCCTTATTGAACCTATTTTTTCAATCAATTCATTGTTGTCAAGCTGTCTACAAGTTATGCAAGCTGTCTATTGTTCATATATAACGTTTTTATCATAGAGGTAATCGTACTGACTTTGAGAAAAGCCTCATTCGATGTAAATTGAAAGTTCTAGATCTGTATTTTAAAGTCAAGAATAATCGGACAGTAAGAACCCCTCCCCCCCATGCCATAAAAACTTTAAAATTTTTGCAATCAAAAAAGAACAAACAAAAATATAAAAAAACTTAACTAAAAAAAATTTTTTAAAAGAAAATTAAAGGCAAATTTAAACTTAATCTCAGGATATACAAATACCTGATAAAATTCAAACTCAAAACGACCAGAATTTACTATTAAAAAATAAATGAAACCCAAAACGAACAGAAATCAAATAGACAATCATAGCAAAAAACATACAACAAGTAATAATATAAATGAATAAATAGATCTTAAAGCGATTAATGCTTCGATTGAATATGAAAATCAAGCTTAAAACGAAAACAAATATATTGCTATTAAAGTGTAAATGAAGCTGAAAATGAACAGAAATTAAATAAACAATCAATGCGAACAAACATACAATATATATTAATGTAAATGAATAAATAAATCTTAAAACGAGTGAAACGTAAAAAGAATATGCAAATCAAGTTTGAATCGAATAAAAATAACTACAAACAAGAGTTTGGGTATCGCCTCACTGCAGAAGCTTAAAATCTACTGCGTCATTGGCGCTTTACTGAAAACGAATTATATTACAAATGTTTTCTTTTGTACTTAATATTGAAAGTAAATATTAAAATTACAGTAAAATTTTGAACTGATGAGCTTTTAGCAATTAATATTATTATGCATCAAATATTCAGTTTAATTTATTAGTTCTTTTCAAGATTGGTCAAGACAAATATAGTTTCACTGCAAACAAAATTTGGATACTGCCCCCTTCTTTAACTGTAAAAACCTAAAGCCTTCTGTGTCATTGGTGCTTCACTGAAAACGAATTACTCGTATATTACAAATTTATTATTTTCCAGTTCTTACAGCATTGAAAATGAAAATAAAAATTACAGTGAAAAAAAAGCTTGAACTGATGGATCTTTCAACAATTAATATCATTATATATCTAATATTTAATTTGATTTTTTTTATACTTTCTAAGACTGTTCAAGACTCATATAGTATCGCCATTTTTGTTACTCTTGCCATTTTCTCAAGCTAATTGTTATAGTTTCTTATAAAAAAATTTTATGACTTGTAAGCATTTCTAGTTGAGAGTAAAAATGAATCTCAAACTCTTTGGAACATGCATTTTCTTGCATGAAACACAAAAATACAATAAAATGTCAAGTTTCAGAGTGCTCCATCACTTGTAAGCAAGAGTCATTGGTATTTTTGAATTCGCATGGTCAATTTAGGGAGTGGAGGTTAGGCTAATTCTCTTTGCAGCCCTATTCCGTCCTGCTATGATTCACATTTTCAACACTTGGCGTCCGGACTATCATAGAATCTACAAAGCATACAACTACCCCAAATCAGTATCAATAAATAAATGAAACCCAAAACGAACAAAAATTGAAATAAATATTAGAGTCAAACTCAAAACGAGCACAAATTAATATGAGTAGGGTTCAAAACCCCTATGCTTTCTAAAAGCCAGAATATAATTTGTACTTTACTGAAAAAAATTGAAATGAGTTTACTGAAAAAAAATGTGCATTGTCAATTTAATATACATATGCTGATATTTATTCCCTAAAACCTTAATTAATTTTTGATTTCTTAAAGTTACAAAAGTGAAAACATTTCAAAGAATTGTTTTCGGTTAAGCGCCAATGACGCAGTAGGTTTTAGGCTTCTGCAGTGAGGCGATACCTAAACTCTTGTTTGTAGTTATTTTTATTCGAATCAAACTTGATTTGCATATTCTTTTTCAGTTTCACTCGTTTTAAGATTTATTTATTCATTTACATTAATATATATTGTATGTTTGTTCGCATTGATTGTTTATTTAATTTCTGTTCGTGTTAAGTTTCATTTATACTTTAATACAAAACTATTTTTTTTCATTTTAAGCTTGATTTTCATATTCAATCTAGGCATTACTTGCTTTAAGATCTATTCATTCATTTATGTTATTACTTGTTGTATGCGTTTCTCTATGAGTGTTTATTTAATTTCTGTTCATTTTTGGTTTCATTTATGCTTTTATAGTAATTTCTGGTCGTTTTTAGTCTTTATTTTAAGATGTATTTGAACCTTCTGAGCTTAAGTTTAAAATGGCCTTTACTTTTCTTTGAAAAACTTATTTTTCGGAAAGTTTTTTTAAATTAATTTCAGGTAAAGATTGAATCGGCTATGCATGATGGATCTGAAGTTTGGGGATATATAGCTGGTGAGACAATGGAGGAGATTCAGCTTCAGTATTTTAAGAGAGTTTTAGGTCTACATTTTTCAACGAATAGTTTAGTATTGAGAGGAGACCTAGGTTTATTTTCTTTAAGAAGTGATAGGCTAGTAGGGATGATAAGACTATGGGAGAAAATCCTGAGTATGCCCAGAGTAAGGATAACAAAAACAGCATATTTAGAAGCTCTGAGGATCCCAAAGAGCGATACACGGCCATCTCAAATAAAGAAGATATTGGAAGATTGTGGATTTTCAGAGCTATGGAATGGTGGGCTAGGGATTGGATTAAAGGAAGGAGCAGTTGCAAATAGGGTCAGGGAGAGGTTAAGGGACCAGGAGATCCAGGTGTGGCATGCGCGAGTGAATGAGACCCGATCACTGGAGTTATATGCAAAGGCTAAGGAGCAGTGGGGAGAAGAATTATATTTTAAGGCGGAGCTTCAAAAGAGGCAACAAAGGTTAATCATTTGTGTTAGGTCAAATGAGTTGCCGCTAGGTGAGAGAATGAAGTATCTAGGAAGGTCTAGGCATGCTTATGTTTCTTACTTCTATTTCATGTGTGGGAGAGGGGAAGATCTTGTTTTATTTGTAGGCAAGTCTGGTGAATCAATAGATTTAAGGAAAGAATTGTTTGGGGTTGAGGCCATGGGCGTAGGCAGCATTAGGCAGCATATTGTCTAGGGGGGGGGGGGCAGTCGATAGTGTGATGGAGTTTTATCAACTGCTTTTTCCAAACCATCTGCTTTTTCAGCCATATCTAATGTAAATTTGAAGGTATAGGGGGGCAGCTGCCCCCCTCCTCTCGCTACGCCCATGGCTGAGGCTTGGGAGAGATGAGGGATGAGGGTGATATTTCACTAGCTTAGATTATAGTTTTGTGCCAATTTATGCTTGTATGAAAGTGTCTTTTTTCTTGTGACCACGGCCCTTTGGGCTGTTGTTGTTTGGGGTTTGACGCGTTCAACCAATCGGTCATATGCAAAAGCCTTTGGGCTTTTGTGTCAATAAATTCTGGTCTGTTCTATTTTATAGATGGCAATACGTGAAGACCAAGTGAACCAATAGAAATAAACCTAATAACATTAAGGTTAAAATCTGGTTTGGGATTAACAGAATTAGCCTAGTGTTACAAAATCAAATATTAAAAAGTTTGAATAAACTAGTTACTCATAGTCTAATACATATTGACCATTGATTTTGCGTTAGACAGGTATGTACCCAGTCTTATATTTATAATTGAAACCAAATAGCCTAGCTTAGGCTATTTATGATCAAGTCAAAATTTTACTTTAGGTGCTTCCTGCTGTCCTGGGAAGTAGTTGGGACATCCACCACATGGCTAATATGGGAGTAAAGTTCATGTGATGCAAATGGATGTTATATTTAGATTGAGGATGCAATTCTAGGTAGGCTAGGTTATATATTTGCACATTAGGAGGGTGGGGTATATATTCTGTAAATATATAGCCTAGGTTCTAAGAAATTTATGAATTTCTTAGAAAAACTGGAAAAACAAGGAAAGAAGTGAAGATAAAGGTTCTTCCCCTGCAAAATGTGTTGGTAAATTTCTACCAAATCATATTAGCCTATTGAATTAAGCCTAAAGTGAATATACCACTTGATGCCTTTTTTATGCTGATTACGAATATGATAATCATTTCTATCAGAAATGAATTTCAGCCCCCCACCAAACCTAACCCCCACCCCCATATGTGCAAATATATATCCTGAATTGACAGGCTATATAGAGGGAGGGGGGGCTAAAATTCATTTCCAATAGAAATGATTGTTATATTTGTAATCAGCATAAAAAAAGGCATCGAATGGTATATTCACTTTATTTGAAACTCAATAATATGATTTGGTAAAAATTTACCAAAGTGTTAACTAGGATTAGCCTATTCTGCATATTATGGAGTAAGAATTGTTTTCTTAATATGTTTCCTTATGTCCAGCTGGACTCCTAGCCTAGGCTTAAAACAGAAGGGGGGGTAGAGTAAAAGTAGTTTTGATACTTTTCACTATCTGGGAAAGGGGTTAGGTGGTAAATTTTTTGCAGTTCATATTATTGACTTACAAATAAAGTAAACATAGGCCTAGGCCAATAAATTTTTTGTTGTTTATATTATTGACTTATGAATAAAGTAAACATACCACTCAATGCCTTTTTTATGCTGTTCTCAAATATAATAATCATTTTTGTCAGAAATGAATTTTACCCCTATCCCTATACATACCAATTCAGGGTATATATTTGCACATTAAGGGGGTGGGGAGAAAGTTTAAACTTACCTCTAATTTACATCAGATATAAAATTTAAACCCCCCCCCCCCAAACCCCTAATGTGCAAATATGTACCCTGAAATGGTATATAAAGAGGTGGGGGTAAAACTCTTCCAACAACAATGATTATTAAATTATTAAATTTATTGTATAAAATTATTATTAAATTATTAAGATTATTGATTATTAAATTTATTGACTTGATGCATAAAAAAAGGCATCAAGTGGTATGTTTACTTTATTTGTAAGTCAATAATATGAACCATAAAAAAATAACCAGTTAGTTTAGGAAAATGAATCCAAGGCCAAAAACATAATCTAGGAAGGTATTACCAAGCCTCAATGTTAACCCTCTTATTATTTCTAAGTCTTAAAATTTGCCTACTTGACAGGTCTAGGATACCTTGTAAAATTTTGACAAAAAAACTTTCTACCTTAATTTTTGGTTATCAGTCTCTTTTTCTCTGGTTTTAGTTCTGAAAATTCAATTCCTGTTAATTGAGTAGAATTCTAAGACATATCAGTGAATTTATTTCTAACAGTTCTGACTTCATAATATGGAGAAACACTGTAGTGAACATATTTTGAAGGAGTTTCCACTATACTTTACCCCCAACCCTGGTTAGTGCTGGATCTAGGGGGGAGAAGGCTAGTGCCCTGGATAGCATGGGCAAGGAGTGGCAAAACAAGCTTAAATTGTAATATTTTTGGGCCAAATTTTTAATATTTTACAGTATTGATGGTGCAGCAAAGTCTATATTTCCCCTCTCCCCTTTGAAATTACCTTACTCCAGCTCTGACCCTGGTATAAGCCTAGAATTGGGGCTATTGAGAAAGGAACACTTTAAGAAAACAATTCTTACTTCACACTATAGCCTACAGAAAATTTTAGTTAACATATTTTGAAGATGCTTCCACTGTATTCTCCCTCCCCTAATGTGCAAATATATAGCCCATGAAATCAGGAAACATAAAAATATGAATATATAATTTTGGCTATATATTTGCACATTAGGAAAGTGTTTTCAAAATGTAATAACTGCAATTTTACTGCATATGAAGTAAGAATTGTTTTCTTAACACATTTTTTTCTTAGTTACAATTTGTAACAGTTTCTAGCAATCATAAAGAAATTATACAAATTTTTTTTTGTCAATTTGAAATTGTAAAAACTGTCCAATGTAAACATAAGCTATTCATAATTCCATGCTCCCAGTTGAGTGGAAATCCAATTACAAAGGAAATACTTAAAAAAATATTACTTAAAATTAAATCCAATAAAAAAAATGCAGATAAAATTAAGTTGGCTGCAGGAGTGATATATAAAGCTAATGCATTTTGAACAATGGTATATTTTTTAAAGTGGGTGCTGAAATATTTGTTAAGTATTGTAAACTAAAACTGATGCTCAAGGCTGTACCCAGGGTTTTTTTTTTGGGGGGGGGGATCCACTCAAAGATTTGTTTTTTTGGGGGGGGGGGTGGCTTATACAAAAAAAAATCTAAACAAACTCATAACAAATTTGTTTACATCCATTTTTGTTGTGTTTTTAAAAGTTAAATAAACATTTCAGGAGGGGGCATATATATATATATATATATATATATATATATATATATATATATATATATATATATATATATATATATATATATATATATATATATATATATATATATACCCCCCCAGAAAATACCTCCCCCCTGCAGAAAATATCCCCCCCTCCATGGAAATTAAGGCTTTCCAAATTGGAGAATTTTATTTGATTTTTTTTTTCTGTAGGGGGAACGAGTTTTGGTACTTGTGTATTATGCACCACTCACTCAAGTTTATGCTGTGTAAAATTCGAAAACACACCAGTTTTTTTGTTACTTTATAAATAACTTTGGGTTATATATTTGCAAATTAGTGGGGGGGGGGGTAAAGTATAGCGGGTCTGCATGCAAAATGTGTATGGTACAATTATTCTGCATATTAGATAGATAGACAGAAAAGTGTATTTTAAAGCCAAATATATGGCTGTGAACGTAGTAAAATAACATAAATGAAAGGCACAAATAACATAAACCTAGATTGGCAATCATCATAAAACACTTAAATGAAACACTACATTAACCTAATAATAGTATTATTATTACTTGGAAAATTGGTTGTAAAAAAAAAACACTTAACACTTGGAAAAAAACACTTAAATGAAACATTACATTTACTGTATAGGCCTACTGGAATTTTTTTTTTTTTTTTAGTTAACAAAATTTCCAGATACCTTGCTATTCTTCTGTAATTTTATAGTCACCATACCTAGAAGGAATTGTTTTCTGACTTCAAACTGTCCAAATACTTTACCACCACCCCCCTCCCCCTTATATGCAAATATATAGCCCAAATTATTTATTTCCCGTCTATTCTGTCACTTGTCTTTGCCTTGTCTCATGCTAAGATGAAAGAAACTAATAAAGAAACCAGTTTGTTCTCGAGTTTTACACAGTGTAAACTTCAGTGAGTGGCACATAATACACAAGTACCAAATTTCCTTCCCCCTACAGAAATAAAAAAATAAAACTCAAATAAAATTCTCAAATTTGGAAAGCCTTATTTTCCATGGGGGGCATTTTCCGCAGGGGGGGGGTTAAACGCTAAAAAATGACCAGAAATCATAGGCAGCGCCTTAGCGCTGCCTAAGTAAAGAACGATATGGGCACAATGTGTGTTTTTTTTTTTTTCCATACCCAGGCACTTCATATCAAAGGAGTTGTCGTAGAAAGTTCAAAAAGGGCTCATTCGATTGTCAGTGGAGTGGCTAGTGCCCTTTTTAATAGTCGAAAGTGATTGGAGGGCAACTAGCCCCCCTCCATGCCCATCATTCCCCCAAACACATCCAATCAAAATTGGGAGATAGCCATTTTGTTCAGCCTAGGTGATTTACAAATAGAAAATATCATTTTGAGGAGGACACTCCCCCACAACCCACGGGGCAAGGGTTTTAAGTTATGCCCTGAGGGCATATAAGGTTTTTATAGAAGGCGTTATCGTAGAAACTTCAAAACAGGCTCATTCGATTGGAATTTCAAAGGGCTAGTGCCCTTTGTAATAGTCGAAAGTGACTGGAGGGCAACTAGCCCCCTCCCCTCCCATGCCCATCATTCCCCCAAAAACATCCAATCAAAATTTTGAGATAGCCATTTTGTTCAGCATAGCTGATTTCCAGATGGAAAATATCGTTTTGAGGAGGACACTCCCCCAAAACCCTAAGGGCAAGGGTTTTAAGTTATGCCCAGGGGGCATATAAGGATTTTATAGAAGACATTGTTGTAGAAACTTCAAAAAGTCTCATTCGATTGGAAATTCAAAGGGCTAGTGCATTTTTTAATAGTCGAAAGTGATTGGAGGGCAACTAGCCCACTCCCACACCCATCATTCCCCCAAACACATCCAATCAAAATTTTGATATAGCCATTTTGTTCAGCATAGTTGATTTCCAGATAGAAAATATGTTTTTGAGGAAGACACTACCCGAAAACCCTTAGGGCAAGGGCTTTAAGTTATGCCCTCGGGGCATATAATGTTTTTAAAGAAGGCACTTTCATAGAAACTTAAAAATAAGCCAATTTTATTAGAAATTGAAAGGGCTAGTGTCCGTTTTAATATTCGAAAGTGATTTGAGGGCACCTCGCCCCCCCCCCCGCGCCCATCATTCCCCCAAACCCATCCAATAAAAATTTTGAGATAGCCATCGTTCCCCCAAACACATCCAATCAGAATTTTGATATAGCCTTTTTGTTTAGCATAGATGATTTCCAGATAGAAAATTTGTTTTTGAGGATGACACTCCCCCACAACCCTCAGGGAAAGGTTTTTAAGTTATGCCCTTGGGGCATATAAGGTTTTTATAGAAGGCATTGTCATAGAAACTTCAAAAAAGGCTCATTCGATTGGAAATTCAAAGGGCTAGTGTCCTTTTTAGTAGTCTAGAGTGATTGGAGGGCACCTCGCCCCCCCCCCCGCGCCCATCACTCCCCCAAACCCATCCAATCAAAATTTTGAGATAGCCATTTTGTCCAGCATAGTTGATTTCCAGATAGAAAATATGTTTCTGAGGAGGACACTCCCCTACAAGCCACGGGCAATGGCGTTGGGAAGGCGTTGTTGTAGAAACTTCAAAAAAGGCTCATTTGATTGGAAATTCAAAGGGCAAGTACCCTTTTCTAATAGTCGAAAGTGACTGGAGGGCAACTCGCCCCCACCCCACGCCCATCCTTCCCCCAAACACCTCCTATCAAAATTTTGAGATAGCCATTTTGTTCAGTGTACTTGATGTCCAGATAGAAAATATGTTTTCGAAAAGGACACTCCCCCACAACCCTCAGGGCAAGGGTTTTAAGTTATACCCTGGGGCATATAAGGTTTTTATAGAAGGCATTGTCGTAGAAACTTCAAAACAGGCTCATTTAATTGGAAATTCAAAGGGCTAGTACCCTTTTTAATAGTAGAAAGTGATTGGAGGGCAACTAGCCCCCTCCCCCCATGCCCATCATTCCCCCAAACACATCCAATCAAAATTTTTAGATAGCCATTTCGTTCAGCATAGTTGATTTCCAGATAGAAAATATGTTTTTCAAGAGGACACTTCCCCACAACCCTCAGGGCAAGGGTTTTGTGTTATGCCCTGGGGGCATATGAGGTTTTTATAGAAGGTGTTGTCGTAGAAACTTCAAAACAGGCTCATTTGATTGGAAATTCAAAGCGCTAGTACCCTTTTTAATAGTCGAAAGTGATTGGAGGGCAACTAGCCCCCTCCCCCTTGCCCATCATTCCCCCAAACACATCCAATCAAAATTTTGAGATAGCCATTTTGTTCAGCATAGATGATTTCCAGATAGAAAATTTTTTTTTGAGGTGGACACTCCCCCACAACCCTCAGGGCAAGGGTTTTAAGTTATGCCCTGGGGGCATATAAGGTTTTTATAGAAGGCGTTGTCGTAGAAACTTCAAAACAGGCTCATTCGATTGGAATTTCAAAGGGCTAGTACCCTTCGTAATAGTCAAAAGTGATTTTAGTGTAACTAGTCCCCCCCCTCATGCCCTTCATTCCCCCATACACATCCAATCAAAATTTTGAGCTAGCCAATTTGTTCAGCGTAGTTGATTTCCAGATAGAAAATATGTTTTTGAGGAGGACACTCCCCCACATCCCTCAGGGCAAGGGTTTTAAGTTATGCCCTGGGGTCATATAAGGTTTTTAAAGAAGGCGTTGTTGTAGAAACTTCAATAAAAGCTCATTCGATTGGACATTCAAAGGGCTAGTGCCCTTTTTAATAGTCGAAAGTGATTGGAGGGCAACTCGCCGCCCCCCCCCACACACCCATCATTCCCCCAAACACATCCAATAAAAATTTGAGATAGCCATTTTGTTCAGGGTAGTTGATTTCCAGATAGAAAACATATTTTTAAGGATAACACTCACCCACAACCCTCAGGGCAAGGATTATAAGTTATGCCCTGGGGGTATATAAGGTTTTTATTGAAATCTTTGTCGTAGAAACTTGAAAAAGGGCTCATTCGATTTGAAATTCAAAGGACTAGTACTCTTTTTAATAGTCAAAAGTAATTTGAGGGCAACTAACCCCCCTCTCTTGCCCACCTTTTCCCAAAACACATCCAATCAAAATTTTTAGATAGCCATTTTATTCAACATAGTGAAAAGTTTTGGAAATTAGGTCTTTAAGGATGACAACCCCTCCCCCCACAGCCCTCAGGGCAGGGGTTGTAAGTTATGACCTGGGGGCACATAAAGTTTTATTGAAAGCATTGTTATAGAAACTTCAAAAGGGCTCATTCAATTGGAGATTGAAAGGGCTACTGTTTTTTTTTACAATCGAAACTGATTTAATAGGGACTAACGCCCCTCTCACGCGCACTAATCTTCCAAACCCGTCCAATAAACATATCTAGATATCCGTGTTGATCCATGCAGTTGGATGTACTGGAAATTTGGTCTTTTAGGATGATAAACCCCTCAGAGCCCTCAGTGCAAGGGTTGTAAGTTATGACCTGGGGGCATATAAGGTTTGTATAGAAAGTTGTTTTATATTATTTATAGAATAGATCTTAGTCTTCCTCAAATCCAATTTTTATATGTTTAAAAACTAAATGTTGACTTAAGATTAAATTAAAATGCACTGTGATAATGCTAATTCCCAATAGGGCATCTCAGCTGTATCCCAAGAACGACTGAGGGTATTATGTTCAAACGTTCGGGGCTACTTCTGCTCTTAAAATTTAACCAAATCCAAATAGCATAAGTGTATCCAAGCTATTAAAGAAAGTAAACAGATTTTTTTGCGAATGATATCAAGTTTCCCATTACAGGTCAACTAGAGAAGTTATGAAACTAAATTAAACAGTACTATTTGTGTCCAGATTTTTAAAAGGGTGTATGCTGTTAAAAATTGCTGAAAATTCTTCTCCAGCATACAAATAGCAGGTCAAATTATAAAGTCTTCAAAAACAAAATGATTTAAAGTATTATTTTCTTTTTCCCTGAAAGGACTATGAAAATATAAAACCAGAAAAGAAATTGATTAAAAAAACTTTTTCTAAAAAATGAGTTTTTCAGAGAACAGTAAAGAAATTCATTAAACAAAAAATGAGGAAAAATAAAATGAAATAATCTACCAAGTGTGAACCTACCACAAATCAGCATTGATAAATAAATGAAACCCAAAACGAACAGAAATTACAATAAATAACCAAGTCAAACTCAAAACTAGCAAAAATTAACATAAGTTGGACGCAAAACCCCTATGCCTTCCCAAGGCCCGAACAAAAATTGCGCGTTAAAGGCAAAATAAAAAAGAATGTGCATTGTCAGTTTAGTATACATATAATGATATTTAGTAATCAAAATGTTAGTATTATTTGATTTATTAAAGTTATAAAAGTAAAAAAAATTATATTTTTATTAAATTAGCTTTATAGCTAATTTATTTGATTTATTAAAGTTATAAAAGTAAAAAAAAATTTATTTTTATTAAATTAGCTTTATTAAATTAGCTAAAAATTATATTATTAAAAAGCTGAGTACCTACTGAGTCACCTTCTCAGTGGGGGCCCTCTCCAGGCCACTCAACGCGTCCCCAGGTGGCGGATAGGGGAACGCCCTACAGATATGTAGGGTACCTCCATTGGAGGCACGGACCAAGGGGGGACCCAGTCCCTGGGGTCCTTAATTGAAACTTGGGCACCCTCGCCCGGGGGGCCGTAAATACAGGTGGAGGAGGAAGAAGGTGAATGTACATTCAGCGGGGCCCACCGGCGTGTGGACACGTCCCGTGAGTTACAAACTTTGTACCGGAAATGGGTCAGATTGCATGGTGAAGCAGAACATCATTGTGGGAGGATCCCCTATAGGAGGACAACTGCGAAAGGGCGAAGGATCCAGATGTACGGACAACGGCCTCTGCAAGGTAGGTCCGAGGGGTTCCGGCCCCTCGATCAGGGATTGGAGCCCCTGCACCTAGCCGAGTCGAAGAAACTGGTTGTGTAGTGGTCTCGTATATCACTCCCGTAGAAAAAGAATATGCTAAAGAAAGCTCAGTGAAAAGCCTCGAATTAAATCCCATTATAATGACAACCCATGCATGCCCTTCGACCAGATTTTTCGACGCAAATAAACAAGTACGAATCGGATTTCGGAACGCAAGGACCATGTCGGCCCTTTCAAAAACTGAACAAGTTCTACAAGAGTGCGAAAACTTTCGGCTAGATATCCTCGCAGTGGCCGAAGCACGATGGAAAGGCTGTGGAGAAAAAAAGCTCAAAACAGTAAACAGCAACATGACTTATACAGTTCTGTACAGCGGAAAAACGGACAGACATGCAGCCGGAGTCGCAGCTATATTGAACCCAAATGCAGCAAAGTCTCTGCTCGTGGAAACCGATTAACGAGAGAATCCTGTATACACGATTTGCATCTAAACATGCAAAGCTGTCACTAGTCATATGCTATGCACCAACAAATGATGCCGATGAAACCTCAAAAGACGGTTTTTATGAAACCCTCCAGTCCGTCCTAGACTCCATCCCTCTCCATGACGTCGCTTGCTTGGCAGGTGACCTAAATACGAAAGTTGGTCAGGATATATCTTATTGCTCCGAGGTGTCGGGACATCACGGGCTTGGAGCTATCAACGAAAATGGTGCAAGACTTGTCAGCTTTGCCATGTAGAATGACCTGTTGATAGGAGGTACATTATTCGAGCACAAAGATATACATAAGTATACATGGACATCCCCAGACAAAACTGTCAAAAACCAGATTGACCACTTTCCAATCCGACGACGGAGGAGAACTAGTCTGAAAGACGTGAGGAGTTACAGAAGTGCGGACGTTGGGTCGGATCATGAACTTCTTGTAGCGACACTCAAGTTGAAACTCCGCTCCAACAGATCCCGACAAACAACAAAACTACCAAGCAATTTTGATATGGAGAAGCTCAGAGACAAGAATGATAGGAGACAATTTAACATCAAACTCTCGAACAGATTCGAGGCACTTGCTGATATACCACAAGACGTGGAAGAAGCTTGGACGACTATACAACAGAACTACGCAGAAACTGCTGAAAAACTGCTTGGCTTTAAAAATTCAATAAAAGAACAGTGGATATCCCAGAAAACACGGGATTTGATCGAAGACCGCAAGAAAATGAAACAGAGCACGCTCAGTAATGATCCCTCTGCTGATGTCATGAAAGACATAGCTTATAAAGAAGTGGACAGAGATGTGAAGAAAAGTGCTAGGTCAGACAAACGAAAGCACCTCAATGAGAAAGCAAGAATGGCAGAAGAAGCAGCCCGACGTGGTGACACGAGAGCTGTGTACCGCCTAACTAAAGAAATCGTTGGGAAGACCAACGTACAAGAAGGACCAGTAAAAGGGGAAAACGGAAGACTGCTAACCGATCCAGATGACCAAAAAAATAGATGGGCGGATTACTTCGAAAACCTTCTCAATCGCCCGTCCCCTTCTGTTCCACCAGATATTCCGGACAGCCCATTTTTGGATCTTCTCATTAATGAAAACGAGCCAACGGCGGACGAGATCCTTTCAGCCTCGAAAAAGCCGAAGAATGGAAAATCTCCGGGTAGTGACCGTATATCTGGAGAAATGGTCAAGTCATCGATCCGCAGGTCCCTTTCAGTGTGGCTAGTCTTCTTTTCCCTCCTCTGGCAAAAAGAAAAAGTCCCAAAGGACTGGAGAGCAGGAACCATTATTAAACTGTTCAAAAAAGGAGACGCGACAGTCTGTGGCAATTACAGAGGCATCAACCTCCTCTCGATACCCGGAAAACTCTTCTGCATAATCATCCTGACAAGACTCCGAGCTGCCTTAGACTAGCATTTACGCGAGGAGCAACATGGTTTCCGACCAAAAGGATCTTGCGCCGATCTGATATTCACACTGCGCACCATGCTTGAAGAATCAAATGAGTGGAGACAACGTCTATATCTATTGTTTGTCGATTTTGAAAAAGCGTTCGACTCAACAGACTATTCAATACTATGGAGGATCCTGATCTTCCACGGTATTCATTAAAAGCTGGTTCGCCTTATCCTAGCAATGTACGAAGACACAGAATGCTGCGTGAGAACCTTCGAAGGAAATACAAGATATTTCAAAGTTATGACAGGTGTCAAACAAAGATGCGTACTGTCTCCATTCCTCTTTATTCTCATAGTGGACTACATATTCAGGCAAATTGATGGACACGGGATCAAAATTGCAGGCAGAATAGTCCAAGATCTCGACTTTGCAGACGATGTTAGATTGATGGAGAAAGACAAAAGCAAACTTCAAGACTTTTTATGCAAATTAGCCGAAAGAGCCGAGCAGTTTGGGTTACATATCAACGCCCCCAAAACCAAAGCGATGTCAACCACTAACTCACCGATGAATATGCAGCTAGGGACTGAAAGCATAGAGCAAGTCACTGACTTCCGATATCTTGGCAGCACCGTCTCGTCTAGTGGCGACTCCGAAAAAGAACTGCGAACACGAATAGTCCTGGCAAGCTCGGCATTTCAACGACTTCGACCAGTCTGGAGATCAGCTAAGTACTCACTTCAGCTAAAACTTCGCATTTTCATAAGCAACGTCCTTTCGATCTTGACGTCCGTAATGTAATGTTAAAAACACACCGCTTATCAGGAAAACCGACTCACTACATATGAAAACAACTGTCCTTGATGTATCCTGAAAATTAGCCGGAAGGATATGATAACAAACTTGGAAATACGTCACTACAAAAACCAGACTGATGTCGCTGATGTAGTCAGGCAACAAAGATGGCGCTATCATAGCCATGTTATCCGTATGCCAAGATCAAGACTACCGAATATGATCCTCCAGTGGCAACCAGACGGCAAGCGTCGGGGAGGAAGGCCCAAAAACACGCTTCACAGGACAGGAGAGCCCTTCACGCATCCTTAATCCCAGAGTGGGAGGACATTTACGCCGCAGCTCATTTGCGGGATGATTGGAGGCTGTTAACGGACGCCCTGTGTGCCTCTGGAGGTACAGGAGGAGCTAAGGTAAGGTCTATCTTGTTAACAGTGAAATTGTTTTTACTTTTAAGATCACTTGATGATGGATAAATTTCTAAACATCTTCTTATTTAATATTTTTACCCATGCCTTTATTTTTAGTCTCATAAAATTTCAATCTATCTTGTTAACAATGAAATTGTTTTTTACTTTTAAGATCACTTGATGACGGATAAATTTCTAATCATCTTCTTATTTAATATTTTTACCCATGCCTTTATTTTTAGTCTCATAAAATTTCAATCTATCTTGTTAACAGTGAAATTGTTTTTTACTTTTAAGATCACTTGATGATGGATAAATTTCTAAACATCTTCTTATTTAATATTTTTACCCATGCCTTTATTTTTAGTCTCATAAAATTTCAATCTTTCTTGTTAACAGTGAAATTGTTTTTTACTTTTAAGATCACTTGATGATGGATAAATTTCTAAACATCTTCTTATTTAATATTTTTACCCACGCTGTTATTTTTAGTCTGATGAATTTTATTTTTACCTTCTAACAGCGAATTTGTTTTTTACTTTTAAGAGCACTTGAAGATGAATAGTTTTATAAACATATTTTTATTTAATATTTTTACCTTCATACTTAGATCAAAAGGCTGGAGAAAAAACCAAAATGAACAATTGCCACTTTAGATCCTGTTTCTCACTGGGGTGTTGCCGTTGACAATCAAAAATCACAAGCTACATATGTCCAACTTTTAGTTTTTGTTACAATTACATATTGGGTATAGAGCTTCAAGGGATATAAGGCAGCCATTTCATAGGAAATTAAATACTTTGTAAAAAAATAAAATTGGTCAACTGTGTCGTATCTTCAGCTTACCCTCCCTCCCATAAAAAGCAATTATTCCTTGCCGAAAATTTTGTTTGTTTTTTGTAATGATATTGATGCAAAATATTCGAGGCCTAGTCAATTAGCTATTTAAAATAGTTTTGACTGTGTATCATAGGGTTTCAATTTATAATATAGCTCAGTTTATAATATATACTGTAATATATATATATATATATATATATATATATATATATATATATATATATATATATATATATATATATATATATATATATATATATATATATATATATATATATATATATATATATATATATATATATATATATATATATATATATATATATATATATATATATATATATATATATATATATATTTATATATATATATATATATATATATATATATATATATATATATATATATATATATATATATATATATATATATATATATATATATATATATATATATATATATATATATATATATATATATATATATATATATATATATATATATATATATAGATACTTGTTAGGGTTTTGGTCTCTGTTACATGCGGCTTGTTTGCTACCATTTATTATTCAGAGCAGTTTTATAATGATACTTGTTCATTTGTATATCATTTATATTAGTTGAAGGATTCTCTTGAAGAACTGTAATATGCAAAAATGTATACACATGTCTAAAATTGGAGGGTGGGTGGGAAGAGGTGTATCAGGATCTTTCCATCTTGGGTGAGGGAGCTATCATCCCAAATTGCATTTTCAAACCAGTATTTTGAAATTCTTCTAGGAGGACAAAGCAGTCCTTTTGAATAATCTGAGAGGAGACTGTCTCCTCTCCAGTGTGGCAGGTATGTGAGCAGATATCAGTGCCACATCTGAAATTCGTATGCTATGAAATTTTGAATCGCCAAAAAGCTGGAAATTGTACCTCATTGGGACATGTCAGGGTTTAATTTATATTTTACCTCTATTTCCTTTCAGATCTTTTTTTCCTTTTGGTTTCTGTACAGGGACGGATGGGGGGGAGGGCGAAAAATAGGTTGATCCGATAAAAAATTTTTAGGGGGGAGCGCAAAATAGGTTGATCCAATAAACTTGCGTTAAAAGCAAGTTTAATTAACGCAAACTTGGGTTAGTTAAGTAAATTACACTACTTTAGACTCTGCTAGGGGGGTGCGTGCCCCCCTCGCCTCCTTGGATCCGCCACTGTATCTGTAGTTACGCTAATTGTTGAAGAGATTTTATGTAAATAAGTTCTCCTGAAAACGTGCGTAAAATAGCTAATTATTATTATTATTATTTATTTTTAACCCACACTATACAGAGGTACAATACGTGGAGTATCACGGGGAAAAACACAAAAAATGTTAAACAAGACAATATATAAATCAAAAATTACCAAATTACAGTTTAACACATAATAATTTAAGGGAAACGAGATCAAAAAAAAAATAAAAAATAACGTGAAAGGAGGGGAAAAAGAGGAAAAAAAAAACAAAAAAAAACTGACAAATTGCAAAATCTAATAAGCAGGCATTAATATTATAATTATTGGATTTTTACTCACTATTTACAAATCTAAATTGTAGAATGACCAAACAGGGACTGCTTTAATTACTAAGATATAATTGTCAAAGTGAAGATTTGGCGAAATTACAATATTCAAACTATTATTCAGAGTAATTTTGAGCGTAAAATATCTTGCTTCTAGCTTGCTAGAAGACTCTTTGAAAAATCTTGTCTGTTTTCAGGATGATGAAGTTAACAATTCGCACAGCCAATCAAGAATTTGGGGATTTAGATATAGAGTGTCCTGAGACAATGGTTGTAAGAGAGCTGAAGGCCAAACTACGTGAAGATCATCCTGCACATCCATGCATTAGTGAACAAAGACTCATTTGCTCTGGGCGTCTTTTATCTGACGAATCTCTTTTAAAGGATTGCTTAATTGACTACGGAAACCTGGCATCTTTTATTGTACATCTTGTGTGTAAAAGTAAATTTGATCGCCAAGGCAGCAAAAACTCGGTAATTTTTATTTAATGAGCCATGTTTCAAATTCTAAGAATATATACATACATACATATATATATATATATATATATATATATATATATATATATATATATATATATATATATATATATATATATATATATATATATATATATATATATATATATAATACCTTTCCTTGTACTCCTCCCTCTCCATCTAAAAATTCTCATGTTACTGCTCTGATCCAATTTTCAACGATCGATTTTAAATGTTTGGAATAAGTTCCCATTTTCAGCATATTTTTTGGACAAATTTATTATAAATAATGAAAATCTTTGACAGTACTGGTCAAGAAACAGGCTATCTATTTTTGTATATATTTTATTTTATTTTGTAGATTATGCACTTTATGTTTGAATTCCACTAAATGAGTTATGTTAATTGTCATTACCACTAGTAGAAGCAATAGTGTATACTATTGAAATTTGGAAATTATTACTTGCATTCAGAAGCACTTCAGTCAACAGCAACCGTTTCACCTTTTGTATTAGATTACTTCTCTTACTGGAATATAGTTTGAAGTTTTTCTTTAAATCACCTTGTGCACATCAAGAAGTTGGGGCTAGGGAGCAATTGTCCTCTTAAAAGAATCCAAAATTTTTATGAAAGTACAACATTTATTTGTTTTAAAAATATTTTTAAACATAATTTGATGGGAGTCACTTCATTCTGGAATATTTTCTACTGGAAGTGATCATGTATTATATCAATTTCCAACATTATGCTAGAAAAGTTATGTTAGAACATAAGTGGATTAACATAATATGTTATGTATTTGATTGATTTGAATTTTGTTATTTAGATTTTTGTTTCTTTGTCTGCTGAACAACAATTAATCTAAAATTTGACGGTATCTTATCTTATTTCTTTACATATTTATAATGCAAACACAGGCATGCCTTCAAACAGCAGGCGCCCCCCCCCCCAATATAATGATTACAGAAGGAACATAAGAACTTTTGCTGTTTTTACCCATGAGCGGATGGACATGTAGATGGTGGGTGGGCGCTGGTAGTGAGGATCCCCCTAGACAGGAATTTTAGTCCAAGAAAAGACGTCACACAGAGGAACATTCTATTTCCCCCTCCTCGTCTAGAAAGTTGTCTGATGCCTGTACCCTCAGTCCTTAAAGACAAGATCTTGATTAAACCCTGGGTACTAAACAGTTTTTAGGGAAAAGTATTCAAGAATTGCCTAAAATTGCAAAGACGAATTTAGGACAAAATAGCTGTTAAAAATAGTTTAGTGTTTTGATAACTTTTCACAAAATTGTATGTTTGGTTTCAGACAAAGCCGGGATCTACTCAGCCATTGCCATCATTTTTGCCACAGTCAGCACAATCACTTGGTGCACCTTTTACAATTGGATATCCTTGGTCTATGTCCCAGCCTACTTCTCCGGCAGCTTCAAGTACGAATCCCTCCATTCCACAGACAATGGAGGCTCAGTATGCAGCGTGGATGCAAGCCTACTCTTATTATACTTACACCTATTTCCAAAGGTTTGGATTTGTTTCTTAGTGCTCAGAGTGAATTTATTGAGTGTATAAAAGGAACTGCTGAGTTATAGTAGCCAAAAACTAGATGGTTTGTTAAGATTTCCTGTGCTGTCAACTATACTCAGAATTTTGACAATGTAATCGATCCTTATTACAAGGGATAGTAATTGTGGGATCAAAACACCTAGAAGCTCCCTGAAAATATTCTGCTTAAAGAGATCGAGTTTAAAGAATTTGAAGAGCCTCAAATCCTTACTGAATTTTTACATCATATTACCTAAATACAATCAAATATTTCATAATAGTAATTATATCCTTCTGTTTATTTATTCTGTGTTTGAATGTTCGTTTTTTGAACTGTATTTGGTATTCTATTTTTCCTTTATATATATATATATATATATATATATATATATATATATATATATATATATATATATATAAGTGTATGTTCTGTCTCATTGGGACAAAACAAGTTGATCTCAAAGTTGACTCAGAGCTCCCTCAATCAGCGCGTAGTGAATAGCTATTTGTTGTGACTAATTGCATTCAGCAGAGCAGGGGTTTCTAACATTTGTTTTACCACGCCTCCCCTAGAATTTTCGTTCATAAGGTGGCTCACTTCCATTTTATAAAAGAATACAAACACAGAAATGTTTAGTACTAAAAAATTTATTAAGACAAAAAAACGAATAATAATCTTATAATATTGTCTCTCAATGAGATGGCTGTGTTGCCTATTAGCGCAAAATTTAACGAAACACGGTGTCGATAATGATATAGCTGCAAAAAGCTCCTTTTCTATAACCATATGAACATGATTACATCTCAGCTAATGCACAAAATCCTGTTTTGCAAAAGTGAGATGTTGCGAACGGCAACAATACTTCTAAGATTTATTTGACAAATACTATATTCATTCTTGATATCTAGCTAAAATTGCATTAGAGATACATTTTGTTCTAAAGAAGTATCCCGTGATAATTCAGTTAACTTTATTTTCTCATTACATGTTAATTCAAACTTATCATATTCTTCGTCGATAAATGGACTCTGTATCCTCTCATATTTCGTAAAACTAAAACCATCATAATTTAAAAAATAATAACAAAACATCCATTTATTCAAGAAACAGAGTTCTGTTTACTTGTATAGCCTATTATCTTGGGTGTATAAAGTTAAAAGTGGAAACATGTCAAGCTTATTTTTTTCCAAGTTTGTCTTCCATAGCTCGGATCTTTTTTATGAATGCTTTCACATTATCTTTTTGAATCAAGGGCCTTTGTGGTCCTTGCATCGATTTATTCAAAACGCTTAATTTTTCGTAAATTTCCACCAAAACAGATAAGTTTAATAATAAACTTATTATCCCTAAGCATATTTGAGTCTTCATTGTGATTTTCTTTAAGGAAAATTGCAATTTCTTCTTTGAGTTGAAGTATTTCTCTGAATCACATCTGCCGGTGACAGCCAGTAGTACGAAAATGAAGTGTAAGTAGCTCCCATATCTTCACACAGCTTTGCAATAAACCTAACTTTTAGTGGGCAATTTTTTATGTAGTTTATAACTTTCGTTACTACCGTAAAAACGTACTGAAGTTCTCCACTCATGTATGGAGCATGGATTGCGTCTGGAGAACGTTGGGTATTTTTCCTTTTATTTAGTGCTTGAAGGCCATTTTTGTATCCCGACATTGACTGTACACTGATGTGTAAAGCCCAACGCCCTTATTCCACAATGTCATAGTCATTAAAAGAAATTCTCTGTTATATTAGAAATTTTACTGGATGTGGCTTTGCAGAATAATTTATCTTCAGTTATATTATTCTCTTCAATATAGCAATCATGAAATAAAATGTCATTCTTTAGATACATCAGTTGTTTCATCTATCTGTAAGACAAATTTTAAAGGGGGCATCTGAGAAACTAATTGATGGCAAAGCTCGTCGGATGTATTATCGATTCTTTTGTCACCTGTATTTGTCGCAGCTGCTTTGCATACGATTCGGCAAATATTGTTTTGATCATATCAATAGCTGCCGTCAAAACTAATGTTTCTCCTATTGCGTGTGTATTTTTAAAATTTATAATTAACTTTTAAGTGTTTGAAAATATTTTGCGTGACTGCGTAGTTTAGATTCAATTTAATTTTTTCTGAATCTTTGCTAATATTCGCGCCTCTCTTTAGGCTACTCTGCACTTCCCTAGTGAGGTGCCCTTCCCAGGTTGGAAAACGCTGCAGTAGAGGTTGGTGGAGCTATACATTGGAGTGCGATTGATGCTTCGAAATGAAGCACAAAGAATATCTATCCAGAAGATCCAATTTCAGTTCAGAATACACTGGAATAGATTAAATTTTCAGCAACATTTCAAATTTTTTTCAATCTTTTTGCATCTATCGCTTGTCAATTTTGTTGGCAGGGTCCCAAGCCCGCGTTGAGAAAGGAGGAGGGGACCCGTTGCTTAGTTAAATTCCTATGAAACATCTGTGAAGAAATTAATACTCCCAGAAATGTTGTGCCTACTACAGCGTCCCCGGTAAGCGACGCGATCCTGCTCCCCGGCATGGCGGTTAGATCGACAAGTGTACGAGCTATGCCTACTAAGGTGTCCCCGGTAAGCGACGCGATCCGGCTCCCTGGAATAGAGGTGAGATCAACAAGTGTACGAGCTATTCCATGTGAAATAAATTTACAGAAGGATGAATTCCGAGTTTATAGATGGAATGTGAGATTGACGAAGCGAGAATCAACAAGGCTAGTGATGGCTATGGAAATAACCGTTATCAAGCAAACGTTGTTTGTCTATCAGAGACAAGATTGAACGGAGTGTCTGAAGAAACCATACCAGTCCGTGACTCCGACAACTCGTACTTATTCCTCAACTCTGGTGCGTATATTGGATCTGGTGACCATAGAGTCAGCTTTATGATAGGCCGCCGTGCGCAAAAAGCTCTTCTTGCATGGGATCCAGTGAACCCCAGAATAGCCAGACTACGACTTAAAGGAAGATTATCCAACATCTCTATCATTTCTGTCTATGCACCAACGAGAGTGGCAACGGATGCTTATAATGACTCTTTCTGCACTGATCTGGAGATTACAATGCAGAAATGCCCCAAACGGGACTTCCTAATTTTTGCGGGTGATTGGAACTCCCGTGTTGGCCCGACAGACTCCAATGCTCGCGATATTGTTGGCCCATTCACTCACGGACAGTGGTGCTGTAATGGGAATAGACTACTCCAGTTCACGAGATCTCAAAACCTTACCAACACTATACTCCAACACAAACCCTCTCAAAGAATAACTTGGCGCTCAAACGATGGCTCCACAACTGCCCAAATTGACCATATATTGATCCGTCAGCGTCGGTGCTCCTCAGTCATCGGTTCGCGAGCTTACAGAGGGGCGTGCACGGGGTCAAATTCTGGAAGCGATCATACGCTTGTAGGTGCAAAAAAAAAAACTCCTGAAGTTGAGCGCGAGGAAGAAACAACCTCCAAAAAGGAAGTTAAACGTGGAGAAACTGAAAATCCAAACAGTGAAAAAAGACTTTTGCCTGAAGCTACAGACCCAGTTAGCAAGCCTGACCGACTGTGATGAGGACCCTACCACCTGACGGAAACAATTCCGGAACACCACTGAAAAGGTGGCCGCTGAAGTTATCAGCTGTGCCCCTGCAAAGACGAGGAAAAATTGTGTCTCAGAGAAAACTGTAAAGCTAATCGAGGCTAGGTGACAGGCATCAAACGCATCAATCGCAGTAAAAAAAAAGTCTCTACGTAAACAGGTTGAAAACAAGCTTACTTCAAGACCGCCAACAATTTTGGGATGAGGTCGCTTTAGAGATGGAAAAAGCAGCCAGAAATAATTATACGAGAAGACTGTATAGAACGCTCAAAGAAATAACTGGAATAAAGTCACCTATCGCTGGTCCCTTAAAAGACGCTCAAGGAAGTGTGATCCCTGATGTACAGGGTAAACTTGATCACTGGAAGAATCACTTCAAAGACCTGCTTAATTCAAATACAGATGGGTAAGATGCAACGCCGATACTGTCACCAACAGCTGATATACCCCCATACGAAATCGATATGACACCACCATCAGCTTCAGAGATACTAAACGCAATCAAACGGCTAAAAAACAATAAGTGGCCTGGAGAAGATGGTCTCCCTCCCGAGGTTTACAAGGCTTCACCGCACATTGTAACGGAGCAACTAGAAACCCTCTTCAGTCTGATATGGGAGAAAAAGACTTTCCCGTCTGATTGGAAGGTTCAGTAATAATCCCAGTATTTAAAAAGGGGGACAAATGCGACAGCCGCATCTACCGAGGAATATCACTCATGGATATGGCTACCAAAGTATTTGCGATGATTTTGTCTTAAAAGGTTCTAGGAAGCAAAGGATGAGCGGATACGTGAAAATCAGTGCGGATTTCGAAGAGGGAGATGGTGCACAGACCAGGTCTTCACTCTTTGCCTTATTCTCCAACAGTGCGAACGCTACAATATCCCCATAAGTATCATATTCCTTGATTTTGTGGCTGCTTTCGACTCTGTAACCCGCAAAAACCTTTGGCGAATCATGTTGGAAGATGGCATACCGGTTGAATTCATAGAGCTGTTGAAGGCCTACTACGAGCATTTCAAATCGACAGTAACAGGGCTAGGCGAAGAAACTTAGCCCTTCAATATTGAAAATGGTGTGAAACAGGGGTGCATATTGTCCCCTGTTTTGTTTAATTACTGTATAGACTGGATTCTAGAAAGAGCCCTCTCGAGTTTTGATGGTGTTGTTATGGGATTGGGCATTAACGTGTCTGACCTGGACTACGCGGATGACATCGACGCTATTGCTGCTGATCCAGCAACTGCTCAAACAGTGTTAAATGAAATGGCACATTTATCTCAGTTGCTGGCTATGAAAATCAACACGGTTAAAACCACAGTCATGGACCTAGACACAAAGTCATATTATCAGTTTGTGCTTTACGGACAAGAATTGGAAAACGTTAATAGCTTCACCTATCTTGGCTCAATAATAGACCCTTGTGGAGGCTGTGACCTTGACGTACAGATCAGAATCAACAAAGCCCAAGCCATCTTCTCACTACTCTGCTGCCATTTGAGGATCCGGCGGGAGATCAGCATGAAGACAAAAATTTCTGTCTATAAAGCAGCTGTTAGATTTGTTCTCTTCTATGCAGTTGAGATTTGGCCACTGAAGGCGCTTCATCTCCATGGTATGTCTTTGACCACCGCTGTTTACGAAAAAGCCTGATGATTCAATACGCCGACAGAATCTCAAATGCTGATGTGCGCCACCACTGCTGTAATATCGAACCCGCCGCCATGATTGAAGACCACAAAGAAGACTGCGTTGGCTTGGTCATGTCCTTAGAAGACCCAATGACCGCATCATAAAGCAATTGCTTCTATCTGCCCTGTTAACAGATTGGCGAGGGTGACCTGGCGGTCAATTTAAGAATTAGTGGACAATTGCCAAAAACGACCTCGACCCCATTGGTGGATTTTGAAAGTTTGACAGTTATATTTGGTACACATTTCTGCATTCCCATGTGTCAGAATTTTCTTGGAACCTTTGGACAATTATTGGGAAGGAAATGCCATCTCTATTCTCCTGTGTTTAACTGCAGATAAATTCTTCAATGTTATATTAAATGTTTAGACTATTTTCGTAAATTATTGTGATGCATTTTAAATTTTTGCATATAGGGGCCGCCATCCATGGTCTGTTGAAGTATTCTAGATTATTGTGTTCTTCAAGGAATTGTAACTTTGAATGACGGTTTAAAACACCGTATCTCTGATTTCAAGTATTTTAAAACTGTTCATTAAGCTGTAAAAGGGGTTAGCAGGCATGACTCTCAGGGGAAGAGAGCAGATGATTTTTCTATTGAATGGAGTGCGGGGGAGCCTTTCAGACATCGGATCCTCTGTGTGGAGATGCGTCTATCATGTAGTTACTAATTGTCCAAACAGCTTATTGCAGACTTTTAGAACTCAGGCTAATGAATTATGTGTTAAATAAAGTTTTTTTTTTAGCTTGCAAAATACATCGAATCAAGGAACTAATGCTATTTACCCTCTATTCCCTGGAGTTGTGCCATCTTCAAGTACTATACAAAGTCCACAACCACCTCACCCAGAAATTAATAACGAGAACCGAGAAAACGAGTTCAGACAGAGGCGGGTGGCTGATCAGATCCCAGAAGCTCCACCTCGGCTGCAGAATGCCAATGTTGGCCTAGATGCTGGACTTGTTGGGGCTGCACAGGTATTTCTTTTTCTTTATTTACTGCTTTTTTATTCCCTTTTTTTTTGCTAAAAAAAGTCTGAGCCGTCATATGAACTTCAACTCGTTCTTATTTTTTAATGTATTGAAATCAATATAATCAAATTCAATATATCACGGTGATTTAAGAAGTTTATAAAGAAGAACGAGAAAATGAATTGAAACAACGTACAGGTGGCTGATTAGCTCCCGGAAGCCCCCCTTTGACTATAGAATGCCAATGTTAGCTTAGATGCTGGGTTTGTGAATTCTAAAGAATTTTTTTTTACGTAATAAGCCAATTATGTGCGACCCGTATCATAAGCATCCTTTTAGTTTTATATGTTTTCCCGAGTCTCTATTTTTAAATTGACAGTACTTTAGGCCCTCCCTTCAAGGTTGTTACTAGTCTATAACCCTGATCATGTTTTGTTTTTTTTGTTTTTAGGAAGAAGAACTGAGGTTATTTTATTTTGCTCTTAGGTTTTACTGTTTTCTTCCTTGAATATCATGTAATCTAATCAACTGTTTGTCAAGACGTTGGAATAGATTTCTATGAACGCTGTGGAAATGAGCCATAAAAATATAATCTTGTGTAACTAATTAACCCTTTCAGGACTGAATTATAAAAATGCGAAGGAAAAAAATCATTTGGGTTCGTTTCCACCATCGTAGGGACCCGGTATGAAAGTTCAAAACTTGCTTTAGAGCTCATGAGTTCGTCGAGGTTTCCTAACTTGATTCCGTGTGTTACCATCCGTTTTTAGTCGCCATAACAACAAAGTCAGTTACATGGTATTTGCTAATATGATGTTAAAATTTTTTACGAAAGTGCTTGTTCACTGGCTTTGGATGTTTCGGAATTAGCGCTACTGAGCTGATAGGACGAGGCATAAAGAGATGCCACATCTAGTGAACCTTATTCTTTCGTAGGGTTGGCCCAGCTGGCAGCGCTTATCTGCAACTCTGCAGCCACCTCAGGTCAACGAACTAACCCATCGAAAATAAACTATCATATTGTTTTCACTTGATAGTGTTTGACCTCTTTGGTGTAGAATTATCATCCTCAGCCAAAATGCCAGGCCTACCTCAGTTCCCCAGGAGTAGTTCCATCGCTGCTCGTGAAGTAGTTGGCTATTCCATTTTTGAATCCGATCATGATTTATTTTCCAAGGATCTAGCACCCATTCTAAAAAATGACAGTTCTAGAAAAAAGACAGCGACAATTCTAGAAAATAGATGAACTGTCTCCAAAACCACTTTTCACTTCTGATATCCATAAAATACAATTCAGTAAGCATAAACTTCTGGTTTACCCCCCCCCCCCCATCCCCCCTGAAAGTATTGTACTCCATAGTATAGTAGGGCAGACAATATCCATGCACTGTTTGTGTGTTGAGTCCCATTTTTGGCAATTTGCAGTAGGAAAATACCCAACAAGCGACGATGCAGCTTTGTTGTCGTGCTATTTTGTAATTACGACTACGTATCTGGTTCAATTCTATAGTCGAGGCTTCCTCGCCCTCTCTTATTCAGCTGATGGTAGTTTCTAGGGTACAGTCTTTGATTCTATCTAATTGAATGGTTCCAGCTGATAGGACTCTGAGTAAAAATTTTCTTAAATGAGTGGTAAATCGGTGCAGAAATTAAAAAAAACCTTGAAGTTCCAATACCGAAGTTCGTGGTTGGTAATGCATAGGACTACCCACGCTCCTTGCCGAAGCTCAGTAACTTCTACAGTTCTTTTTCCAGTCTGCACTTCTAAATCCTATACAATTCTGCTTGAACCAGCTCACTTGAATACTCTGATTCCCCAAGCGTGAGACCCTTCAAGTATTTCATGAACAGTAGACGATATTTGAAGGTGTCATTTGCTTGTTTATACTTTGCTTCCTCTCTTGTAGATTGCAATCAAGTTCTGTCTTTGGCTGCCAAAAGGAGGTCTACTTTTGAAGAGAGGATCATGTCCATCTTGGTTCTCTTTATATAACAGCAGTAATGACCAAAAATATTTTTGCTTTTTCCCAGTGGTGGTAGATCTTATGCAGTGTGACAGTCCTCACGAACAATTGGTTCCCCAGATTTGGTCACCTCCAAGTTAGTTCCTTCTTTCTGTATCTCGTGCAGATCGGTCCAAATAATTAAGGAGTCATCAAACATCAGTTTTAATTATTCAAGATTGGTCATCAATTCAGAAGGAGATGGGGGAAGAGATGGCTTCCAATCTGTGTTTTTAGGCTGGAAGTGTGGCTATCTCTATTTGTAGACTCTTTTTAAGGCTTAGAAAACTGACTATGATCATTCGGAACATAATTAGCTCTTAACTGATTATGGGAAGATATATTCATAGATGAGGTAGAAGTCTCTGTGGTCCATCCCTGTTGAAATTTTAAATATGGACCAGTGCTGAAACGGGGCAAGTTGTCTTCGTCGATGCCGAAATCTTCCGTATTCTCTGCATTTTCAGGTGGATTCCATTCTAGTTTTCTATTATGTGTGCCTGCTTCAATATCTAAGATATTTGAAAAATCTAGATCTGACATTTCATCATGAGGTTCAAGGGTGTGCTGAACAGCTTCCTGCTGACTAAACATACCAAACCTGTTGCTAGTGGTCCTACTCTCGAATATGGCTTCCTCTTTGCTTACAAATTATTAAATATTGTATATCCCATACAAATTATTCGTATTTAACTACGTAAACCGTTGCTGGGTAACTCTTGAAGCTTATGGGAAAATTATGGCATTCAAGGTTTGTTGCAATCAAACCCTTCAAGTAAAGACAAGAAAAACTGACACATATTTTTATAAATACTCCTGAAATTAGCCCATAATAAAAGTCAAATTAATAGATGGAAATGACATAAGAATGATTTTTCACATCAAGTGATCAATGGCTAATGATGTCAAATGTTATCAATCACTAAAGCTTTTCCATGGACCCTGAAGGCTATATTTTCCCTGTGGTTTCTCTATCCAAGTCATTCCCCATGTTTATACTCACTAGTAGGTATTTTTTTTCTGTGGTTCCCTCTCGACGTACCACTATACAAATTTGAAAGTTTCTTACCTATAGAAGCAATTAAGTACACCTTTCTGCTCGCAGCAACGAGCTCGTAGAAACCCTAAAGCATCACAGCTACCCGTTGTTTAGGCTTGAAAGCACGATGTCTAAGGTGTCCATAGCGACTAGAATTGCAGCCATCATCTAAACATAGGAAGAACTGCCGACCAGTTTTAATGCCTATTGTAATCCCACACCGCTCTAGGGTTAAAGAACTGTAACCTGGCTGTAATATGGAAAAAAAATATCATATTTGACAGAATATGCGGAAAAATCAGATAAACCTTTTTGCTCTTGGAATGCACATTGTACTGTAGGGAGGGGAAACAAACATAAAAAAGTGACTGAATTCTTATCTAGAGACTATGAAATAATTAACAACCCTTATAAAATGTAGATAATCTAAAAAGGGGCTTACCCAATGCTCTCCAACATTGAAACTACTATACCTATCATAAGAGACCAAATTCTTAACAAAAACACTGTGCTGCTCGATAGTCGTCTAGAAATCTCGTAGACCAAAAAAGGTGGGTTTTCAACTCGTCTCTATCGACTCACCGGCTTGTACTTTTGTGACATAAATTTGTGAAGCTTATAGACCTTTTTTTACCTCTTCTGAATATCCATTTACTTCCAAATTTTACCAGTGTTCGCACCTCCGATGACAGTGCAATAATACAACATCAAAATACTCCTATCTTGTATGCTCTCATTCCCAGCCTTCTTGATATTTTTTATAAATTGCTGCTGACTAAAATTAGAGACCCCCTATATGTTGAAAGCATTGAACAGAAGTAGGAGTTTCAAAAACGCGTGACTAAACTTTTTTTGCTGCTAGATATAGATGAAGTATCAGACTGGTAATGAACCTGGAGTAAGAAACAATATGCTGCTAAATTTGTTTCGCATTGCGGCAGGAAAGTTGCAATAATAATTTGTATTTTGTTTGTTTCTGTGTTTGTCACATATATTCTTTAAATTTGTGAGCCAAATTTTGGCCGCTTCCAAATGTTCAATTACTTCCAGATTTTATCAGTATAAAGACAGAAATTGTCTTAGATGAGATTAAAGACGTTTTTCCTCCTAGTAAAAATTTAAATTAGAGAACAAGTTGGAAATAATAATAATAATAAAAAAGTTAACTTGGTTTTAAAATGGGCTAAAAATTAGATAGTGATGGTTGTCTCGAGAATCTATGAATTAATGGGGATCTATGGGGGTGCAATAAGTTATGTAAAGCCCAATCCGCTTTTGCGCCCCTCGTGTTCACTTGTTTTCATAAATTTTCGAGACAATAATGATTTTTTACTTTTTAGTCCATTTGAAAACAAGTTAAAAAAAATTGTATATTTTCTGCAGCGCGGTAGTTTGTTCCGTGGTAGTTTTAAGGGATTATCTACTCCCTACCCAAAATGTGAAATACTACGCATACATATAAACTTTTTAAATTTAAAATGAATACAAGTACTTTCTCTAATACTAGACCAAGTCCACCCCCCTAACCCCTGGCCTTAAATGCATTGAACCCCTTTAATAAAATATTCACCCTGTGTTCATGAAAATCTGTATTCAAAAAACTCATTTTTTGGTTAATTAATTTTTATTCCTTGGATGCGTAAAACCCCAAATGGAAACGTGGCATAGGCTATAACGGAGCTTTATTCCACTGCCCCTCCAGACCCCAGTTTGCCCCAACCCGATCCCATTTTGCCATCCCCCCCCCCAGCTGGAATTTATTTTATTTAAAAATCTAGTCAAAAACTAAGGTAAGCCTGCATAATTCAAGCATCCAGAGAAACAAGTCAGTTTTTGCTATTATATCTTTGCCTTTATGGTACTATATGGCTCATTAATCCTTTTTCACTGTCATTTTCACTTGTTTTGGGAAAATTGGCTCTAGCTTTGCCCCCCCTCCCCAGGATTTTGACGAAATTACGCCACTGAAGTATGTCTGATCACCAGTATGGCTTCCGACCTAAACTCTCTACTCCATGTGCTCTAGTTGACGTTACAGAATTCGTGCGTGTTTAACATAGACAAGGGTCGTTGTGTTCTAGGACTATTTCTTGATTTTTATAAAGCTTTTGACATAGTAGATCATTTTGTCTTACTGGGAAAACTGTCTCTACTTGGAGTTCGGGGAATTGCCTTTGAACGGTTTAAATCTTACCTGTCTAATAGATCTCAGTTTGTGTGTTACGATGGGAAATATTCCGATCTAGCTTCGGTTTCCAAAAGGGTACCTCAAGGCTCCGTTTTGGGACCACTCCTCTTCCTTATTTATATTAATGACCTTCCTCCATCTCCCAACCTTGATACCCACAGTGTTTTTTTGCAGACGATAGTAATTATTTTGTGATTTCTAATGATCTACCCTCTGCTGGTGCTAAGGCTCAGCTTCTGCTCAACCATGTGCGTGATTGGTGTGAGCAGAACGGGATGCTGTTGAATAGCTCTAAGAGTAGTATTATTCATTTTCGAACCCCATACCACATGTCTGAACCTTCCGCAACAATGTTTGTTTTTTATGGTACTGATATAATTCCCCAGTGCTCTTGTGTTAAACTTCTTGGTGTGCACGTTGATTGTTTTCTTTCTTTCAAAACTCATATTTCATATAAACAATCTATAATTTCTCGTCAAGTGTCTATGCTTCATTGTGCCAATAAATTTCTTCCTCCCTATGTAATGCTTTCTCTTTACTATTCATTTGTCCTTCCTTATCTTTCTTATTGCTGCACTGTATGGGGCAAAACTGTTCTTCCCTTCGGCAACTCGGAACAGCACTGAATAGAGCGGTGAAGGCAACTTTTTGCCTTCCCCGGCTCTATCCTATAGCTGATCTTTACAGTGATACAGGTCTAGATGCCTTAGATGTGATTATCAAGAAGCAGAACCTAAAACTAGCTCATCGATCCTTCAATTCCTCGCTTCCTCCAAACAACTTATCCTACTTTGATCTAGCATCAACACGTAAGTGCCAGACTTTGCTTCGGAGCTCTGTTCACCAATTTCGGTTGCCTAAAAGGGTATCCTCAGCAGCTCAGAGGTCACCAATTTGTGGAGCAACTGCTCTTTGGAACTCTTCTTCCCTTTGCAGAATAAGAAGTTCTCTAAGGTTTTAATTTATTTCGTTTTTTTCTTTACTTCTTTATTCATTTTGCTTTATCTATTTTTTCAGCTTTACTTTATAAAGTTTTTTTTCTTTTCTCCTTTCTTATTACTTTTAATTATATTAAAAACACTTTGTTTAATAATGTTATTAACTGTTTGGAATTTTCATAAATTAAATGACGTTTTAAGTTTTGATAAAATTAATTCAAAGTTTTTTGTGTAGCAGTAGTTTGTTTCTGTTTTTTTATATATATTTCTCACATTGTTTTTATATTTTTGAGATATTGTTTTATTTTTTTTACTTACCTGATTTTTTTTTTGTGGATTTTGTGATTGATACGATGTCCTCTGCAAGCTATACTTCTTGGGACCTCTAGCGCTTAAGTGTATTTATGTATTTATTGTAGTATTTAATAAATTGAAATTGAATTGAATTGAAGGGAATGTTTAAGGCAACGGAATTTTTTGTATCTAAGTTGGAAGGCAATTGCCAAACATTTTAAAAATATTTTAAAAACTTTAAAAACATTTTAAAGCCACGTTTGTTCGTTTGTCCGCGTTTGTTTTAAAGCCGCGTTTGTTCCGCGTTTGTCCGTATTTAAATTTCATATTTACCTCTGATTCCCCTTTTTTTTACGTAAGGATTCTCTTGTTTTTTAAAGATTTCGTCTTTTCCAGAACTTCCCTTTTCGGAGGGAACACTGCAATAACAAAATTTTTACTTTATAACATGCAGATAATTTATGTTTTACGGATTTTCTGGGTTGTTTTCACTCTAGTTTACATTTTTCTAACTGTATATTTGTGTTATTTTCAATATTATTGTTAACTTCTGCATGTATTTGAATAGTGAAATGTTCTGGAAAACCTGACAAACAATTTCTCTAATGGTGTTTATATCACCTCAATAGATGTAAGTAGTATAAAAAACGTCTTTATAAAATTATAATAAAATGATTGCAACAAGAGCTCGTTAATCTTTTTGGACAAGGAAATAGATGGCGTTTAATTTTGTAAGTATTTGAAATACGAGAATACGGCGAAAATTCACATTGAATGACTGTATCGGTTCAAAATAAAGCCAAAAAATAGTAGATAGATGTGTATTAAAGTGGAGGTGACTAAAAAAATCCATGTGATATAAATTTTCTGCATATTATCAAGCAATAATTTAATCATTTTAGTATTTCCATCAGAAAACGGCAAAGACAAGACCGTTACTTATTTTTGTTTATCGAAGGTTTTACAGTTTACCTGGTCACGGAGGGATGTGGGAAAAACTCCCCCCCCCCAAGATTTGTTAGAATCACTCCCTGCCATAAAGGCTGAACAGTTCGCGAGTCTTTTCCGTAATTTTCTTTTTACCATGCAATCCCATTATACTGTATCCCAGCATATGTATTCCAGTACAGAAACCTGGTTTTCCGCTATTTATTTCATATGAAATATTAAAAATTTTGTTCAGTCTATACCAAAGTATGGTTCAAGTTCTACCCTCCAAGATTTAAGTTTGGCTACTATAGTAGCAACCTTCGAATGAGGGGTTGCTTAGGGGCCTGAGCAAACTTGAGCAGTTTCGTCCTAAAAGCACAAATTTTGGTAATTTCAGGCCTACCACCCTTTGAAAAATTTTCCGCTATTCCAGTTCCCCGAACGTTTTGGCTGTGTATATGTATGGTTGGTACCATTGTCAACAACGTGTCTCTTATATGATATTCTCAAGAAATATAGATGCATTAAACATACTTTATTTACTCTAGATTGGTGCTGCTAATAATGATGAAGAAGCTGTCCGAGATTGGTTAGATTGGATGTACACATTGACTCGCCTTGGAATTCTGGTCTGTTTTGCTGCGCTACATTCATCAACACCTCGAATTATGCTTGTTATTCTATTGGGATTGGCCGTTTACTTGTAAGTTCAACTTTATATTTTTGGGGAAAATTGAATCATTTTCTCACTAACGTCATGGAAACATGTAGTTCTAAAATTCTTTAATGTTTTCAGATTCCTATTGGCCCTTGTGATTTGTTTTCGAGGTGGGGGAGGGACAGTAGAAAATAATTTATTTTCCAGACAAATGTCATGCTTTTGAACGGTGCATAATTTTACGCTTTATTTTAGTTCTTCAAGTAGGCGGTAGTATCCGACCTGAACTTGTGATTCTACTGGAACTGGTTGTCAACCTTTAAGTTAAATTTGAAAATATGAGTGTGAAATATCAACCTTGATTTCTAAAAATCTCTGGGTTTCAATTTCTTGTATTCTAAAATTCTTTTTCGTGTTTTGCATCCTTATAGAGTCCTCTGGGGTCATAATTTTGCAATAATTTTTAGCCTTGTAGCTAAGTATGCTTTTTAAAGAGCTTTAAAGTGACCTTGAAGCTCCAACATGTCCAGAAAAGTAAATTTTCAAGTTAATTCTAAGCTTAATTTTTATCTGTTCATTAAACACTGAAAAAAATGGACTCATACGTCTTTTTTTTTCATTTATTTATTTTTCTTTGATAAGCTAAACACTACGTATTACATTGTGATCATTATTGGTACAGAAGGATTTGAACTAAGAACTCTTCATTTGAAAAAGAGTCATTCTTCTTCCTCTTCTTTTTGAATATTTGGAGACGACAATGCATAATCTTCATGTAATTCCATTCCCTGTGGGAGTTGTCATGATTCAAGAGAGGATCAATGTTTCCGTTAAAGAATCTTTGGTGTTAGGAGTAATACATTCTAGGTCTTTCCTGGAGTCTCTTATTTTCCAGTTGGAGTCTAGGATCCCCCCCCCACCTCTGAGAGTTGCCCAGAGACCTCCTCCTGGAAAAATTAAACAACAGGGGCTCGAAATGCAGTTTTCCCTATTTTTACGTCTTTTAAAGGAGGGGGGCTGGGTGTTTAAAACATAGGTTTTATACCAGCCCATAGGAAGTTTATTTGTTAGCTGTCTTTTCCCACTTATCCGGTGTGACTTTTTTTGAAAAGCAATTTTTAGAATGTTTACTCCATTTTTTTTATTTTTTTTAATGAGAAAGGCGTATTTTTGCAGCTATTCTACTAAATAGTTTAAGAACAAGACGAAGCATATCTTGAAATGTGGCTACTAGATTTGGATGTTTTTATACCCAGAGCTCTGAACCTTGTGGAAGGGGGGGGGGGTGTTTGAATGTTTCTGTCTGGTTGGAGGGAGGGTTAAAATAGCGGAAAAGGCTCATTTTAGTCCTCAAATTATCCAATGAGTTTAGAGCAATCTCAAGCAAAATTCTCTCCCTGCTCTCCTTGTAACTGTTTGTCTTTATAAACGAGCAATTTCAAAAGGCTTGTGTTTCAAAAACTTAATTCAGGCTAATTTGGAATCTTGTTTAAAAGTTGATTTTTACCTTCATTTTAAGTGAAAAAAGATCCATTTAATTTGATATAAATGATTTTGATTAGAACTTTATCAACTTTCTGATCATAAAGAAAATAAATCAAGATTTATTCGGACGTTGTTAAATCTTTTTTTTATTCTGGTAATCAAGTTTCGTTTTATATCTTATCTTATCTGAAGTTTGTGTTTGGTCAAGGCTCATATTTTCCTTAAGAATGCTATTTAGCAAATACAATAAAATTCTTTTAAGTGGGGTTAGTCTGAAAGTTTTATGAAGGAGTTAAGATGATATATTTTTGTCAGGCCACTGATATCACAAATTTGCTGGCGTTCTAGGTTCTTAATAGACTCGTAATATAGTACGATTTGTGGAACATGGCCATGACTGCTTTTGCTGCCCTAATAAGATAGTAAATGGTTTTACAACCACTAAAAAGTTATTGTAAATATCGATATTATTATAAGATAACTGAAGCTTGTGCTATGAAGTATAAGGAACTGGTAAGATGGGGAACTCAATTATCTTGCATACCAAGGCCATCAAAATGAAAACATTTTTTGCTCCCCCCGGACCAACTTTTGCTCTATTCATACCAGAAAATAGTGATTTTTTAAGATTTTCAGGTAAAAATTGAGGATTTTCGTTAGGAAAATGTTCAAGTTGGTACAAACAAGGATAGGTTGTTGGCAAGGATAGCTTAGATTAGGCCTATTCCGTGTAGACAAGGATAATAGCGATAGTAAATGATGTATTTTAATCAGTACGGTATTTGGTGGTAAAAGAAACCATAAGTTAACATGGTGTTCGAACGATGGCAAGACGGTTGAAGTTTTTGATTGTGTTCTTGTATGTCAAAGAGTGGCAAGATCAATACAGATCCCAAGTGGATGTATTCCCATTTAAGAGTCTATAGGGCTGATTATAAAAATAAAAGTCCTAATCTTGTAGTACCCAGCTAGTTACAGCTGTAATTTAGGTAATTATCAGGTAGTTATGATAGTGATAAACTCCAGGATGAGAATTTAAGAGACATGTTCAAAGAACAGCTTCATATGATGCTGGACGGCTTAGAATTTGACATCGTAGATGAAGAATGGGATGATTTTAGTAAAATGGTATGCCCAGGGCCAGATTTAAATCTTTGTCGCCCCTAGGCCCAAGAGTTTTGGCGCTCCTAGACCCAAGTAAATTTTTTCGGGGGGATAGAGATTTACGGGTAGATCCCCCAAAATTCGGGGATAGTGGAAGCCCTAAACAGAAGGCAGCTGATGAGTGATGAGCCAAAAGTAATGCAAGAGAGAGGATATACCGAGCTCTCAGCTGTCTTTCTTGGGAGACATCTGACAGTTTATAAGCAGCTATGGATTTCCTGTGCTGTTGTAAAGTCACTTTTCTGTGAATAGTATCAGTCCAGTTTTTGTTAAGGAAAAAATCGCTCAGTGTTTCTTTTTCGCTCCTCGGCATTGTGCGCCCCTAGTCCCAGGCCTATTGGGCCTATGCGTAAATCCTAACCTGAGTATGCCGCGAAATTTTCGAAATTTCGAGAACAATTCTGAATAGAAATTTCTAGGAAAATTATAAAGATAAACGTTAATTGTACGAAATTATTGTTAATTTTGGATACAAATCATAAAAGCAAATTTGGAGACTGAACTTGATGCCCCCTTCTCCCTGGATATGGCACATCTACCTGGAGACCTTGTCAATTGGAAGATCTCTAGGCAAAAACGATCAAAAACGTGACTAGCAATTTCAATAATAAAATCGTCCTAAAAATAGATAATACCATGTTGTTGATTTTGCTTTTTATGGAAAGAGAGGGGGAATGTTATATTGTGGAAACACCAGAGCCCCATTCTTCTTCTAGTATCCTAGTTTCTTCCGCAATAATTTTTAAAATAAAATTGAATTAACGACACTGTCTTGTCTGAAACTTTAAGAATTCCACATCTTTAACCTTGAGCTGTAAATTCAAATATACATTTTGCTTTCTATCATCGCTATTGTAACAAATTGCGGAAGTATAGTTTTACACAAAGGTATTTTCCTACAAGCTTCATCACTTTTAATTAGAGCTGGAATATGTTTTTGTGTAAAGTATATCTTAGTTTGGAGAAGGCTATTATTCACATTTTGACTTTTGCTTTTACTTTCACGACCAAGCTGTTTTTTAGTCTTTTTCTGAAATAATTTCAATATAAGGAACTAAGAATTAAAGAGGTATATTTGATTGGTTTGAATACAAACAATTTTAGATAAAAACCAATTTGTTTTGGTAATGTTCTAGTTTACGTTACCAAAATATGGCAAAATATGGCTCATCCTTAAATACATAATTTCCAGAACTTTTAACTACGTTGAACGAAATGGCTATCTCTAAGCTTTGACTGAATGTTTTTGGGGAAATGTTGGGCGTGAGAGGGGGTTAATTACTCTCCACTCACTTTCGACTATTAAAAAGGGCAATTTCCAATCAAATGAGCCCTTTTTGAAATTTCTACAACAACTTTCAACAACTTTTTTTGGTGGGCGTGAGAAGGCGTTAGTCCCTCTGCAATCACTTTCAACTATTAGAAAAGGCACTAGCCCTTTCAATTTCCAATTGAATGAGCCCTTTTGAAGTTTCTACGGCAACGCTTTCAATAAAAACCTTATTTGCCCCCGGGGCATAACTTACAACCCTTGCCCTGAGGGCTCTGAGGGGGAGGGGTTGTCATCCTCAAAGACCTAAATTCCAAAACTTTCAATTACGTTTAATAAAATGGATATCTCAAAATTTTGATTGGATGTGTTTGGGGAAAAGGTGGGCGTGAGAGGGGGGTCAGTTACTCTCAAATCACTTTCGACAATTCAAAAAGGCACTATCCCTTGGAATTTCCAACCGAATGCGCTCCTTTTAAAGTTTTTATGACACATATATCAATAAAAACCTTATATGCACCTAGGGAATAATTTACAACCCTTGCCCTGAAGACTGTGGGGGGGACTGTCCTGCTCAAAGATATAATTTCCTGAACTTTAAACTGCGTGGAACAAAATGGCTATCTCAAAATTTTGATTGGATGTGTTTGGGGAAATGGTGGGCATGTAAAGGGTGTTAGTTGCCTTCCAATCACTTTCGACTATTAAAATGGCCGTAGCCATTTCAATTTCTAATCCAATGAGCTCTTTCTGAATTTTTCACAACAACGCGTTCTATAAAACCTTATATGCACCCTGGGCATAACTTACACACCTGGCCCTGAGGGCTGTGGGGGGGGGAGGGGCTGTAATCGTCAAGAGCTAATTTCCAGAACTTTAAACTAAGTTGAATAAAATGGCTATTTAAACACTTTGATTTGATGTCTTTTGGGAAAAGGTGGGCGAGAGAGGGGGGTTATTTGCCCTCCAATCACTTTCGACTATTAAAAAGGGCACTAGCCCTTTGAATTTTAAATCGAATGAGCCTTTTTTGAAGTTTCCACGACAACGCATTCTATAAAAATCTTATATGCCCTCTGGGCATAACTTACAACCCTTGCCCTGAGGGCTGTAGGGGAGTGTCCTCCTCAAAGATACGGTTTCTATCTGGAAATCAAATACGTTGAACAAAACGTCTATCTAAAGATTTTAATTGGATATGGTTGGGAAAATGGTGGGCGTGGAGGGGGTGTTAGTTGCCTTCCAATTATTTTCGACTATTAAAAAGGATACTAGCCATTTCAATTTCCAATCGAATGAGCCCTTTTTGAAGTTTCTACGACAACACGTTCTATAGAAACCTTATATGCCCCCAGGGCATAACTCACAACCCGTGCCCGGCGGGCGGGGGGGGGGGGGGCTGTAATCGTCAAGAGCTATTTTCCAGAACTTAAAACTACGTTGAATAAAATGGCTATCTCAAAAATTTTGATTGGATGTGTTTGGGGAAGAGGTGGCCGTGAAAAGTGGGGTACTTGCCTTCTAATAACTTTTGATTGTTCAAAAGGGCACTAGCCCTTTGAATTTTAAATCAAATGAGCCTTTTTAGAAGTTTCCACGACAACGCATTCTATAAAAACCTCCTACGCCCCCAGGATATAACACTCAACCCTTGCTCTGAAAGCTGTAGGAGAGTGACCTCCTCAAAACATAATTTCGATCTGTAAGCCCACTATGTTGAACGCAACGACTAAATCAGAAGCTTGTTTGGATGTATTTGGGAGCCTGGTGGGTGTAAAAGGGGTGTAAGTCATCTGTCGATCGCTTTTAACTACTAAAGAGGACACTAGCCACTTCGATTTCCAATTGAATGAGCCCTTTTCGAAGTTTCGGTGACAACTTCTTCGATACGAAGTGCCCTGCTCTAAAGGAGACAAAATAATAAACAATATATTGTGCCAACATCGTTCTTATATGCCCCCAGGGCATAACTTAAAACCCTTGCCCTGAGGGTTGTGGGGGAGTGTCCTCCCCAAAAACATTTTCTATCTGGAAATCAACTACGCTGAACAAAACGGCTATTTCATAATTTTGATTGGATGTGTTTGGGGGTATGATGGGTGTGGGGGGGAGGGAACTAGCCATTCCAATCGAATGAGCCCTTTTCGAAGTTTCTACGACAACTCCTTCGATACGACGTTCCCTGGTATGGAAAAACAAAAAACAAAAAAAAAACAATATATTGTGCCAACATCGTTCTTTACTTAGGCAGCGCGATTGTGCTGCCTATGATAGGATGATGTGATATAAAGGATAAGTAACGGTTGTTATTCGGGCGTTTACGATAAATTAAAATGAGCTAATTCATTATTGTCTCTATCAATCCTCATATCTTAACATGGTAACTTTTCTTCTGTTCCTTTTTCTATTGTTAAGGCCAATCACCCCCCCCCCCCTCTTAAGTGGTTTAGATATTCCAGCAAACCATCAATTTCGGATTATTCATAGGCCTACTTCACTGTCTTATTAAAAAAAAAAAAATTACTCATTCTCTATATTTTCATTTTGTTTCAATTGGAAGTTTCTAATTCCCGAGACACCCCTATACGTATCCTTAGAAAAAAAGAACTTTTCTATTGGAAACGCAATCTGTGCCATTTTATTCTATGTAATTTAGTAAATTCAAACAGTAATTGTGCAAAACGTTTATCTTTTTTCCAACGAATGTGTTGATAATATTGGACTGTCACCCTATCCCACCAAACTGTTGGGTAGTTTATAATGAAACCTATACAATTAAGCTTCTAAACCGGACTCACTACCATGATTAAGGCTCATAAGCAGGGGGTGGGCTTTTGGGCTAGACTTTTTCGAAATCTTGAATTTGTACAGTTCTTTCTTTAGTTTTTTCCCATATAATTTTCTTTTAAATTGTCCTTTTTACGAAGTGCTCCCCCTCCCCCCTCAAAAAATCCCTGCCTACTTGCATTTCACAATTTCAAGCACAGTTACTTTTTTAGGGATTCTGTAGTAGGTTCTTTTTTTTTACTAAAGTAATGTCATTTGATTTTCTTTGGTATATTATTGAACCAAAAAAACAAAAACAAAAAAAATCAACTGAAAGTTAAGAGCAACATTAAAACTTGGAACGAACAGAAGTTATTCCGTATATGGGGGGAATTCCCCCACCTCAATACCTCGCTATTCACGCCAAAGTTTTTTAGTACTTTAAAGAAGCTTATTATTTTAATTGAACTGCCCTTGCTGTTTCAGGAGTCGTTCTGAAAGAATTGGAACAACGAATCAAACTTTGGCGTAAAAAGCGTGGTATTTAGGGGAGGGCAGCTCCTCTCATATACGTAATAATTTCCGCTCGTTTTAAGTTTTAATCTTGCTCCTTACTTTCAGCAGAAAAAATTTGTTTTTTAAAATTTAATTTCTGATCATTTTCAAATAATGCTAGGAAATCCACCTCTCGCTCTATGAAAAATCTTTCCATGGAAACTTTCTCTCGTGTCTAGTCCCCGTCCCTGGACAATGCCATCCTTGCTTAAAATTACCCCGAAAAATTTCCAGCGAACGACTCCGCCTAGAAAATCCTTCTTAACTTACATTCATTTGAAAAAGACTTGTTTTTATTTAATTCCTGATCATTTTGCAAAATCATGCCGAAAATCTCCCCTCCGTAGAAATTTTTCCTGGAAATCCCCCCCCCCCTGCCCAATGGATAGTTTCTCCCGTCGAAATTTCGCCTCTAGAGAATTTCTCCCGCGGAAAATCTTCTCCCCCCCCCCCCCTCACGGAAAAATCTCCCTGACAGTTTCAACCCGCGGAAAATATCCCCCGGACAATTTCACCGAAACATCTGCACATGTAATGTTGAGTCTCCAACGAAAAGTTAAGGCAAGTAAAAAGAAATTCCTATAGAGATTCTTGCAAATTCCGTTTGTGTAAAATTTCCCCAGGGAGGTTTATCTCCAGAAGCTTCCCTCCCCACGGAAAATTCTCCTCGTGGAAAATACCTGCTGAACCCCTTCTCCCTCCCCCCTCCGAAAATGTAAATGTCTGTATGCTTCCCAACAACAAATACTACATGCAAACAATCAGCAAATTTCATGCGTAACAAAATGGCTGTCTCTAAATTTTGATTAAATGATTTTGGGAGAAAAGGAGGGTGAGAGGGGGGCTAGTTGTCCTTCAATATTTTTGGTCACTTAAGAAGGACACTAGAGCTTCTAATTTCCGTTCAAATGAGCCCTCTCCCAATATTCTAGGACCACTGGGTTGATACGATCAGCCCTGAAAAAAAAACAACAAAAAACACTCATCCATGATCTGTCTTCTGGCAAAAATACAAAATTCCACATTTTTGCAGATGGGAGCTTGAAGCCTATATAGGGTTCTCTGATATGCTGAAACTGATGGTGCAGTTTTTAATTAAGATTCCTTGAGTTTTTGGGTGGGAGAGGGGTCCCTATCAGGCTCGTAGCTTGTAATGGGCAACATTAACAAATTTTATACACTTGGGATCAGCATAAAAAGACAATTATTTTGATGTATCTATTGTTATCAAAATTCCGGTTTTTAGAGTTTTAGTTATTATTGGGCCGAGTCACTCCTTACTTATAGTTTGTTACCAAGAACTGTTTGATATGGCTTGGCTCATTTGTTCTTTTTCGAGTTTATTTTTGTTGACCAAAGTGCTTTTAAAATTTTGAGGAGAGATGTCTGCTAAGCTTCTGCTAAATGGTTTTTGTTTTGAAAATTAAGACAAATAAATCCAAACAAATTAACAAAAATGGCTACTATTGAATTAGGGAGGTCAGATAATACTTTTATCTTTGGGTGCGGTCCAGAAGACAATTATCATTAAGGATAATTCATTGCTTATTAATATTTGGGTTTAATCAAAAACAGATAACAAATTATTAATCATTTATATTATAGAGGCAAAAAGAACTAAAATATTAGATCCGTTTGCGTATTATGATTATAAAAAGGGTTGAATTTGTCTTTATCAGCCATTTTAGGATGATGGTAATAACAAATGGTTACTAATGATAAATGATTATTCGCTTCTGGTGCGCACCTATTATCATACGAGTATATGAAGTATATTGAAACATTTAGTATGCGTAAATGTAGTATACGTATACGTAGTGTAGTAGATATAGTATATGCAGTATAGAAATGTAGTATATGAGTAGCATGAGGAGTAAAAACAAGTCTGTGTATGAAAGCTCCAAAATTAAATTTTCACTCTTCCATTTTTGCTATTTTACTTTATACTATAATCAACTTCACTGTTTAATCTTACTATTTGATTTCAGTGAAGATTGAAAAATACTTTTTGTTAGTCACAGGTTTTAATGTCATGCTGTATGGGACTCTTTCGTCTTTTGGTTATAAATGCATAGATTCTCAGGCATTAGGGTGTTTTTTGTTAAGAACAGTTAAGAACAGTTCCTACGGGTGGAAGGGGGGCTCCTATACTTTTATTAAGGGGATATCTGCTTATTTGAATGCATCTGGAGGGGGGGGGGGTTTCTTCCAATATTGTTCCAAAGAACTTTCCAGGAAAAATAGAAATTGGGCGGGAAAAAGACCTCGTTCTATTACCCCATCCTGGCAAATGCTCGACACTTTGGTAGATTCCTATATTTATTGATCTTATTCCACTCCTGATTCTAGGTATCAGACGCACCGGGCACAAAGACCGAATCGTGTACCTGAACCAAATCCTCGAGTTGAGCCCCCTCCCGCCCCCGAACGAGAAGACGATAACAACAACAGGAATGAACCAAATCCAGATCAAGTAAATAACAATATCCCACAAGGAATGGAAAACAATCCAGAATTGAGACAAGAAGCAGCTGTACCTCCCCCGCACCCCCCTACTGCGCTTGATGTTGTCAAAACAGCCCTAGTTTCATTTGTGACATCTCTTTTTCCAGATCATCAAAACATTTTCAACTGAATTATTTTTTGAAGCTCTTTTTATAGAGACCTGTTCGTTTTACCTTTAGTAGAGGAAAAGAAGTTACTTCCTGAAGTTACTGTATATTGGGCTTGTAGTTGCTTTTATTTTAGAAACGGAATTATTGTTGTTTAGGTTAGAAGTCTCTGAACTGTGACTTACGGGATAGATTTGCTGCATAATGACCCTGAATCCAGTCAATGAAGACCGTTGAATAGTTGAAAAACCGTTGCTTTTCTTATATAGGATATTGCGTGAAATGGAAATGTAACTCAACTGATTCATTCAGTTTCAAAACAGAGAAAAATTTGACTAAAGTTTTTTTTTGTAGATGTAGATACTGGTAAAACTCTGGACTTTTAGCTATCTTATTTATATGACGTCGAATAAGTGTGATTTTCTTTTCATTTTACCTGCAAAAACTTGTATAAATTTCAATGAGATGCGTGGATATATTTTGACCTGTTGATTCCATTGCCAATGCTAATTCCCTTTTTTTGTCAACCGGCGTTCGTCATTCATTGATGCTACTTTGTTTTCCAATATGTAGCCTAGTTTAGTCTGTTTTGGCCCTTTAAAATAAAAACCCATTATTGGCTTTTATTGCTGTCCTAACAGAAACATTTTAGTAACAATTGTACGGACAATTGGGTTCATTGGAGTAAACAGAAAATCGTTTGCAAAATCCTCTACCAATTTGAAAGGTGGTTGGGAAAAATTAATAATAGACTTTGAGCGATAAATTCCAAAACCGTGGAGAGTAAATAACTGCAGACGAATTTTATGTTTCAGTTTTGTGCTACATTCTTGTCCTTGTTTTGAAGTTTGAAAGCCTGATTTAAGTCTTTGTCTTATTTTTAATATCCGAATTATTTTGTTTGCAACATTCCTGTTAGTAACAATTTGGAAGGCGGAGGCTGGCCTTATGTACGTTTTTAGAATATCGTATTTTCCAAAATATCGATTACCTATGGTTATGGCCTCTAGTGAATCGATAAGCGACGTTTGTGAATTTGTTTTTTGATTTGTTCCGATCAAGAATATAACATTTGTAGCCTCCTACTTTGCTGACCTCAAATAGTAGTTTGGTGAAATTGAAATTTGGAATTTGATGTGTTTTTATTTTTGACGGTCGAATGAACCAAATTGCAATGTGGTCCCCCAGATTTTTTTTGCTCGTCCCTAAGTTTTGAAAAATACATTTTCTTCGGTATTTTCATTGAAAAATGTTTTTTTTTTGTATTTTGATTGTAGAAATTAATAAAAACGACAGATTTTTCCTCTCCCCCTAGATTTCGAAAATTGTACTTTGCCCCCCTCTAAATCTTCGTGAATTGACGCCACTGCGTGACGGTATATAAACTTCAAAATTTTCAGTCGTAAAGACGAGCACGGCATACCACCTTATTTCATTAGCTATGATGACTCAAGGATGACATTTGTATTTTATAATGACAGCTTAGGAATGGGGAGAAAGAAAGAGAGAGAACGCTGATTGGTCAAAAGTGGTTATGTCTGCAAGTTGTGTTGACATCCGAGACGATGTATGGCTATGCTTGCCTGAGAATCGGGTTTAATTTACAAAAATGTTTGAATTATAATTAATTAATTAACTCTGAAACGCAATTATTTGCTACAATCTCTGTTAAACTCTGTTCAATAGACACATCTCTAGGGAGAAAATCTAGGCAAATGGTTGTCTAGTGGCACATTTGGCTCTAAAGTATTTAGCGGCCTGGCGCCATGACAATTGTCATAAGGAAGCCATTTTACTAGTAAAATGGCTTTCACAGTACATTAGATCCGAAATATAGTGAATTTGCGTCTCTTAGTCACAAAACTGTTACTGCTATTGTCGCTATTCTTACTCTTAGGGGAAAACGTAGCTAGATATAAACAAAGTTTAGGAATATGATATTTTGTGATTAGTCTAGTCTGTGAGAGGAAAAGTTTGACTTATGTTATGTTGGTTTAGCAGACGTTAATCCTTTATTTTTATTTTGGTGATTTCGGTTTATTGATTCCATTTTAATTTCTTTTTTGCTTACCCGAGTTTATCCTGAAATTTATTTGTCGTTTTGCGATTATACTGTGTATATTGTATGAATAAAAGACGTTATTTTCGTGATAGCGTTGTGTGTTTGGCTAGAATATAAGGCTAATGCGGATTAAAGGGTAAATCCTGGACTTCGTAGTGCGACGCAGGTGTTGCTTGCTTCGCAGAACCGCAGCGGTTAGTATCACCGATTGTAATCTTTTGTAACGTGGTAACACTACAAGTCTTCTACTTAAAAAAAAGTATGTCCATTATTTTTTTTTTTTCAAAGAGTTGAATATTGTCTTGGCTGCTATTATGTCGTCCGTAAAAATGTAACGGATCATTACATGCAGCAGAGCAATTCAAATTAATTTCGATGTATATTTTTGTTTTCCCTATAGTTTTACAGCCTTTTGAATAGTCCTCTGGTAGATATGAGATAGGGTACTGATATATTATTTTGCCCAATCGTGACCAATCTCCCATACCTGCTCTGTTAATTCGATTGAATTAAAAAATACAAAGTTTTTCAGAGAGAAGTTAAGAGAGAAGTTGAAACTTAAAACGAAAAAACGATTATTGTTTCAAAGTCTATCTAACATATATCAATAGAACTAGTGCAAATAAACCAGCGGATAATATTCTCCTATGTTTGTATGACTATAGAAAACTAGTGCTTTATTGAAAACACAAAACAATATAGGTTTTGTTACAGTAAAAGCTAACCGATTAAGGACACTTATTAAAAGCAAAAGCATTTTAGGATTGTTGCTTTTTTTATGTAATTTGGTATCGCTTCTGGACAATGAGCTAAGTCTAATGATTGAATCTCGATTTATCTCTGAAAAGGACATTTCATGATTAGTTTGTTGACAAGTTCGAAGTAAAGGTATCTTAATAGTATTAGGACTATAGACTAGCTTTAGAATTTGTATCATAACTTGAAATTTTCTGTGTATAGAGAGCAATAACCAGATTTTCCGGTGTTCATATTATGGTTACTGGTCTTTGGGTGTTTTCAGAAAAACACTAACTTTCTATAACCATGCAGAAATAGAGGAATATCATCCGTTGACTTATTTGCACTAGTTTTATCGATATATGTTAGATAGACTGTAAAACAATTATTTTTGTTCCTTTTAAGGTTCAACTTCGTTCTTTACTTCCCTCAGAAAAACTTCTTTTTTTCAAATTAATCTTTGACCGTTTTATTTAAGTTTAATGTAGAGCAGACACTTTCATGATCTATTTTAATTTTTTCTTGGGTGGGGGGGGGGGCACCTCATACAGAATAATTTCTGTTCGTTTTAAGTTGTAATGTTACTCCTTACTTCCAGTTGATTTTTATTTTTATTTAACTTGTGACGGTTTTCAAATAACGCTAGTAGTCCCCAGCCCCCTTGTAAAATTTCTCCTGGAAAGTTGCCGCACAAAATTTCCTTCCCATTGTAAACTCTTCCCGTCGAAAATATCCCCCCCCCCCCTGCAAAAATCCCCCCCCCCATAAAAGATGCCTGAATGTTTCCCAATAACAAATAATAGGCTATATGTGAAACCCTTTCGAGACTATAGGAATCAAAAGAAACAACGAGTTGACGATTTCGAATAACTGGATTTTTTTCTGAAATACTAAAAGAGAATATAAAACAAAATTGAAGCCATTTTTTATCCAGAAACTATCAGAAAAATCAAGCTCAAAATTGCTCAAATTTTGGCGGTTAATCATAATGTTTTGGCGCAGTAGGAAAAACAGCACTGGTTAAAAATTTCTCTAGTCAACCTTAACAAATACAAGTTATCGACATCATATAGAAGGCGCAAACCCAAGATTGAAAAAAAAAATACCCGATAAGGAACTGAACCCTTGACATTGTTATTCAAAGTCCACCACTCTACCAACCGAACTACCAGTTCTGGAAATTCAATTTAATCTATTGACTTTTATAGGACCATAATTGGATAACTTACAACCCTTTTTCAGAGACTACCGAGGTTCGGGTCCACCAAAAGTATAGGTATTGAATTTTTCTGAAAAAACTGGTTATCTCGAAATTTTGATCGGATGACCTTAGGGGAAGGGGGCCCTTTGGGGAGAGGGGCTAGCTGCCCTTCAATGTATATGGCCACTTAAAAAGGGCACCTTCAATTTTAATTTCCGTTAGAATGAGCCATTAAACGTCTCTTTATGGTGTTCTGGTAACCCGCTAGCTTTGGCCAAAAAAAGGAAAAAAAAAAGACATCAGTGCCACCCATGCAAAAAAAGTGATTTTTTGAAAGAGGTTTTTGACCATACTCTTTTTACAGGCTCATTTCCAAAATCCTCGTAAATATCTTTCCGCAATAAACTAACTTTTAAGATTAACCAAAATAATTAAGAGTTACCATTCCTGAATCAATGTCAGATGGCAATTTTTCCTCATTAGGCATTTTTTTTTTCAAAATGTGCTTTTCAACTTTTGGCTACTATGGGCTGTGGTTTGCTCTTTACTATGTTTTCGTTATAAACTCTTACTTTTAAGATTAACCGGAACAATAGTTATCATTCCTGATTCAGTGTCAGATGGCAATTTTTTGTCATTAGGCGGTTTTTTTTTTCAAAATGCGTTTTCAACTTTTGGTTACTATGGGCTGTGGTTCGCTGTTTACTATGTTGTAGCTACTGCTGCAACCATAATTAGGGGTTTAAGAAAATTCCAACAACTCCTTTTTCGAAAAACATTGGGTATTTGCTTGGGTTGTGGGTATAATGATTCATAGTAATGAAATGCTAATGCATAATCAAATGTATGTTTGTGTCATGTATTCATTACTACAGTTTTCATCCGATCGCCAAGAAAGTTCTTGCGAAGGATTTTGATATTCGCCCTCTCCCCCCAAGGCCCTCTTAATACTTTTTGAGCTGACTGAAATCAGAGATCCCTGAACACAAATACCTGACAGTCTCTACCATTCAAATGATTTACATTTTCTGGACATTAATTATTCATCACCGCGCGACGGGAAAGTTAATTTACATTTTATTAATTCTCATGTGTAAGCTAATAATTCTGATCTAATTTTTAAATAATTTTAAATTTAAAAATACGATCGTTATTTTACATACGAGAAAATTTTTTCAAAGAGGAATTGTCGGGGGAGGATTTTATCGGTGAATTTCCTGTGGGTGGGGGGTAGGTCGAGAGAGAATTGTCTGTTGGGGGAATTTTTCAAACACCTTAAATTTAAAAGTACGATTGTTGTTAGGTGAGGGAGGGGAATTTCCTGGCTTGAAATCTCAGCAGCACACAACGGGTAAGCTGGATCCATATAAATACTGCTTAGGGCAAACAATTGCTTTCGGGACAAACTGTCTCTAATACTTTTAAGACAATAGATTTTCAGGATTTGTCGTTTGACCTGATCCCTAGGAGTTCCGTCCAATTCGCTGTACTACTTTCTTAAAATTTCAAAGAAGCTTTGGCTGTAAAGCTATTTTTTTAACCTATTTTGAATGTGCATGCAAAAAATCAATCATCGGCCTGCTATGTATATATTAAATAAAGAAAAACAGGTTTTTGTTAACTGAAAGTAAGGAACGACGTTAAAACTTAAAACGAACAGAAATTATTCCGTATATGAAAGGGGCTGTCCTCTCCTCAATGCCTCGCTCTTTACGCTAAAGTTTTTTATTGTTAAAAAAAAATGGAGTTGTGAGAAAGTCAAACTTTAGCGTAAAGAGTGAGGCGTTGAGGAGGGGACAGCCCCTGTCATATAGGAAATAAATTCTGTTCGTTTTAAGTTTTAACGTCGTTCCTTACTTTCAGTTAAAAAAACCTGTTTTTTTTATTTAATTTTTGAACGTTTTTGAATTAATGCAGGTTTTAATTTTGGCTTAGTTGCCCTCCATTTTTTGGTCACTTAAAAAGGGCAGTATAACTTTTAATTTCCGTTCCAATGAGCCCTTCCACGATATTCTAGGACCACTGGGTCGATACGATAACCCCTGGGAAAAAAAACAAATAAACACGCATCCGTGATCTTTCTTTTGGCAAAAAATGCAAGATTCCACATTTTTGTAGATAGGTGCTTGAAACCTCTACAGTAGGGTTCTCTGATACGCTGAATATGATGGTGTGATTTTCATTAAGGTTCTATAACTTTTAGGGGGTCTTTCCCCCTTTTTTTCTAAAATCAACCAAATTTTCTCAGGCGCGTAACTTTTGATGGGTAAGAATACAATTGATGACACTTATATATTTGAAATCAGCATTAAAATCTAGTTCTTTTGACGTATCTATTGGTATCAAAATTCCGTCTTTTAGAGTTTCGGTTACAATTGAGCCGGGTCGCTCCTTACTTACAGTTCGTTACCGCGAACTGTTTGATGTGTAATAACATGCCTGTTTTAATTCGTAACAACATAGACTTTCAAAGGTTCTAAAAGCGCAAAAGATACTGACTCAAAGCGGAGATATGTAATTCTTATAAGATTTTTTGATATGGTCAAATTTAATGCCACTACTACTACTAACAACTCAATGCATCACTAAGCCGCTTGAGGCTAACACAGCTATGCACGCTCCTCCTCTATCGCAATCTGCTCAAAGCTTCCCTCTTTACACCTTCTTAAAAAGTTCCAATTTCCTTTAAATCCTTTCTTGCGACCTTTTCCTATTCCATTCGAAGACGACCTGCTTTTTCTTTGGCCCTAGATGTGTGGCCAAAAAGGACGATCTGTGACAATCCTCCATCCGCAAAATGTGTCCTACCCATCTCAGTTCTCAACCTTTCTCTCATTACAGCTCTAGAAAATGGGCTAGAACCACATCTTCCGTACAGCTTGCTGTTTGAAATACGGTCAGTCAAACGGGTACCCACAATAATTTGTAGACAATTCCTCTGGAAAATATTTAACAAATTCTGATCCGTCTTTCGAAGCGCCCACATTTCAGAAGTATACTTGACCACTTTCATCACTTTAGCTTCAAATATTCTAATCTTGGTTTGCAGACGTATATTCCTTTTCTTCCAAACTCCTTTCTGTGAAAAAATACCCTGGGCCTTCGTTATTCTTATTTTAATAGCTTCACTGCATCTAAGCTATCCACTTCATCGAACTTCTCGTTACCCAACATCACCTCTTCATCTTCATTTATTCCTAGTCTAAGCGACCTGGTCTACTTAACAATAACTTTCAAACCTATTTTTTAACCCTGAACTTTTAAAACCTCCAAAAAGCATTCATTTCCTAACACTTCTATTCTAGGACACTCAAATCGTGAGCATAATCCAAGCATAGAAAATTTTTACCTTTCCATTTAATTCCATGCTCTTCCATAGCCTTTGCCGTGTTTCTTTGGGTAAAGTCCGTCAAAATGATCCATAAAAATGGCGATAGAACGCAATCCTGCCTAACTTCTGATTCAATACGAAACCATATTATTTACTACCTTAGCCACAGCAATGTTGTTCCCGTTTATAGTACTAATTACTTTAATGCATTTATTTGGTATACCACACAAGGGATTGGCTGAAACAAACGCTTGTTCATAATCTATAAAACTGAGAACTTAAAGGGTCCGATGACTCAGGAACTTCTCAATTATTTATTTAAGAGTAAAAATTTGGCCGACGCATCCTGTCCCTTTCCTAAAACCATACTGTCCTTGTCTTAAAATTTTATCTTAGCATTTCAAAGTCTAAAAAGCATCGTCATACTAAGTAACTTGCTTCCTACAGAAACTAAGCTTTCTTCTTTAATTACCACACTCACTTTCTGTACAACGGTATTCACAGATGATGCTAAAAGGTAATGTGCTCATGTTGTATCTAAAAAATTCCACTATTTTGTATAATACTCCACAGGTATCTATATAATCAGTCTGGGGTCGAATCAGATTGGACCCAAACCCCTTCTGATGCACTCTCTTGAGATGTGCTTCTCCGTGTTCGTGCCTGTGTTATTGCAAATCAATAAAACTGGTAGAGGATGAAGAATAACTGCTTTGGTTTTTGACATTGGTAATGGTTTGACCGAAAGGAAGCAACAGTTCTTACTGCGAAAAGATCAACGGGAAGTTCATTTAAAGGTTTTCCTAAGCGTAAATCTTTAATAGTCGGATCCACAGTCAACTCGAATAAGGATTAAATAAAAAAAACAAGTTTTTTAAACTGAAAGTAAGGAGCGACATTAAAACTTAAAACGAACAGAAATTATTCCGTATATGAAAGGAGCTGTCCGCTCCTCAACGATTCGCTCTTTGCGAAACAGTTTTTTATTGTTTTAAAAATTAAATTTTTTTGACATGCAAACTTTAGAGTAAATAGCGCGGTGGCTTGGTGGGGCCCGTCCCTTTTATATACGGACTCGATTAGGGGCGGTTTAATGTGTAATGTAGCTACTTACTTTCAGTTTAAACAACTTGTTTTTTTTTCATTTAATTTCTGATCGTTTTTTAGTTAATGCAGCTTTTATTTTGACTCACCGTCATTGAATAAGTAAACAAAATTTGCATAAAAATTTTACTCTTCTTTTGCTAAATGGCTGTCTCTAAATTTGGTTCTGACGTAATTTACAAATCAACTTGCGAAACGAAGTTCTATATTCGTATATTTTTCTTCTGGCAAAAAATACGTTGCAGATATAGTTGTCAGATTTTTGCAGATATGAGCTTGAAAACTATGTAATAGGGTGTTCTGATACGCCGAATCTGACGGTGGGATTTTCATTAAAATTCTTTCACTTGTAGGGGATGTTTCCTCCCTCTTTAAAAAATCAGATAAATTTTCTCAGGCTCGTAGCCTTTGATGAGTAATACTAAACTTAATAAAATTTATATACTTAGAATCAGCATTATAAGCCCATTCTTTTGATAAATTTATTGACATCAAAATTCCGTTTTTAAAAGTTTCGATTACTATTGAGCCGTATCGCTTTTTTTATTTTTTTTTACGTATATGTTATTACGTATATGAGGGGGTTCTCCCCTTAGTCAATACCACCCTTACTTTCAGTTGAAAAACTTGTTTTTTATGTTTAATTTCTGATTTTTTTAAAAATAATGATGGGAAATCCAGCGCCCCCTTCATAGCAATGTCCCTTCCCCCATGAAAACTTCCTTCATAGAAAGATCCTCCCATATAACCCCTGACCCACCCCCACTACCAGAAAAAATTCCCCCTGAAAACGTCTGTATACTTCCCATTAACCAATACTATATGTTAACATTGGGTAAAGTTCATAACTTTCAGCCCTCCCCCTGGGGGCTTCGAGGGATTAAGTCATCCTCAAAGACATGGTTATTGTATTTTTCAACCATGCTGAACAAAATAGCCATCTCAAAATTTTGATCGGGTGACTGGGAAAAAATGAGCGTGGGAGGGGGCCTAGTTGCCCTCCATTTTGTTTGGTAACTTAAACAGGACACTATAACTTTTAATTTCCGTTCCAATGAGCCCTCCCACGATATTGTAGGACCACTGGGTCGATACGATCACCCCTGGGGAAAACAAAAAAAACAAAAATAAACACGCATCCGTGATCTTTCTTCTGGCAAAAAATGGAAAATTCCACATTTTTGTAGATAGAAGCTTGAAACCTCTACAGTAGGGTTCTCTGATACACTGAATATGATGGTGTGATTTTCATTAAGGTTCTATAACTTTTAGGGGGTCTTTCCCCCTTTTTTCGAAAATCAGCCAAATTTTCTCAGGCATGTAACTTTTGATTAGGTAAGATTAAACTTGATGAAACTTATATATTTGATATCAAAATCTGATTCTTTTGATGTATCTATTGGTATCAAAATTCCGTTTTTTAGAGTTTCGGTTACCATTGAGCCGGGTCGCTCTTACTTACAGTTCGTTACAACGAACTGTTTGATAAGCCATTTATTGGTGTTAATTAAAAAAAAAAACTTTCCGAAAAAGAAGTTTTCCAAATACAAGCAAAGGCCATATTAAACTTAAGATCAGCAGAAATAAATTCCTGTAATAATTTAAAATCGAAACGACCAGAAATTACTGTTAAAGAATAAATGAAACCCAAAATGAAAAGAAATTAAATAAACAGATCATAGCAAACTTACAACAGGTAGCGTACTAATATAAATTAATAAATAAATCTTAAAACGAATGAAATTTAAATTGAATATGCAAATCAAGCTTAAAACAAACACAACTCCCTACAAACAAGAGTTTGGCTACTGCCCCCTTCCCTAACTGTAAAAGTCTAAAGCCCACTTTACTGAAGACTATATGTGTCTTGAACAGTCTTGGAAAGAACTAATAAAACTAAAATGAATATTTGAAATATAATGTTTAAGTTGCTGAAAGCTCATCAGTTCAAGATGCTATTACACTGTATTTTTTATTATTTGTAATTTATTATTTATTTATTATTCTATTTTTTTATTCGTTTTCAGTAAAGCGCCAATGATGCAGTAGGCTTTCGACTTTTAGAGTTGGGGAAGGAAACAGTAACCAAACTCTTGCTTGTAGTAGTTTTTGTTCGTTTTAAGCTTGATTTGTATATTCAGTTTAGGTCTTACTCCTTTTAAGATTTATTTATTAGTTTAAATTAGTAACTGTTGTATGTTTGTTTGCTATGATTGTTTTATTTAGTTTCTGTTCGTTTTGGGTTTCATTTATTCTTTAATAGTAATTTCTGGTCGTTTTGAATTTTAATTATTATAGGAATTTGTTCTGATGATCTTAATTTTAATATGGCCTTTACTTATATTTGAAAAATTCTATTTCGAGATTTTTTTTTTAAATTAATTTATTTTCGTTTTTGATTGCCAAAGTTTCAAGTTTTTCATCATTCCCCATTTAAAATCGATTTTTTTTTTCGGCATCAAAGTATCAAAGTAACAAAATATCAAAGTAACTAAATATCAAAGTAAACAAAGTATCAAAGTAAACAAAGTATCAAAGGGATCAATGGAAAATTCATTTAAAGGTTTTCCAATGTATAAATCTTAAACATTTGGATCGAAAGTCAACTGAGACAAGGATAAGGCATTTATTGCTACTTCAAGATTTGCATGTATGGTATGAAGGAGACTTACCAAGTGTGGAAAAAAGAAGTGCATTTAATATTTCCAAAATGGTTGTCGCCTAATATTGGGAATAAGTTTTACTTTAAGTCAGTCTGTTAGAAATTTCTCATGCACCCTATAGAAAGCTGGAACAAGGGTAATAGGTAGAATACTTGTGAAACCTTTACAATTGCCCATGACATTGGTAATATCAATGTCAATGTCATTTGTTATCAAATTGGCCAAGCCTTTAGGGTAAGCAACTGCGCTAGTTATTAAATTTAGGAGGGGAGGGGGCTAATGTCAGTTTATAGGTAGGAGCTTAATGTAAAGTTTTTATTGTGGCAGTTATGATGGTCATGAAAGCGGAAGTGGATTCAAATATTGGGGAGATGATGATGACAGTGGTGAGATGTGGCATATGGCATTGAACCTGGGTATATTGGTGGTAGTACTTCTGTTACTCCAATTAACTTCAAAATGTTTTTGCGTTTCATACATATTAAAACATGTAATTCAAAAATCAACTGGAAAACAAAATGAGAAACTACAAAGAGTAAGCCTGTGGTGGCCACCACATGATACCACATGATACATGGATATTGGAATATTGAAATACTGAAATACTAAAATATTGAAATACTGAACTATTGAAATACTGAATGCCAAATATTGTACTTTTTGGTCATCTACCGGGGGCTAAACGAAAGGCCCCCCACCCCAATCGGGGTAAGAAGAGGTCATAAGAAAGGATTTAAGGAAAATGGTACGTACTCGGGAGGGGTAAATAATAATAATAATTTACTGCAATAAAAAGGCTTTCGCCTATATAAAAATTTACTTTTACTGAAAAAACTTGTCAGTACTATTCTTGAAAGAGTGAGTAGTCAGTTATAACCACTTCGTGGGGGAGGTTGTTCCACTCCTTGACTACTCGGTTTGAGAAGGCCCACCTTCCAACTTCCTTATTGAAAGTGTTTTGCTTTAGCTTAAAGTTGTGTCCTTGCAGATTGTTTGTGTTGAAGAAGAGTATTTCCTCTGGTAAAGTGAAGCTTTTGATAGATAGGGTAGAGAGGAGCGTGCGGAGCGTGCGGAGCGTGCGGAGCTTAATGAACACTGCATAGAAACTGATAAGAGTAAGCCTAAGGTAGCCACCAATTGATACCTTAACTCTAAATAGTTTTGTGACATAAAATTTACAGAAACCAAATAAACTAATCTAAGTCTGGTATGTATGGGTCATGTAGGGAGGGGGGGCGGCGGCTATAAATTGAAAAAACCATAAAAAAGTAAGTGAATTGTAGCAAAAAACGAAAGGAAATGTGAGAGAAAATCTCGGTTTCAGGGATAGAGGGCAGACCCTCCTCTTACACATGTACCTATGTTTCAAAAAGTTTCAGCTATTAATTTCCCATATTTCGATTTAAAAAGATAAAGAAAAATATTTAAGAAAAAAATGTGTTGCCTTAATAGACTAAAAATTTTCAGAATATTATTAGTATTTTTTTATCTTTGGATAAATAAAAAAGAACACCGTTTAAAATAAATTTATTTTTCAATAAAGCATAAATGTCACCCTGAGTTTTTTGGGTGATAGCGACCTTGTTCTTGCTGGTTTCCACTTGTGTAAAGTTGGCTTTTTTTTCGTTGTAATTTCTGATTGTTTTAGAATCTTCTGGGTTGTTTTTTACGGAAATCGAGGTGTGGGGAGTAGATTGTACATAAACTTACATAAAAAACTGGCAAAACAATCTGGTGTGATTAGGAAAGCTAAGGCTAAGACTTAGGTGGATTTTTTAATTAAAACTTATGTGGTTAGAAATAAGGTTAGAAACAATGATCAACTTTCCAAATTATACAGTAAACACAAAAGTGAAAGAGGCAAATATTGAGCTGCTGTATGTGAAGGTCGATGGCCTAGTTGCAATTAGTGGCATATTGTGCCTCGTGAATGACCAAAAAAAAAAATAAACTAAAAAAAACAGACATTTAGCCGTTCCTCAAACCACACTGTATGGTGATATTGGGTTACAAGCCAGAACATTTATTTCCGTTTTGTATTTATTGTCACTAATCACATGTCACTGTCACTAATCGCTAATTTTAAGATTTATTGTCACACTTATTTTCAAAGTGTGGGATTACAATTTGATTAAAAATCAATATTAATAAGGTCTGTATCACCAATTCTGTTCTTAATTTGTTAAATTGAACACTGCTCAACTTTCAAGCGTAAAATTTATGATTTACCAGTCAGAATGAAAAATATAAGTATCACTTTTTGGGAATTACAAAATATCTAACCTTAGAATGGCAGTTTCTCTGTCTGATGTATCGGACAAGAGATACAAAGACATAGTATTTGTGGATAATAATTAATTAATATTAAATTATAATTAATTAACTAGTATAAATTAGTATTGTTACATGCTTTTCGAGCCAGCTTTCGGCCTCTTCAAATTTTTATTTTTATAGTGTAAGTTTGCCGTTAAAATAAATGAAAAACATATCAGTCATAAATCTTGGCTCTTTTATTTTCAGTTGTGGCTCTGGAATTACTTGGAAGCTAGCATCACAACAGTAGTGGTTCCGATCTCTCTTTTGCCCAAGGTACAGGCTTGATTAGCCCCACCCCCTTGTCTTTCAAAAATTTCCAGGCCAAATTTTAACAAACTTGTCATTTATTAACAAAATTTTCATTTATTAGCACAATTTGAATACAAAGTATAAAAAAAACATTAAAATTAATTAAATTCGCTCCACTTACTTTGATTTTCCAGGAATGATGATGAAGATATTGTAAAAATGAAAATCTCATTATGAATTTGCTCATAGCCTGCTTACTCCGAACTGTACCCTCTACTTTATTTAAAAAAATAGAATTAAAAAAAATTAAAAAGTGATTATAACCGTTAGATTATTTTTTGATAATTTTCGCCCCTAAAATATCTGCATCCGAGGCAAGTGCCCCCTCTGTCCCGCCCTAAGACCGCCTTTGCATCATCGTGCCCATTTTTCTATTTTTGAGCATACCGCAACAAAAAAAGTTTCAATGTTGCTGCAGAACTTTGACTTCAAAGTCTAAATAACCCGGGATATAAAGCAGTCGATCCTTATCTCTTAGCATTTTATTGCCATGTTGGTGAAGTCCATTGATATGACATTTAACTGAGATTTGTCGCGGTTATATTCTAATTAAAACATCGATATAATGTGTGGTTAAGACCAAGTGACTGTATTTTTTTGTAAAAAAAGGAGTAGGGGGATTCGTCGAAGTAAAATAAAAAAGCACTAGGACGGTATAGACAGCTCACTCGCTGCAAAAATCACAAACATTACCTCTGGGCCAATGCCTAGAATTCCTCGGCAAGCGCCTAATATAACTCAAAGGTCGGAGGACATCAAAACTCTCTGTTTCGATCTTGGACTTTCAAACTGATATCCTAGAAATTGAAACATTCGTTGGCCTATTTACTTGAGCCATGGGAAACTCAAAATTACTGATCCATTTTTGACAGGACCTTTATCTCTATAGTCTTAAATGTGATTGGTTAGCGACGAGATTCTCATAACTTCTACAATCTCAAATTTCTTGAATCTTTTTAGCTTCCTAGGGATAAGTACATCTGGGTGTCATATTCCATAACCTGTCTGTAACTAAACGGTTGTGAATATCATTGTTAGAACAAAAGGTACAGTTTAACAATAGACTAAGGTCTCATGCATTTTGTCCTAAGACTAGTACAAGTCTTTTCTAATGAATAAAACATTCGATAATTGCTTTTTGTTTTAGATGTATGGAATTTCGAAGCTATTTTTGAATAGGTTTAAAAATCTGAGTTTTAGAGTAAGAAGAACAACAGGAAATGGTCTCTGGTGGATAATCCAGATTCGAAAGTAAATCAAGACCCAAGCATTGAGCCAATTAAAACCTATACCATAAGTTTATAACATCTATGGTGGGTTTTATTTAATTTTGAAATTAAATTGTACGTACAAATTTTCTGTTGTTTTTGAAAAATTCGGATGGTGCCTAGATTCTATACATCTCACTTACATTATAACTGGACTCTTACTCAAATATTGCTTAGTATTTTGCTGCTAGGTATGTGTCTTTAAAAAAAGGATAGGGACGTAAGGATATTCGGCACATATAAAATACCGAGACGGCTGGAGGAGGGGCTAGAGACTTCATAAAAAAGCAATTGTTAAATAGAAAATGTCATATGTGATCGAACATTAATAAATTTGGATCCTGTTGGGTCCCAACTTTCTTAATTGTGATTTTTCCGGAACTGCTGATTTCAAGGAGGGATGAAAGTAGACTTTGAAAGTGACAACATAAGAAACAAGGACAACTGTTTCCCTAGCCTTCGCCTCACCGGTCTTTCAACAGTTTTATTTCATTTTTCTGAATATCTGTTACTATGGATTGATAGTATCTGCGGAAATTGCATTGGTCAGTGTTCTGTAGACCGCTGTTTCAACATTTTAGGGTGATATATATCAAATAAGATTTTCAAAAGGGATTTTGAATAGTGTTGTCACCAGAACAAAATGCTCAAAATGTTGGTAAAATCACCGAATTGCATATTAAAACTGCTATGTTTTTTTTTGTACATCTAGGGTCAAAGCAATAATAGGTGTTGTCACAGTAGCAGTAATAATCACAGCAGTCAAAAAAATATTTGAAGTTGTGGTACAACTAGAAAAGGCACGGCAAGTATTGCCGTGGCAATATTAGTCGTGGTAGAATTAGTAGTGGCAGTCACACAAGAAGTAGTAAGACTAGGAGCAGTTGTGGTAGAAATAGTCGTGATAAGAGCCGTAGAAGTAGGCGTGGTGGGAACAGTTGCAGTACCATGAGGTTAAAAAGGGTATAACAAGTCTTCGAGTGACAGGATATTTCTAGCCTTAATTTACTACAAAATGTATTTGAATTAATGTCAATATTTCACACAGGTCTCTTTGTGTGACTTTCTTCGTCCAAAATACTCCCGCAGTTTATTTGTTTAGCTATATTTTTTGAATATTTAAGTCACGTTAACCTTGAGATCTGACTTTTTCAATGGTGTGAGGGCAGAGAATCAGGAGATCGGTACCTGCGCCACGCCGACCGTCTTCATACGGAAAAGCTTCTTTTCTTAAGTTGTAGCAGCGTTATGGGTAAAGTCTAAAATTATAAAATTGTTGCTCCTTGACCAATTGAATTAAAAACATAATTTTTTACATGGAATTTCAGAGTGAAGTTAAAATTTAAATGGTAAGGAAAGTACACAAAAGACAGTGCCTACTACCTAGCAGTTATCTCCCTTATCGTATGTCATTCTTAGTTATAAGATCCTTCCATTGGTTCATAGTCGTGATAAGAGCCGTAGAAGTAGGCGTGGTGGGAACAGTTGCAGTACCATGAGGTTAAAAAGGGTATAACAAGTCTTCGAGTGACAGGATATTTCTAGCCTTAATTTACTACAAAATGTATTTGAATTAATGTCAATATTTCACACAGGTCTCTTTGTGTGACTTTCTTCGTCCAAAATACTCCCGCAGTTTATTTGTTTAGCTATATTTTTTGAATATTTAAGTCACGTTAACCTTGAGATCTGACTTTTTCAATGGTGTGAGGGCAGAGAATCAGGAGATCGGTACCTGCGCCACGCCGACCGTCTTCATACGGAAAAGCTTCTTTTCTTAAGTTGTAGCAGCGTTATGGGTAAAGTCTAAAATTATAAAATTGTTGCTCCTTGACCAATTGAATTAAAAACATAATTTTTTACATGGAATTTCAGAGTGAACAACACACACACACACACACACACACACACACACACACACACACACACACACACACACACACACACACACACACACACACACACACACACACACACACACACACACACACACACACACACACACACACACACACACACACACACACACACACACACACACACACACACACACACACACACACACACACACACACACACACACACACACACACACACACACACACACACACACACACACACACACACACACACACACACACACACACACACACACACACACACACACACACACACACACACACACACACACACACACACACACACACACACACACACACACACACACACACACACACACACACACACACACACACACACACACACACACACACACACACACACACACACACACACACACACACACACACACACACACACACACACACACACACACACACACACACACACACACACACACACACACACACACACACACACACACACACACACACACACACACACACACACACACACACACACACACACACACACACACACACACACACACACACACACACACACACACACACACACACACACACACACACACACACACACACACACACACACACACACACACACACACACACACACACACACACACACACACACACACACACACACACACACACACACACACACACACACACACACACACACACACACACACACACACACACACACACACACACACACACACACACACACACACACACACACACACACACACACACACACACACACACACACACACACACACACACACACACACACACACACACACACACACACACACACATATATATATATATACACACACACACACACATATATATATATATATATATATATATATATATATATATATATATATATATATATATATATATATATATATATATATATATATATATATATATATATATATATATATATATATATATATATATATATATATATATATTATTGTTATCATTATATGCAACTTCGAGAACCGAGGTGGAATTGTTTTTAGAAACTACCATATTGCTATTAAATAAAAAATTCTATTTTTCCTATTTCATCAGCTTTTATCGAGAACGGCAAATTTTATTTGGTTGTGCTTACCACGTCATTCATGATAATGCTTTGGCAAATAGATCTTTGTATCCAAACCCTTATAAAGCTAATTATCTTATTTAAGATATATACGTAGGTAACACAAAGGTTTAATTATTAAAACCTTTAATAATTATTAAAGGTTCTAATCAGTGATTTGAACTCAGAATTTCCAGGTGGCTGTTTCACTCCTGGCGAATGTTTCCAGTGGTTTTCCATGCAAGACTAGAAATTAACACGACTTGGCTGGATTAGATAAATGAAACGAAAATGAGTCTCTGTTGCTCAGCTACAACTGCAACAGGCTTAAATTTGAAATTGATAAAACAATTCTTTTGTTAATGCCTATAACTCTTCGCAGTATTAAACCGATTTAATTGCTTTTCCATATTTAAAAGGGTAATTTATTAATTGCTTGCACCAGAGACAGCTGGACAACAGACTCAAAAAAGAAAAAAAAAATACAGCTCATAATTTTTCGTGAGGGTAGGAGTAAAAACACATTTTACCCTTTTCCCCCAACACAAAATTGGAAAGCCCTTGCTCCTCCCAAGAAATCTTTCCTGAAAGTTTCAACTCGATCTCTCAGCCGTGTGATGATTCAGAGTACACTTACTGAAGTCACGTATAGATTCGTTAGTCGTTACTATTATGATTGAACCTGCTAATTCTATGTATTATGATACTCGCTTGGCTTCAGGCCTAAGGTACCCTTTCCGTAAGGGCACGTGATTTATTTTAGAGCTGAAGATTAGTGATTAGCAGGGACTTATAGGCACTTAGCAATATTATTGATAAATTTAGTCGTTACCGAATCCAAAGGGCGTACCTAATAGTTTTTTTCCAAAACGAGCTAGGGGGATCCTGCGAGCATTCAAATGAGTTACTATTGGTTGCATTGGTTCAAGCGTCACATTTACTGCTTGGGAGGTAGGGAAAACTCAAAATGACAAGTACATGTTTTAGCATCCCTAGTTTAAATCCTACTAACATAATTCTATTTATCATTTTTACGGTGGTCAAATATCTCGAACTTAGGGTCCTTGGATCTTAAGGTCCTATGCCAGCATGATTAAAAGTTCTCAAAATGCTCTACTTTTTTTGACGTGGACAACAAAGAACTATTGCTATTAATAAATAATATATCCACCAATGTATAATTTTTGCTTTTGCTTATAAACCGCAAATTATGATTATTCCCATTTTCTTCTTTGCCTTACTGTATCCTATAGTTCAGCTATACTAGAATATTGCTTGGGTATTTTTTTTGTTTTATTTAATGTAAGATGCATAAAATTTATTTTCCAAAACTAGACTGGTACTTTTTACTTATTTTTTATTCACTTTTACGTAGCTACCTTGTAATATAAAATAAAGGAATACAAATATAATCAGTTTTTTATATTTGGCTTTAGATACTGATTTTTAGAACTGTTCTTTTGCCAGTGGTGGATCCAGGGGGAGAGGGGGCGCCCCCCTAACGTAGTCTAAAGTAGTGTAATTTACCGTAATTAATACAAGTTTGCGTTAATTAAACTTGCTCCTAACACAAGTCTATTGGATCAACCTATTTTGCACCCCCCTCCCTAAAAAAAATCCTGGATCCGCCCTGTCCTTTATATAAGCTTTGGAACTGTTGTTGTGGCTATGCTGCTGCCTAAACATCTGATATAGTTTTTATGATAGTAGTGACTTTCCATTTTAGGATTACATGCTCTGAAATTACTAATCAGCCATGGTAGCTCTATACATAGTACCCATGCAGTATTTGTATTACATTTTTTGCAAAATGTATTGTTTTTTAGTATATTTATAATAATTTTTTTTCCAAAATATGATACATTTTTTATAAGTACATCTGAAGAATGTATTGCTTTTTGGCACTTTCCGTTGAAGTTATTAAATTTAAAGAAAAATACAACTCTTACACGTGATTTGAAATTCTGCACCTTTGTTTGGTGCTCTTTGGTCAGATTAGAAACTTACGGGCGAAAAATGTCTCAAGACAGTATACTTTCTTCTTCATGCGTTAATTCTAGTGAAGAGGTCACCCAGCGATTGACTCATAATGTTGCAACATCTCTCTAAGGATTAGTAGTCTACTCAGCGAGTGGTATTGATCAACCCCTTGCCACAAGAAAGTTTTCGGATTCAGCGTTGCACTATTTTTATAAACAGTATTTTTTAAAGTATACAAGTGTAAGCTATTTGCAAATCTTCTCCTACATTCTCATTTTTGCAGCAAACTGTTTTTTCCGAAAAGTTATTCTGTTTCGATTCTCCGCATCTATATTCACAAGAATAATCCTGAGCCCTAGGCCCTCTCAAAGATGCAAAGATTAATGATTGAAAGGCACAAGAGCATGCGCCTTTTAAAACACTCATTCCTATTAGTTGATGAAGGGGAGAGGAGTATTACTGTCTAAAATGAGTATTACTGCCTTATTGCACCGTAGTATTCAGTAGAGTTTAATATATTGATCATCTCGTACTGCTTTCAAGCCTTAGTAAGGTAATGTCCCCCTGGCCTGCAATGTAAGATTTTAAACTATTACCATTTACCCGTACCACAGCCATTTAAACATTTGCCTCTCAATCACTTGGACTATGTGTCTTGGCTTATCTGTCTTGGCTTTTCTCTTTCTACAATTAGCCGTGTCTTGATGCAACCTACTGCAAAATACTTGATAACTTCAATTCAAAATCAACGGACTCGGTCGAGACCTTCGGCCTTGACGATATTAAGCTATGATAAAACAGCTTAATATTAACAAATTTAACTGAAAAGTTCAATATCATTTTGATGAAATCCCCTATAGTGAGTTTAACTGCATAAAGCCCAGGCATTTCGAAATCGGAGTTCCTAAATTTTCCCGATTTCTGGCCATTTTTATTTGAACTTTTTTTCGATTTTTTTATTAATATCCCTCCACCCCCAGATAAAAATCATACGCATGTGAGTGGGCTGATAGATAACTTTTGTTATAAATTAGGCTTACATATATATCCTTGAACACAGCGTAAAATTTTTATTTACAGAATTTAAGAGAGTAAAAAAAACATGTATAATTTAAATAATTGTTTTATTAATAAGTAATACCAGCTTTTAGAAAATTTTCTACCGTTTAGTTTAAATTATACCTGTTTTTTCTCTCTTAATAAACAGGTATCTGAGGTATCTGAAACAGTCTCTCTTGAGAAACAGGTTCTGTGAATGGAAAACCAGTGTGGTCTAAGAAATTATGTAAAAGTAATATTTGGATACAATTAATTTCCCAGCAATTTTTATAAAAGAAAAATGATAATTAACATTCAAATACCAAAAAATCTGGCCAAAAATGATTTCGGAATACCATTTGAAAGCTAGAATTAATCATAGATGCCGCTTGAACTAAATTCTGGTGTGATCAAGCTCATCAAACAGTTCGTGGTAACGAACTGTAAGTAAGGAGCGACCCGGCTCAATAGTAACCGAAACTCTAAAAAACGGAATTTTGATATCAATAGATGCATCAATATAATCATATTTTTATGCTGATTTCAAATATATAAGTTTAATTAAGTTTAGTCTTGTCCATCAAAAGTTCCGCGCCTAAGAAAATTTGTCTTATTTTAAAAAAGGGGAAACAACCCTAAAAGTCATAGTACTTTAAATCAGTACTTTTAATCACACCATCAGATTCAGCGTATCAGAGAACCCCACTATAAAAGTTTCAAGCTCCTATCTGCAAAAATGTGGAATTTTGTATTTTTTGCCAGAAGAAAGACCACGGATGCTTGTTTATTTGTTTGTTTGTTTTTTGTTTTATATTCCAGGGGTGATCGTATCGATCCAGTAGTCTAGAATATTGTGAGAGGGCTCATTCGAACGGAAATTAAAAGATATAGTGTCCTTTCTAAGTGACAAAAAAATTGGAGGGCAACTTGGCCCCCTCCCATGCTCATTTTTTCTCGAAGTCACCCAATCAAATTTTTGAGATAGCCATTTTGTTCAGTATAGTCGAAAATCTAAGAAATATGTATTTGAGGATGACTTAATCCCCCACAGTTGTCGGGGGAAGGGCTGTAAGTGTTATTAACTTTGCCCATTGTTTACATATAGTATTGGACGTATACAGACCTTTTCAGGAGGGATTTTTTCTTGGGGAGGAGGTCGGAGGAGGGGGTTACGGGTGAGAATCTTTCCATGGAGGATTTTTTCTTTGTGGAAGGGACATTTCTATGAAGGAGGCGCCGGATTTCCCAGCATTATTAAAAAAAACATCAGAAATTAATTAAAAAGAAGTTTTTTCAACTGAAAGTAAGGAGCAACATTAAAATTAAAACGAAAGAAATTATTACGTATATGTGGGGGTTCGCCCCCTTCTCTACACCTCGCCCTTTACGCTAAAGTTTTTTTTAGTACTTTCAAAAGAGCTATCTATTCTAGTTAACCGGCCTTTGTGATTCAGGGGTTTGTGATTCGAATAAAATTTGAACCTTATCGTAAAGAGCGAGATACTGACTACGGGGTGAACTCCCTAATATACGTAATAAAAACATACGAATATAGAAGTTCGTTCCGTAAGTTACGTCAGAACAAAATTTCGAGAAAGCCATTTAGCCAAAAAAAGTAAAATTAATATGCAAATTTCGTTTTAATTATTCATCTACGGTGAGCCAAAATCAAAGCTGCATTTAATTCGAAAACGTTCAAAAATTAAATAAAAAACAAGTTTTTTTTTAACTGAAAGTAAGGAGCGACATTAAAATTTAAAACGAACAGAAATTATTCCGTGTATGAAAGGGGCTGTCCCCTCCTCAACGCCTCACTCTTTACGCTAAAGTTTGACTTTGTCTCACAACTTTATTATTTAAAACAATAAAAAACTTTAGCGTAAAGAGCGAGGCGTTGAGGGGGGGACAGCTCCTTTCATACACGGAATAATTTCTGTTCGTTTTAAGTTTTAATGTCGCCCCTTACTTTCAGTTAAAAAAAACTTTTTTTTTAATTAAATTCACATTTTGAAGCGGACCAGAATGTCCTTTTGTAGGCCCTTCTATCGCCATATCTGCATAATCATTACTGTTACATAATCATCGCAATCGAAGCTATTTGATTTTGTTATTTACAAAGATATTTTTTGAAATGGGAGAAAGAAAATTGGACACGGGGTAGTGTTATTCTACGTAAATGAGTTAAGGATAGCCCCTCTCTCCCAAAAACGAAGATGTGAGACCAAAGCCATACCCTGGATATTTTTCTGAGGGTGTTTTACTCAAAAGTTTTTTTTTCGGAGGGGTTTTACACGAAAAAACCTCAAAAAACGCATACAAAATTTGTTTATATCCATTTTTTTACGTTTTCACGAGTCAGACAAACATTGCGAGAGGGGTTCAAACCCCCCTCCCCCCTTTGGGTGCGGCCTAGTGTGAGACCCTTGTTTAACCATGTTCTCATTTGTAGGATTTTTTCTCTTCTTTCTTGGAATGTGAAAAAGAAATGACCAAAGCCACTGAAATTTGAAAATCACTCAATCTTAGTAAGATCCACAAATACTTTTAGTCACCCACAAGGGCGTATCCAGGGGGATTAGGGGTTTGAACCCCCCCCCCCCCCCTCCGCTCCCGAAATGTTTGCCTGACTCGTAAAAAAGGATAGGCTATAATTTTTTGGCATTTTTTAGGTATATTTTGTGTAACCCCCCCCCCGCCCAAAAAAAAAATCCTTGTGCTAAATACCCCCCGAAAAAAAATTCTGGATACGGCCCTGGTCACCCATTCGTATAGGCTACTTAGCCAAAGATTTTTGCAGTATTTAGAAACCAAAAAAATTCCAACTTGGAATTAGAAAATAGGGTGGGGGTCTAACCAATGCTCCCATTGATAATAAAATATTGTCTCTGGAAAAGAGGCAGATCATTAATTCAAGCGAAACTTCTATTCAATGATTTTTTTTTCGACTAACCTGATCTGTTAATAGACTGCAACAATAAATATAGGGGGGCTACAAATATAGAGTGGTTTCACCAGTACACAAATAACAGTAGGATACTTTTGTGATGAATTAGTGTACTTGAATATACAGTAGAATTGTGTAGTCAATCAATTGTATAGTCCCCTTGTATCATAGCGGTAACCCGAGACCCATTTTATAGCTCTTTTATTTGTGGTAAATTATGTTTAATATACATTGGGCAACTTGATAACGGATGAGGGAATCGGTTTGGTTTAATTGAAAGCTGTGAGAATCGTTATTCCTTTGTGTTAGTTTTCGAAAAGTTACAATAGACAGTTTATTTTTTCCATCTTGGTGACACTTGGGCAGTGAAGGATAGCGATATTGGTTAGTGATAACAGAATGCACTTGGAAAATTTTAGGAGATATCGACTCACAGTCGTACCAATGGGTAAAGGGGGGGGGGTTCCCAGCATCGAAGGAGTTTTGTGCTACAAAAGTGTCCTAAGAGTAAAACGTCGTGTTTAGATAATTTAACTGCATATTTTGCTACGTGTTTTTCCTTTTTTCTTACAAAATAGTTAAAAAGAAAAGGAAAAACTATTTCAGTATTTGTATTTTGTAAAATGTGAAGCTGATTAGTTTTAAAGACAGCAATTCATTTACTCTACTCATCCAGATTTTTTGTGGGTTTGCTTGTAGATCAACAATCAGGGATGCCAATTGGGGTAGGGGCTATCCCCGCTTGATTTTGACAGAGAAAAAACTTTTAAAAATCGTTATTTTAACATACGTATTAGTGATATCTTCTTGACACTTAAAAATCCTTTATGGCTCGACAAATTCTTAAGATGTTGAATGACAATCAAAAATTAAAAGTGAAATTACGATCCTACTTGAATGGTCCTTTACTTTTCAGACGCCTTCGAAGGCCAAATTTCCTTGTGAGCCACCAACCGTACCTGTTTGAGCCATCCTTATCTAAAATTGTCTCAAACATTTACAGAAACATTAACGACCAGCTCCTTCGTCTGCCACGTGACGGCCAAGCAAGGGTTGTGTTTGACTTCGACTCCATCCCGCACGTACGGAAACATTCCTGAGGATCCCCGCCCCACTAGGTCAAAAGACACAGCCAACGAACCCCTTGCCCAGGCCCGCATCCCAGTGGAAGAAGCCGCAAGCCTGGCAAGCGATAGATACCCCTGAAGGCTCCTGGTCTCATCGTTCTCTACGCCGTCGTGGCATGAGCCTTAAGTCAACCTAAGCCTCGAGCAAAATGCATACTAGTTCAAGTTGCAAGGGACATCGGGTGACCTTGTCTTTAGGGTTTAGATTTGTTTTTACTATTGAATATTTTTGTTCGTGAAGTTTCTTCAAGAGCAGAAAGTAGTCTAATATTGTTGAAACTGTCCTGATTTCTGATTAGGAATTTTCGAGGGAACGGCGCTTTGTTCAAGACCCGTAAGAGACTATAGGCTAAATCCTATAACGTCAAAGGTATTATCTGATTACGTAAAAGGGTACTGATGCGTTATATGGTCGTTTACAAGGAAACCAATCACGAAAAACCCGCCAGACGGATTAATAGTTAGAGACCGCTATAGAGAAATGCAATGCAAAGAGTGGTTTCCATTGCGTTTACGATATTCAAACTGTTGTTTTTTGGGGTTTAGGGGGGGGGGAGGTACCTAGGTTAGGTTACGTATTTAATTTATGCTATGTTTTACCCCCATCCCCCCTAATGTGCAAATATATAGCCCAAATTCGTTTATAAATTATTATATTCGTATATTCATCCTATTTTATTATATTTCATTAGCATTAACCAAACTTGACTTTTTAGAAGTGACCATATAATGCACCAGTACCCGTAAAAGATATCCAAGGGTGGACAAGGGAAAGAATGGACGCCATGATCAGAGAGAAATATCCTTATCAAAGAACTTGCATTACACAGAGAAGGTACAATATAGAGAAGGTTAATAAAAATTACTAAGATTTTATATATATTCAATGAAATTAGGGCGCCCCGGGATTTCATGTATCTGTTTGGTCGCTGTAAATCAAAAGTAAATTTTAAGACTGTATTGGCTAGACATGATAGGCGAAGACAACTTGGCGGAGGTCATTGCCGAAGTATATACTCATGTTTTATCGTTCTATTTCAATGGCTGAAAGATTTTCTCGTTTATAATTCCTTTTGTTTCTAACGATTTTCGTTTTTTTGGGAAATGAAAAAACAGTGATTTTCTAAACATAAATTTTATAGAAAAGTGCAGGAAACTAAAGCTTGTTTGTTTTATTACTAATTAAGTTTTAGTAAGTTGTTGAAAAAGTTATATGCAATTTACAGTACATTATTGTTTAAATTCACTGTTCAATATAAATTATGTTTTACTGTTAGTAATGAAAAGTTGGGTGTTCAAAAAATTATTTTCAGGAATGAAAATAGAAAAAACTACTCAGAAAAAATGTATTCCAGAAATCTGGAACCCGAAAATGCGAAATCACAAAAATACGTTTGATTTATACCAATTCTTAGAGTTGCTACAAAACAGTCCAAAATCGCACGGTCTCAGGCTTGACAAAGGTCTGGGAATCAGAAAATACCCCTATAGTATATACTATAATGCCCTATAATATATATATATATATATATATATATACATATATATATATATATATATATATATATATATATATATATATATATATATATATATATATATATATATATATATATATATATATATATATATATATATATATATATATATATATATATATATATATATATAATACAGTTTATGGAGACCAGCGGCTTCGCCGCTGGGCCCCGGCACGGCTGCGGGGCAGGCTTCTATATATGGATTCTCATTGTCACTCGTCTTCTAACCGCAGACAATGTGAACCTCTTCTTGATGTTATGATGTTACCACAGGTTCGTTACAACCACCATGGGAAAAATACGAATTCTTCCTTGAAGTTGTGAACTATCTAGATCGTTTATGCGGCCAGAAATGTCAATGTGCCAATTTTAAGCAAAAAACAAACAAATTTAGCCGATTTCCTGGACGGGCTCCGGCATGGCTATGAAGCAGGTTTTCAATATATACTGATTGTCGCTCATCTTCTAGCTGCATACAGTGTGAGCCTCTTCGTGATGTCATGGCGTCGCCATGGATTCGATACAACCACCCGGGAAAAAATAAAAATTCTTCCTTAAAGCTGACACCTTTTTACATCGGTTTAATGGCCAGAAATGTCAATAGGCTGATGCCAGTTAAGAAAAAAAGCATGTATAGTGGGGCCCGGTACTCGGAATGTGATAGGTTTGAATACATTGATTCCAGTTGTAATTAGACCCCGGCGCTGTGCTGGCGGATCGACCGAACACCGCCAACAAGAGACCCGATCGAACACCGCCGAAGTGTTGCACCTCTGCCAGTATGCCACAAGTACACCTCCACCGGCAAAGGCGACGGTGTTTGGTTGAGTTATAGATTTGTTTTGCGGCAATTCTTAGTTGCGTCAACCGCAGAGTAGGAGCTTTTCCCTCTCGTGTGGTTTAGTATTTTGATTTTCCTGATTAGAAATCAAGCAGGGATTGCACTATTCCCAAATTTTCAAGTATTTCCCCTAAAATTCGGAGGTAGTGGTGCTCGTCCAGAGATAGTTCCCATGCAATTTGGCGCATGATGAACGACCCTCCACGTGCCTCTGGATATCTGGCTAGCCACCGGGGAACCAAATGCACCTAGGGACGGTTGGGTTGGGAGCCCTCCTCCCGAAACCCTTATTGCTACGAATGGAATCAGATTTAATTCAGCCTCGGATATGTCTTCTCAAATCCTGCCTCGACCCCGGACCGCCCAAGGACGATCCCGTCTGAACATCGTTGACCAAGGTGGCAACATTATGGCCACCTGGAACGTCCTGACGCTGAACCAACCCGGTTCGAAGCTTCTTTTAGCAAAAGAACTAAAAAAATATAAAGTCACAATAGCTGGAGTCACCGAAACACACCTCCCTGGACATGGTGAAGAGGACATAAATGAAGGACGCACATTGCTGTGGGCTGGCGGTAGCCAAAGAAGAGGAGGCGTTGGCCTAGTACTGAACAGTGCTGCACGTAGGGCCCTCCTGTCATTCGCACCAGTATCGCCTAGACTCCTGACCGCAAGACTGGATGGGAAGCACGGCAAAATAACTGTCATTACGTGCTATGCCCCCACAAACGACGCTGATGAAGAAGACAAAGACGATTTCTATAACCTGTTTAGTTCTGAACTATCTTCTGTACCTCCCCATGACTACCTCCTCCTCCTAGGAGACTTGAATGCAAGTGTTTCAAATGAATCAGGCCTGTGGGATCTCGCTGTTGGACCTGTTACAGTGGATAGCCTAAACGAGAATGGAGAGAGGCTGCTGAATTGTTGTCTGGCCCACAATCTAACGATTGCGAACACATGGTTCCAGAGACCAAATATAGCCAAGCACACCTGGTATAGCAATGATGGATCAACAAAGAAGATGCTCGACGACATCATCGTACGTCGACGATGGCTGTCGTCTGTCCAGAATTGCCGCACCTACCGTGGCGCTGAGCTCGCGAACACTGACCACCGGCTGGTAGCAGCCAAAATTAAGCTCCACCTCAAAGCTATGAAGAGTAACCAGTCTTCTCAGAAAATTGATGCCGGTCGCATCCAACAGGACCCCGCTCTGGCTGAGCGGTACCATGTGGAGATATCCAACAGATTTGAGGTCCTCGGCCAATGCGATGATAGTGAAGTTGCATGGAAGTCCTTCAAAGAGAACACTCTTGCGGCAGCAACTGACGTTGTTGGAATGAGACAACGGAAGAAAAAGGACTGGATCAGTAATCACTCTCTTGCCATCATAGAGCTCAGGCGAGAAGCACGTCTTGGCGGGGACATGGCTACATACAGACTGCTAAAGAGAGAGTGCGATTCCATGCTGCATAAACAAGGCAAGGCATTTATTGAGATCAAGGCATCCGAACTGCAAGAGGTCACCAAGAAAAAAGGCAGTGGAGCCACCTACAAGATTCTTCGTGAGCTTTCAGGTCAACACACTCAAACTATGTCTTACCTTCGAAGCACTAGCGATGAAAATATCTACGACCAATCACAATACCTCCGCCAGTCGAAGGACCACTTTGAGAAACTGCTGAACTCAGATCTAGCAGACCAGACGGACCACAAGCTTGCAGCTACTGCGGCCACTACCATACCTGCTCCTGATGGTCCTGAATTTGCAGCTGAGGAGATAAAAGCTGCCACCCGCAAGCTAAAGAATAACAAAGTGCCAGGAATATTGTGGCCTAACATCGGATTTCCTTAAAAATGGAGGTCCAGCCATTATCCTCTGGCTACAAATGCTGTTTAACCTTGTGTGGCACTCTGAAAAAATCCCCTCAGACTGGAAGAAGGGCCTACTTGTACCAATCTACAAGAGGAAGGGGAGCAAACAAGAATGTGACAAATACCGTGGTATAACTTTACTCTCATTTCCTGGAAAGCTCTTTACTATGCTGCTTCTCAAACAGGCAACAAGCTACCTCCAAGCCCTCCGTTTCCCACAGAAAGCTGGCTTCATGCCAGGCAGGTCCACCACCAAGCAAATCCATACGATTAGACAGCTAGTAGAGAAAACTCATGAATATAAGAGGAAGGCGTACATTGCCTTTGTCGATTTTCGATCTGCCTTCGACACCGTCGATAGGCAGTCACTATGGTTAATCTTCCAGTCTGCTGGCGTACCCACGAAAATCGTCCGTCTCCTCAAAGAGCTGTATAATAACACTGAAAGTGCGGTGATCGTAAATGGACGGCCTTCTGGATGTTTCAAAATTAAAAACGGTGTCCGGCAAGGATGTGCCGCTGCACCTGAGCTCTTTAATTGTGTAATAGACCACATCCTGAATAAAACACAGCAGGTGCAGTCGTTTGGCATAGGCTTTGCTGGAAGAGTTCTTTCAGACGTCGACTTTGCCGACGACGTCGCGCTAATATGTGAAAACATTAGTGACCTCAAAACTACACTGGAAACACTGGCCTCTGCCGCTGAGAAACTCGGTCTGAAAATAAATTGGTCGAAGATCAAGATAATACCTGTTGAGAAAACGCCGTCCAACCCCCTGTCATCTGTGGAAATTTGTGGCCAAACTGTAGAGGTAGTCAAGCAGTTTACCTACCTTGGTTCAATTGTCTGCTCAAACGGATGCCTAGATGCCGAAATATCAGCAAGAGCGGCAAAAGCAAACTCTGTCTTCGGTCGCCTTCTAAAAACAGTCTTCCATAAACCCCAGATAAGCCGCCTCACCAAAGCACGAATATATTCTGCTTCGGTTGCCAGCATTATGCTCTATTCTGCCGAGACTTGGTCGCTGACTCAGACACAGAATCTGAAGGTAGATGCCATCCAGACGAAACACCTCCGAAAAATCGAACGCTCCTGATGGTCCGACAGGGTAGGAAATTCGGAAATCCTCAGGTCCTTCAATATATATATATATATATATATATATATATATATATATATATATATATATATATCAAAATATCCAAGACAATGGACAAGTTCTAATGGGGGGCCTTGGGTTTATCAAAATATTTCAATGGTTTCCCAGGGAATTTGATAGTATTTTTTCCATCTCCGCTTTAAATGAAAAAAATAAATATCTTTTTGGCATCCCTGCTTTCGATATAAGAAATGAGGTATTATAATTTAAAAATGATAGCCCCCTATCCCCCACTATAGGCAATAATTTGCAATTTATTTAGGAATCGTATTTTTGGGGTAACTTCCGTTTCAATCTTTAATTCCCCAAGCTTGTACATAGATTAGTCTATAGATAAATTTTGTCTCAATAGAAGGTTTGTTTTGTTTTTTTGGGTGGGGGGGGGGGTAAAATATTTTCAGAGTGAAGATTGTATTTTCTTTAATCTATCAGGGGTTCAACAATTGAGTATTAAAAATTAAGAAATTCTTATCTAAATACAGCAAAAGAAAAAAAAACATTCTGCAAACTTACAATTCAGCTGTAGAAACGATCTTTCTGCTATCAATTTCAAAATCAAACTGTAGTGAGTGTTGCGTTCTATAATTTTATTCAACTTGAAAATAAATTTCTTGACTACGAATGATGTAAGGAATTGCAATTGGGAAACTGGATTCGAAATGATTTAAACTCTTTTCATAAAGACGATACTTGTTTTGTCAACATATGAAGAACTGTGTATATTGCAATATTTGCAATACAATTGCACATTGCATCTGTCTGGTTCTTATGCAAAGTAATAAAAGAGACGAAAATTGACGAACCAGAGAGTAGTGAAGAATTATGGTACGCAAAGTAATATTTGGAAGAGAAAGTCACTGATTATAAATCGCTAGGGATGGCACCGTGATTGCGTGATTTTCGGGGATTCGGGGAACTAAATTTTTTTTCGGCGTGACGCATAGATTTTAGGGGAAATACTCGAAAATTTGGGGATAGTGGAAGCCCTGATTGATTTCTAATCAGGAAAATCGAAATACTAAACCACACGAGAAGGAAAAGCTCCTACTTTGCGGTTGACGCAATAAAGAATTGCCGAAAAATTAATTTAATGTCGACCAAACGCCACCACCTTTGCCAGCGGCGGCGCACCTGCGGCGAGCCAGTGGCGTTGCGACACTTCAGCGGCGCTCGACCGGGCCTCTTGTCGGCGGCGTTCGGTCAACCTAAACCTGCTTCGTAGCCATGCCGGAGCCCGTCCAGGAAATCGGCCAAATTTGTTTGTTTTTTACTTAAAATTGGCACATTGACATTTCTGGCCGCATAAACGATCTAGATAGTTCACAACTTCAAGGAAGAATTAGTATTTTTCCCATCGTGGTTGTAACGAACCTGTGGTAACATCATAACATCAAGAAGAGGTTCACATTGCCTGTGGTTAGAAGACAAGTGACAATGAGAATCCATATATAGAAGCCTGCCCCGTAGCCGTGCCGGGGCCCAGCGGCGAAGCCGCTGGTTTCCCTGAACTATATTAAATATATATATATATATTAATAAAATGCTAAGAATACGAAAAAGTAATACTTACCATACAATTTCAAATGAAAAATAACACTTTACTAACTTACACCCTATAAAATTATTTTGCTATATTCCATGAGTATCGAAACAAACCGACCCAAATCCCTGTTCCTTAGCAAATTCCTGGGGCCTAGCCTCTCCATCGTATATTTGTTACTAAATATAATTTCGGTTATCACATATCTATATATCAATTTACAATTGGTATATCCGGGCACTAGAGAAACAAACGATCTGGAATCTATTCTAAGCTGTAAAACATCTGCATTTTGTTCTAACTAACAAAGACAATACTTTTTTCCGAAGTAGTTTTAATTATAATGTCTAACCATCCTTTCAAATTTGAGATAATGGTTTCTTCAATTTCCACTAATTTGCGTCTCTCTCCATTAAATAAAAGCGTAAAATGATATACCAAAATCCCCCTTTTGTTTCAATGGCGCGACGGATAAACTCAGTTTTTATTGTTCGAATCTTTATATGTTTTGGGCATGGGCTAGGGACTACCAACTTAATTTCTTTCCCCCAAAAAATATTAAACTACAATTTTGACGGATTCGAAGCATCTTTATTGCATCCAAATTAAATCTTATATTCAACTCCATCGGCAGCCGCATCTAGCTTAATATATTTGAACCCATAAGTTCATTTGCTTACTTTTCCATAGTTTAAACGTCGCGTTACCACCAAAACTAAATGGTACGCAATGTTTCAGGTATTAGTAATTTTCCCTCCAAATGAGCCTCTTTTACCTCTTAAATTTTAGCCTATATTCATCTTCATAGTCGACCGCATCGATCTTGACATATTTGACTAGATAAGATCATTTGCTTATTTTTTTATTGTTTAAACGTCGCGTCATTGCCAGTAATTGAATGATATTCAATATTTCGGGCATTAGAAATTTTACCTCTAAATGAGACAAAATAACAGATCGCTTTCGCAGGACACAATGAACCTAAAACTTATCAAACAGTTCATGGTAACGAACTGTAAGTAAGGAGTGACCCAGCTCAATAGTAACGGAAACTCTAAAAAAATGAAATTTTGATACCAATAGATATATCAAAAGAATCAGATTTTTATGTTGACTTCAAATAGATATATAAGTTTGATAAAGTTTAGTTTTACCCATCTAATATCCCCCATTGTATGGATTATTTTGATGGACTTTGTCGTTAAGGAGCACAGGATAGGCAATGGGAGACCACGGAATCAAATGGGGAGGAAAAAGTCTTCTGGACTTGGATTATACTGATGATTTAAGCATCCTAGATGAAATTTTGAGCAAAATGAATGAAGTTTTAGAGGTTTTGCGAGTTCAGGGTGCTAGAATAGGTTTGAAAATTAATGTTAGGAAGACTAAGTCACTAAGGCTAGGAGTAAGTGAAGACGAAAAGGTGACGTTGGGTAATGAAAATATTGATCAGGTGGCCAGCTTCACTTACCTTGGTAGTATTATTACCAAAGATGGTGGGAGCAGCGAAGATGTTAAAAGCAAAATAGCCAAGGCTCAGGGTGTTTTTTTTTTCACAGTTAAAAAAAGTTTGGAAGAGTGGGAAGAAAAGTCTGCAAACCAAGATTAGAATATTAGAAGCTACAGTGATGGCAGTGGTCAAATATGGCTCTGAAGCATGGACGCTCCGAAAAGCGGATGAAGACTTGCTAGATGTTTTCCAGAGAAATAGCTTAAGGCTTGTTCTGGGTACCCGGCTGACTGACCGTATTTCAAACAATGGGTTATACGAACAATATGGTTCAACACCGTTCTCTAGGGCTACAATGAAAGAATGGTTAAGGTGGCTAGGACCCGTTGTTCGGATGAAGGATGACAGATTGCGAATATTGTTCTTTTCGGGCAACCATCTAGGGCTAAACGGAAAGCATATATATATATATATATATATATATATATATATATATATATATATATATATATATATATATATGTTGTTCTTGTTTCCCAGGGGACCTAGCCCCCTGCCTCCAGTGGTATGAATCGGGGGTGGGGAGGGGTATGTGCCATGCTTGGGTTTCTGCCCTTGATTTTGGAAAATACATTTACCGCACCCTTCCCTACATTTTCGTGGATTCACGCCACTGTCTGCCCCCTCCCCTGTCCGCATTCAAGACTTGAGTAATAATATAAATTTCAACGCTTTTATTTTCCGCTAGGCAATACTCTCCACTAGCAGCATGGATTCACTATACAAGTTTAGACAATTCTTATCTTTTTGCGAAAGTCAGTCTGGATTACCTATAGCCATAGCCATTCCTATAGCCACCTCGCGAATGAAGCACATTGATAAACTGGAATACTGGAAGTTCCTTCTTTTCCCTTACTTTCTTTCTCTTTTCTTTTTCCAAATTTTCCAGTCTTCTGTGAAAATCCTAAAACTGAAATTGTTGCTTGTGTACGAGTAGAAAAGAGATATTCCACTGATAAACTTCCTGTCCTCTGATTGGTCGAAACTAAATAAGGGGCTTTTCAATTGCAATTTCACAATTGCTATTGGTTGCAACTTATACGCTTGTCAGTAGTTGTCAGAATGATACAACATTAAGAAACTACGAAACTGCTGAGTTAGTTGTCAAGTTCTAAGGTATAAAGAGTTATTTAGGGTTGGACTAAAGCTTTAGTCGCTGGTATGTTTATTTTTTTTTGTCGGCGTATATTTAGGGCGGTGGAAGAGACAGAAATATAAATACTACCTTTTTCTTGTCGTTTTTTTATTCTAAGTATAATTTTCCTTTCAAATCCAATATTCCTCGGTTAAGGTTTGATATAGGGTAGAAATCAAATAAAAAAATAAAACAGAAATAGATAGAATAATTGTGTATAGATGCAGCCTAAGTGTATCCAAGCCCCCCCCCCCCCATAGCTACGTAGTCTTAGGTTATATACAAAAGTTTGCTGGTCTTGTTGTTGATGTTTTTTGGTACTTATGCATTATACGGGCAACCATCGCTATATAATATATAAGGAAACCAGACATGGAGACCCGTCAAGCGGGTATTTGCTATCTAAATTGATTGCAAAGCGTGGTTTCTTATCGAGCTTACAATATCTAAACGATTGTTTTTTGAGGTTTTTTTTTTGGGGGGGGGGTACCTAGGTTAGGTTAGGTTACGTATTTAATATATGCTATAATTCCCTCCCCCCCCTAATGTACAAATATATAGCCCAATTTTGTTTCTAAACTATTATATATTCATCCTATTTTATTTTATTTCAATAGCATTAACCAAACTTAACTTCTTTCGTTGGGCCTGTATAATGCATAAGTACCTGTTTTTTTTGTATTTACGTGTTATCCGACCACACTCAAGAAGTGAAGTTAGGTTAATCGTAATGAGATATACCTTAATATGATGAACATATAATTCTTTAGTAACAAAATTAGGGAAACTACAACAGAGAATTACAGAGAATACAACAAAGAATTACCTGCATAGTAGTTTATCTCAGTCAGCTTAAGCTGACTGTCTGAGAGTGCACTCTGAAAAACAGGTTTTAAACAGATAAAACTTCTTGAGTGTGGTTGGGATAACACGTAAGTATCTTTTCTTTTTTGAACTGGCTTATTTGGTATTGTGATTCAACTGTTGATAAAAAAAAAGCACAAAAGGCAATGGAAAACCTTCAAAACTAACAAATTATTGTAGATAGACTTGGGCTATATTTGGCCTCATTTGAGGGGGGGGGGGGCAATTAAAACGCCACCAAGTATTATGCGATTGACGAAAACCACACTTTCCCTGGATTGATAATGAGAAGCTTGGCTCCAGCTCAGCTCCAGATTGGCTCCATGCATACCAGTACACAGAAGGACAGGAAAACTCCTTGAAGCATTTGAAAATCTCTTCACCCTGAAAAAATGCATAATTTATCGAAATGGAATAGGCTATTTGTGTCTAATAGCGTATTCTTTTTAAGAAAATTATTTCCCAACCTGTTGACCACACGCTCATAATACAAGTAGGCCTGCATACATCGGAGGTGGGGGGTTTTGAGCACTTGTCCCCTCCGGTTCTCGAAATGTGTTCCTATAATATTCTGTTTCCTCTGTAATTTCTCAGTTTTCGGTTTCTGGAGTTGCGCCGCTCTTGAGATTCCCCCCCCCCCCAAAAAAAATAAAAATAAACGGAAACAAAACAAGATCCGGCGAGCCTGATATGGTGAATGTAATGTTTTTGCACCCTCCAAGAGACCGGAAACTTTACTTCAACCGATTTAGAATGTTACTATAAACGAACTAAATGTTCGCAACAAAGTGGGATCCTTGTAAATCAAATATGGTGCTAAATTAATATGCTTTTTAGGATATGGACCTTGCCTCGTCTTCAAAGCAAACTCCGAGATGCCCACAAGATCCAAGCCCTCCTATGCCAACCCAGATGTCACGTCCCCACGCGTTTTTAACAAGCCTTGGAGGGATCTCCTCGGCTTCAAATCCCATGCATGCACAGCAGTTAACACACTCTACAGCTGATCCAATGCAAGCCGCTGCTGCAGCAGCTATATTTTTCCGTGCTTCTGAACGATATCAGCGTACGCCAAAATGCGCAAGGTGTCGGAATCACGGAGTTGTTTCTGCTCTAAAGGTGAGAAATTGAACTTAAGATAAAGAGGTACCAGAAAACTTAGGAGGTGCCGTAAACAAAACATAATAGGTGCCCAAATTTGGGGATTGTTTCTGTTCTAAAGGTGAACATCGCGTTACTTCTGACCTCCAAGGAGTTTGATTCTTTTTATTTTCATTACCAGAGCTTCCTTGTCATTTTTTTTTATTAAACTGAAATAATTTTGCATCTTATTTTGCAATAATTTTGCACTACTTTCGCATTTTATAATAAAATTAAATTTTGCTAGAGTACTATCTAGAAGACATTATTCACTCTGTCAAATCTATGTATTATATATATATATATATATATATATATATATATATATATATATATATATATATATATATATATATATATATATATATATATATATATATATATATATATATGTGTGTACATATACTATCTTTATAAACGAGCAATAATTGTCCCGGCACTCGGCACGCGCACTCACTCGTTTGCAGACCTTATTACCCGTTGTTGTGTTTACCGGTTGTTGTTATGGAAAACTAAAGCCCGTAAAAGGAACAGAAAACTCAATTGGCTTTTTTGTCTAAAACTTTGGTACTTTCGCATTATCCGGGCCTCTCTAAAAAGTCAAGTTCGGTTAATCCTAACGAAATAAAATGAAATAGGATGACTATATAATACTTTATAAATAAATTTGGGCTATATATTTGCGCATTAGGGGGGGGGGGAGGATCAATGCATATATTAAATACGTAACCTAACCTAACCTAGGTACCTTTCCCCCCTAAAATCCAAAAAACCACAGTTATATATATACTACTATTACTACTAACAACTCACCGCAGCACCAAGCCGCCTGAGGCCAACACAGCTAAGTACGCTCCTCCTCCACCCCAATCTATTCAAAGCCTCCCTTTTTAAACCCGCCCACGAAGTTTCTATTTCCTTTAAATCTTTCTTTATGACGTCCTCCCACTCCAGATGGGTACGACCTGCTTTCCGTTTAGCCCTAGATGGTTGGCCGAAAAGAACAATCTTCGGCAATCTGTCATCCTTCATCCACACAACGTGCCCCGGCCACCTCAACCTTTCTTTTATTATAGCCCTAGAGAGCGGCATTGAACCACATTTTTCGTATAGCCATTTGTTTGAAATACGGTTAGTCAGCCGGGTACCCAGAACAATCCTTAAGCAATTTCTCTGGCAAACATCCAGCAAATCTTCATCCGCTTTTCGGAGCGTCCATGCTTCAGAGCCATATCTGACCACTGTCATCACTCTAGCTTCTAATATTCTAATCTTGGTTTGCAGACTTATCTTCCTATTCTTCCAGACTTTTTTAACTGTGAAAAAACACCCTGAGCCTTGACTATTCTATATTCAACATATTCACTGCTCCCACCATCTTTACTAATAATACTACCAAGGTAAGTGAAGCTTCCCACCTGATCAATCTTTTCGTCACCTTTTCATCTTCACTTATTCCTAGCCTTAGTGACTTAGTCTTCCTAACATTAATTTTCAAACCAATTCTAGCCCCCTGAACTCGCAAAACCTCTAAAACTTCATTCATTTTGCTCAAACTTTCATCTAGGATGCTTAAATCATCAGCATAATCCAGGTCCAGGAGACTGTTTCCTCCCCATTTGATTCCGTGGTCTCCCATTGCCTTTCCTGTGCTCATTAAAACAAAGTCCATCAAAATAATCCATACAAGAGGGGATAGAACACAACCCTGCTTAACACCTGATTTAATAAAAAACCAGCTGCTTACCTTATTTCCTACCTTAGCCACAGCAATGTTATTCCAGCACACAGCACTAATCCCTTTAATGTATTTGCCTGGTATACCATACAAGGATAAAACCTTTACTAAAGCCCTTCTATCAACAGAATCGAACGCTTGCTCATAATCTGTAAAACTGAGGACCAAAGGTGATTGAAAACTCAGGCGCTTCTCAATTATTAGCCTTAAGAGTGAAAATTTGGTCGACACACCCTCTACCTTTTCTAAAATCGCACTGCTCTTCTCTTAAAACTTTGTCTAGGCATCTCTCAGTCTAAAAAGTATCATATTACTAAGTAATTTACTACCTACAGAGACCAGACTAATGCCTCGATAATTACCACACTCACTTTTATCACCTGTCTTATAAAGTGGGTTAATTAAGGTTTTCCTAAAATTGTTAGGTACTTCCCCTTTTTCAAAAATCATATTCATAATCTTCAGTAGCTTATTTCTAACCTCAGAGCCACCATGTTTAAGAAACTCATTTACCACCCTATCCGCACCCGGAGCCTTATTATTATTTAATCCTTTTAGCAGTGTTGCTCATCCCTCCTCACAAAACAAATCTTTTTTCACATCCAAGGTATCACAAACTTTTCTCTTTTCCTCTATATCTTTTCCTGCAACTCTATCTCGGTTTAGAAAATTGTCAAATGTTCGTTCCATCTCTCTTTAGTTTTTTCCTTACCGCTATTTGCGACCCCATTCCTATCTTTAACTGGGCCAAGTATATATATATATATATATATATATATATATATATATATATATATATATATATATATATATATATATATATATATATATATATATATATATATATATATATATATATATATATATATATATATATATATATATATATATATATATATATATATATATATATATATATATATATATATATATATATATATATATATATATATATATATATATATATATATATATATATATATATATATATATATATATATATATATATATATATATATATATATCATGCTTTTGTTATGTGTTGCCTACGTTGACCTGCCTGTTTTGAAAGGTCTTGAGTAGAAAGTTACCTGAGCAGAATCGCCGTGTTGAGTTTAGGTTGATTTAGACGTATAAAGAGTTGCAAAAAAGCTATTTATCTATTTCCCAACGCAAATGGCGTTAAGCACAATGCTTGTCCTTCACACGCTGCACACGAATTTAATCACTAATGAACTCTTTTAGCGCAATGTGGTGTTGCCTAATAATATGTTCTAAAGGATTTGCTAGTTTCAGAATTTTTTTTTTTTTTTTTTTACATTAGCCTAATGTGTAACAGTTCAAAATCCGAAGAATTTATTTTAAATCGATATATATATATATATATATATATATATATATATATATATATATATATATATATATATATATATATATATATATATATATATATATATATATATATATATATATATATATATAGTGTTGTTTTATTATGAAGTTTTAATGTTGCTGAGAAAATTTGTTTTTTATTTAATTTTTGATCGTCTTTTAAATGATGCCAGGGCTTAGCATACTGTAAAGTGTGTTATAAAGACATAATCGGATGTTTGGCAAATGTGAGGCGCCATCTTAGAACAAACTTTCACAAGAGCAGAGTTCAGAACAATCAGACATCAATGCTGCAGTATGAAGACCTTCCCAAAAAATTACATGCTGAGTCTATAATTGAAGCCAGCTAGAAACTTACGTCGTGGGTCGTCTTGGAAGACATTCTCATTACAAAAATGGACACTTTAATCCCAGTCCTGAAAAATGCTTTTGGAGACTCAGAACTTTGTATAAGCTTCAATAAGGGCAAAACTAAAACTAGTGGAATAATTAGACACGTCATTGCCCTTGTAGAAAGAGATGTGCTTTCTTGTGAACTGAAGAAAGCTCATATCTCGTTAATAGTTGACGAATCTACCGATAAATCTTGCCAGAAGGTCTTGGTCCTTATAGCAAATTACAAAGACTCCAAAGATATAGTGCGAGATGACTTTCTGGGGCTTTTGCAAGTAAGTGAGGCCATTTCAGAAGGGCTAAAAAGTCTTACTTAGACATTTGGAAAGCCTAGGAATGCCTTTACAAATTTTAATGGCAAGTGGGTCTGACAATACAACTGTTTACGTTAGACATAAAAAAGGTCTTGGTGTACAGTTAAAAGAATTTGTGCCAGATTTGTTTGTGCTAGGCTGCACAGGCCATTCTTATGCTCTCTGGTTTGCATGTGTAGCTAAGAAACAGCACGGTGGAACTGACATTTTTATTTGTGATGTAGTTGTATATGTGGCAAATAGCCCAAAAAGACAGGATGAACTAAAAATCTACCAAAATTTCTGTCATGTGGAAAACCATAAGCTTTTGCAGACTTTAAGGGGCTCACCCTTGAAGCTTCCTTAGAACGGATCTTTGCGCAGTGGAACCTGCTCCTTTTATTCTTTACCAACCATGAAGAAGTTGACTCCACTGGAGAGAGAGGACCCAAAGAAAAGGCTAATAAAATTCTTTCTTTTATCTGTGATACATCTGTGAAACTTATTTTTTATTTTCTTCATTTGTCTTACAAAAGATCAATATACTAAACAAAGAGTTTCAAGCTGAGGGAGCACGGATTCACAGGCTTTTGGAAATGTCGTGACCGACGTATCTGTTGCTTCTCAAGTGCTATTTCAAAAAGAAAGAAATACGGCAGGTACAAGAACCATTTAAAGTTTGGTTGAGCCCAGCTCATTTTGTTGCACTTGATTGTATAAAGTTGGGACCAAATGCACTGTGCCTCATGAGAAGCCTGCAAAACACTGGCCTATTGAGTGCTCAGCAGGTTCACTGCAAACAGATGAGCTGTCTGAATTTTTTTTTAGTTGTGCTCACAAATGAGCAAACGGATTGACTACAATGACCAAACGTTGGAAAATCTCAAATGCTAAAGTCCAAATGTTGCCTCATCTGGAGATTTGGCAATCGTTTGCCTCTTTTTCACCGGTTTCCGAATTTTCTGGGAGACACCGAGGCATAACGTGATAAAATGCAAATAAAAATGCAACAAACGCGCAATTTTGTGTGCTGTTTTGAAGGCTGATAAATCTGTTTTGTTTCTGCTTCCATTTTTTTTTGCTGTGCTAGGGTACGGTACTTGACTTGACTACAGTGAAGTCAGCTATAGTTCACGACTAGTTACTTGGACCTCTTATATTCCTTTCAAAACGCTTGGATAAAATGGCGAAAAAACTTTAACTAAACATTGGATGCAGTCAACTATAGTTCAGTTAAAGATCTAAGCAATCAAAATAAACATCTGCAAATTTCAAGCAGAGCATTACCTTTTAAGCTAAAAAAAGAATAATAATCATTATCTAACTTATCATTTAGAGGTTGATTTCCTAACTTTATTTTGAATAAAATTGAAAAATTTAAAGATAATATGTTTATCGATGGAAGAATAACTGGTAATTATCTGTAAATGGCGTAAAAATGGTCAGAACAGTGAAAGGGTCTGCGCGCGGGGCCGGAGCCGCGCGCGCGCAAATTTTTTGACTTGCACACGCTTTTAACAACTTGCACTCTCTTTTGGCCTTGATTTGCACACTTTTTTGACGTCGGCAGTTGGCAACCCTGGTACGAATCCTCTTGGCTAGGATACTGCATTTCGATGCCATATCCTTGGCAAGCTTTAGCTTTAGGTTTCGCGCTTTGCTTGTAGTCCATATTGTAGTTAAGCCCTATTAAAAAGGATGAAGATTCCCTAGAGTCATTGACGATGCATATGGCTTGAATTCGACATTTCATATGCTACTGTATGCTATTTTTTCATGATACTGGTGGTAAGCCAGTTGCCGAACTTTGCAGTAGCTAGAATCGAACACTAAGCCCTGTTTTCCAAACAGAGCGTTATTCCACTCTGCTACCGTAGGGTTAGTTAAGTCCCATTAATCATAAGAATATTCATAAATTTACTCCATCCTTTGTTAAAACCAAAAATGAAAAAGCCAGGACATTTTTATGGAAGGGTAGTGGACTGAATTGGCTGCACAGGAAAAAGAATTTGGTACACATTATTTTCATGATACTGGTGGTAAGCCAGTTGCCGAACTTTGCAGTAGGTAGAATCGAACACTAGGTCCTGTTTGCCAACAGAGCGTTATTCCACTCTGCTACCGTAGGGTTAGTTAAGTCCTATTAGTCATAAGAATATTCATAATTTTACTCCATTCTCAGTAAAACCAAACATTAAAGAAGCCAGGACACTTTTTATGGAAGGGTAGTGGACTGAATTGGCTGAACAGGAAAAATAATTTGGTACATTCATAATTACCATTCACATAATGGATGGAGTTTATTGGCTAATGTAGAAAATAGAGTCTTGTAAAAATAGATTTTGGGCATTCGATCAACTATTTTTGCCATAGGTTTGATTTTGACTAATGATAATTTGTTATTATTAGGGCCATAAACGATATTGCAGATGGCGGGAATGTGAATGTGCAAAGTGCACGTTGATAGCAGAAAGACAAAGAGTTATGGCAGCCCAAGTTGCACTGAGGAGACAACAAGCGCAGGTAAATAGCAGCCATCATTATTATAGTGTGATGAGATTAGCAGCACCAGCAGATATGCCGCTAGTTTTGAATATTACTTTTATTTCGGCATAAAATTGTAGAGACTGTGCTACAATGCACATGTTAAAAGTGAAGTTCTTTGTTATAGGTATTCGTTCTCATGAGGCTTGTGATTAAGGTAATCAGTGCGTAGCCTCATTCCTTACCTAGTTCGTCTCTTTGTTAAGAATCAAGTTGACTAATATCGTCTCCTCAGTCCTGGCTAGGATGGTATCAGAAATTTTCTTAAAGGGAGGTTCAGACCTATGTAATTTTAAAATTGTGACTGAGGGAGTGAGGTTTACTTTAGTCCTTCATTAGTATATTGGTACTGCTTAGCAAAGTTACTATTTTGTTTCCAAACTTTATCTCTTAGTCTAATTTCAAATAAAATTTAAAGACTAAATGTTTTTCCTGGAATCCAAGGTGGGCTTGGAAGGTCAAAAACTTCCTAACGTAATCCCATTTTATCAATCGTTTTCCAAAGTGCTGCATTCAAAGCGCACCATAGACGATGATTTGTTTCGGGAGGAAGGGGGGGGAGCAAACTTCAAAAAAAAATTGGAAAACAGATAAATCATATGGAAAATATAATAAATCAGAAAACAAATTGTAAAATTTCAAGATCCTGGGGAGGCCACAGGCCCAAAGATCCTGCCACTGCGTACGTTCTTGTGGTCCCAGATGCTTTATATGTATGAGGATACTATATGCCATCTATTTCATTTTATTTGGTTTCTTGGGGTATTAGAATTACTAAGCTGTGGAATGGTAAGTGGGAATTCACTGGGTAAAGGAATTAGCGAGACACCGTAAGTTTACATCCACAAAGGTCCCAATCCGGTAACGAAGCCGATTTTTAGCTTGATAAATAGAGATCCATTGATCCATGACTTCAGGTCTAACAGTTCATATACAACTACATTCTTGATGAACTTACAGCAATTGTAAATTAAGCTTATGCTGTAATCACCGTATTTATTTTCTCTTTTATCAAGTACAACATGAATGACCGAACAAAATTGGAGTTGCGGCCTTTATCAACCTGCGCTACAATTTCTAGATAAGCCGGTGCTTTTATCTTCTTTATGTCCTTATGACCTTGTGAATAGTTGAAAGTCAACTGTGTCTTACCAAACATCATCCCAGTCAAGAATTCAAAACAAAAGCTGCGTTTCCCCCTTTGCAGAGCAGACTCTCTAGTTGTCAGTTATGAAAACTAAGTTAGTAATTTTTTCTTTTTACAATTACTACTTTACAATCATTCAAAACACATAAAGGTCCTTATCGGCAAGGGCGTATCTAGGATTTCTGTCCGGTGGAGGATATTTTTCAATTCTTTTTAGGGGGTGGAGGTTACAGAAAAACTTTATAGAACGCATAAAAATTTGTTTGGTACTTATTAAGAATCCAGTAAACATGCGAGTATAACTGCATCGAAATCTCAAAGATGCTACATGAAAAATCTGTTCTCGCTGCATCGTAAGGTGTTGCTGACTCCGTGACAAATACTTATGCTTCAGTTTTTTGGGGTTGATCGGACAAAACAAAGTAGGCTACCTAGGTTAGGTTACGTGTTTGATATATGCTATGCTTTACCCCCCCCATAATATGCAAATATATAGCCAAAATTTATTCATAAACTGTTATATTTTCATCCTATTTTGTTTTTATTTCATTAGCATTAACCAAACTTCACTTCTCGCGTGTTTACCGGATTCTTAATAAGTACCATTTGTTTACATGTATTTTGTTAGTTTTTTATGAGTCGGACAAAAATTTCGGGGGGGGGGGTGTGGGGTGGAAACCCAATAACCCTCCTCTGGATACGCCCTTGATTATCGGTGTTTCTTTTTACCCTGATGTAATACAGTTTCCAGACTATGTTGTTTTTTTAGGTAATTAGAAAGCCGTATGTATATCTACGAGCGGAAGCTGAGTTTGATCGAACAGATTTTTCGCATAATGATCGCGATTACGTAGCCACAAACAAGCAAAATTCTCACACTGTGATAACAAAGTCGCTGTATCTCCTGCCCTTAGAAAACTCGATTTAGACCACATGTGTCAGTGGTTGATTTCGAGATAATAATATATATGACTACGTTAAAAGGTTTACAAAATGTCTTAAATTATTTCGCAACATCTTATAAGGCAATAGACATGCTTATACATGGAAAGAGTATCTACCCCTCCTCTGCAAAAAGGTGATAAGAGGTTCACCTATTTTTGCCATCGAATGGTGGACGCTTCTAACCTAACCCCTTTCCAAGCTAGAAATTTAAAGTAGCTAGAATTTTACGACGAACGGGTAATAGTCACAGGTCTTCGAGGCAAGGGGCTATATATTTTACTGTTAGAGACTGGATTATCCTGTAAAAAAAATCCACGCAGCTTGATTTTTAGGCAACTCGAAACTTAGCTTTGAGTGAATTTCTAATGGTTTTTGAAGAGTTTTATAGCAGTGGAGTACGATATTCTGCATACGGTCTTCTGACGAAAAAAATGGTTCAGCTGCTCATATACTTCCGTTTGTTCTCACTGTGCAGAGCATTTCAAAAGTGGGGGGGGGCGGGCCAACTGGGGCAGATTTCCGGGTGTCGTGGCTGGGAGGTTGCTCACTTTGATCAAATTCTTCACTTTGATTCGTTTTTGCTTATCTTTGAGTCGGGAAGGGGGCACTACAATTGATTTTTCCCCGGGCACTACCAACCCTACGAATGACTCTGGCATGACTGTGTAAAGAAAAAGTCGTACTGATTAAAAAGTTACTATGTATTACTATGTATTGTAAAAGTTACTATGTTAACTATGTATTTGGCCTAGCCTTGACCAACAGAAAGCTGTTTTATTTGTTTTGACAAATTTAGCATGTGTTCTAATAAAGTTTTAATATAAAACTTTAAACTACCATATAAACTATAAACTATGTAAGTTATAAACTACAGAAACTGCACATGGATGTGTTTCAGGATGTGTTCTCGTAAAAATCCTAACTGTCCAGTAGTTTGCAGTAGATTATTTCTGAGATGAAAAACACACACAGCAAGACGGAAACTATCGGAAATTAGTCTATATTATATACAGAAATTATTCCGTATGTGAAAGGGGCTGTCCCCTCCTCAACGCCTCGCTTTTTACGCTAAAGTTTGACTCTGTCTCACAAATTTATTTTTTAAAACAATAAAAAACTTTAGTGTAAAGAGCGAGGCGTTGAGGATGGGACAACCCCTTTCATATACGGAATAATTTCTGTTCGTTTTAAGTTTTAATGTCGCTTCTTACTTGCATTTCTTTACTTTCTTTACTTTTTTTCACTTTCAGTCTTATTTTTCAGTCTTACTTAAGGTTCACTCGTTTTTTGTTTATTTAATCCTGGTAGTAGTGATCCTTTCTGTTCAGTAATTTGTACTTCTTTACTTCCAGTCTTACTTTTCAGTCTTACTTTCAGTTCACTTGTTTTTTGTTTGTTTAATCCTGGTAGTAGTGATCCTTTCTGTTAAGTAATTTGTTCAGAAGTATTTACAAATACTAGGTGCAGTCAGTCCCTGACTTCTAATACACCATAACTTATACCACCACGCCATAAATTATGTAAGGTATAAACTATATAAGTTATTAATATAAGCTACCATAAAAAAAGAACTTTTAAGCAATTAAATCATAGGCTGACAGGATTATAAAAAGTTAATAAAAAGGCTTTACACTGACTTCAATGCAGACAATGCCAAGGAGTTTCAACGATGAGGAAGTTTAAAATAATTTGTCAAGCTATTGAAAATTGAACTTGTACGGTCCTTGGTGGGTTTATGTAAAGAAGCTGATAAGTGTTATTACTATTTGATTGTGCTGACATTACTTTTAATTTTTCTACGGCAGTTTGTTGCAGTGTAGTTTTTTCTTCTTTTCACCGCTTCCATTTGTGAAAATCTTCCTGAAATGTAACGGAATTCCTTCTGAAATGTGCGATTTTCGGGGAGTGATAAATGCAAGTTAAGGGGATTTGCAATTTGTTTTAATTTATTAGATAATATCTTCTCAGGTTATTTTCAAGGCGGTTCGTTGCTGCGAAACGTTTTTCTTTTGTTACTAGCCTTATATCTGTAATATTGTCGTTTGGGAGGGAACAAGAGGGGGACTTGCCTCCCCCCCCCCAATAATTTGGAGAAAAATTTCATATAGTCCCTTGACTATCTGAATATGGAACCCTTTTGCCCACGCAATAAAAATGCTGGAGATTCACCCCTGCTGTCGTTACAAGGTGCATGACAATGAATTTGCATAACGATGTAGCTGAACTTGCAGAACGAGAAGTACTTCATTAAAGAGAGCGGAACGTTATGGTTGAAGGTTAAATAAATAAAGCCTAGTCACGTCGTTAACTGTTTCTTATAGCTAATATAAACAGCTAATTCAGGTTAGAAGGAACAGTGTCAACTTTATGAGCTGATATTTGGCACCAAACTTTTCAGCTTCAAATTTTCCACAGCTTTGGCGGAATCTGCCTAACTTTAGAAATAAATTAAGTAACTTCAATAACGCCTTCTAAGCGCCACCATTAAGTTGCGCGTCGCCAACATTCCATTCTCTTCGGTTCATAGATTTTTGGTGAAGTTTCAAAAGTTTTGTGGCACTTTTTAACAGATTTTGAAAATTCATACCGGCAATGCTGGTCACATGTGGGTACACCTTTTCCAACGGGGTTGTTTAGTGTAATTACTTACTATAAATTTGAATATAGGTATTTATATAAGATTAAGAGTTTCTCCATTACTTCCTCTTTTTCACATTAAAAAATCATTTTTACTGGGAAACTTACGAATGTTATTTGGACTTTTATCAATAATGGGCTATCCTTTGCAATGAAAACCACTGTAAAATTACCACTTAATATTACCACTAACAATCACCACTCCAAATCAACATAAGAAAGAGAGAGCAGTAGAGAGGGCGATCAAGAGAGAGAGAGAGAGAGAGAGAGAGAGAGGGGGGGAGATGAAGAGAGAGAGAGAAGAGGAAACTGATTGCAATAGATTCCCACTATGTCCCTAAGTTATTCTCGGAAACTTTAAAAACAATAAAATGGATTTATTTCTATCCCATTTTTCCCTATATACTTTTGTCTTTTGTGCTTTTATGATGGTATTACATTTTCACAGGAAGAAAACGAAGTACGTGAATTGGGCTTGCTTTATAGAACCCTGCCGAATGCTCAAACAGGACTTAACCTCATTCCACCTCCTTCAACTTTTCAACCTCAATTGCAAGATCAACCAAGGATTATGAACTCCGATATGGCAGTTAATTCACCGCAAGAAACCAAAAATACTGACAGAGACCAGGCTGGCCGTCAATCGGTAGAGTCAAATGACTCAACTGGCTCAACTTTGAACTTGGAAAGAACCTTTCCTCCCTTGAAGAGAGCCCCTGAAGCCCCAGGTTTGTCTCTATTAAACAGTGTTTTCAATATATTCTGTGTTTTTAGGTGTTCATTTTTGTTATTTGTACGTATTATATTTGAAAATATCATTTGATTATAGTTAAATTATATTTAATTATTGTTAAGTGTTGTTACTACTGAGCTGCATCTGTTCGTTTTATTCCAATAGTAAACTTGAGGTAAGATTCACCGCATCTCAAAATAAAATTCTGTATATCAATTTTACAGCAAAGAAAAGGTAGTAAATATCTGGGAGATTATTTCAAAAAGTACTACAAAATTTGAAAAAAATCTAAATTAGCGTATTTCTTAGGTCGGGAATTTTGAACAGACTTTTTAAAACTCAAATTGAAAAAAAAAACCGACGGTGAATTTTTTTCTTCTTTTTCTTTCAATTATGACTTTTTTCTACATAGTAAAAAATATCCCCCTAATGACACTGAATATAAAAATAGGCACTTTATTAAATTTAAAATTTGAATTTAAAATTTTGAAAAAAAAACAAATTTCACCTTTCTTATAAGATTTTTATTTGGGCGGTAAGGCAACCAGACTCCACAAACATTACAATAGTTAATTTGAAACACAGTGTCTGCTCCCAATAATACTTAAAAAATGAAGTCATTTTCACCATGGAAGTCTTTTAAAGTATAAATAAAAAAAAACAAGTTTTTTTAACTGAAAGTAAGGAGCGACATTAAAACTTAAAACGAACAGAAATTATTCCGCATATGGAAGGGGTTGTCCCCTCCTCAACGCCTCGCTCTTTACGCTAAAGTTTTTTATTGTTTAAAAAAATAAAGTTGTGAGACAGAGTCAAACTTTAGCGTAAAGAGTGACGTGTTGAGGAGGGGACAGCCCCTTCCATATACGGAATAGTTTCTGTTCCTTTTAAGTTTTAATGTCGCTCCTTACTTTCAATTAGAACAAATATTTTTTTATTTAATTTCTGAACGTTTTTGAGTTAATGCAACTTTGATTTTGGCTCACCGTACATGAAAAAATAAAACGAAGTTTGCATATTAATTTTACTTTTTTTGGACTAAATGACTTTCTTGAAATTAGCTTACGTAACCAAATTCTATATTCGTATGTTTTTATTATGTATACAAGGGAGTTCGCCCCCAGTCAATTCTTCGCCCTTTGCGCTAAAGTTTGAATTTTGTTCGAATCTCAAACCCCTGAATCAAAAAAGGTCGATTGAGTAGAATAGATGGCTCTTTTGAAAGTACTAAAAAAAAACTTTAGCGTAAAGAGCGAGGTATTGACTTGGGGGCGAAACCCCTCATATACATAATAATTTCTGTTCGTTTTAAGTTTTAATGTTGCTCCTTACTTTCAGTTGAATAAACTTGTTTTTCTTATTTAATTTCTGATCGTTATTTAAATAATGCTGGGAAATCCGGCGCCCCTTCATAGAAATTTCCTTCCCCCAAGGAAACATCCTCCATGAAAAGATCCTCCCCCGTAAACCCCTCCTTTGACCCCCCCCCCCAGAAAAAATCCCCCATGAAAACGTCTGTGTGCTTCTCATTAACCAATACTATATGTTAACAATGGGCAAAGTTTATAACTTTCAGCCCTTCCCCTGGGAACTGTGAAGGATTAAGTCATTCTCGAAGACATATTAATTAGATCTTGAATATGCTGAACAAAATGGCTATCTCAAAATTTTAGTTGAGTGACTTCGGTAAAAAAATGAGCGTCGGAGGGGGCCAAGTTGCCCTTCAATTTTTTGGTCACTTAAAAAGGGCACTAGAACTTTTTAATTTCCGTTCGAATGAGCCTTCTAGTGATATTCTAGGACTACTGGATCGATATGATCACCCCTGGAAAAAAATAAATGTAATAGTAGATTGCCCATTCTGGATTCTATGGAGGCTATAGGAAAACATTTTTATGGAAGCTCTACACCTTTTCAAAGAGAGTGAGTAGAACCTGTAAAAGAGTTTGATAACCTCTAACTTAAAGGTATCTCGTCGGGTTTGATTAAGAATGCATCGCGTCTAGAATTAATTTGCATATGGTGTTAAATCATTTTGCCTAAAAGCTAACTCTATTTGCGAAAAAAGGGTATAGAATTTACAAAATGGACTGTATGAACGATATTATTTTGGATTGAATAATAGGGATGTAAATGATCCTAATTAGTGATCGGATTGTATGAAGGTGGAAAAACAAAGGGCTAAACTGATTAGCAGTTAAGGTATCCCCTCAGGGTTGTTAACTCATAGCTTATTTATTATAAATTTGGAATACCATCAATCTATGAAAATGGTTAACAATGATAAAATGGTCTTGTGACTTGACCTAGCTTTACTTCTTCGATGTGTTCTGGATAATACACAAGTGGCGTTTTAACAGTGTTGTCAATTTAAAATAGAGTCTAACGTTACAGTATACTAAAAAGTTGATACTAAGAGAGATGTAGATGGCAAGAAAAGAATTTTAATAAAGAAATTCAGAACAACTCTTAGAAATCCTTACAAATCAAGTAGTGTGGTGTTTATGAGTACGAACTGTCCAGGATCATAAGCACCAATGACCCTAACCACCAGGGACCTCAACCCCCAAAGGCCCCCTATCCACAAACTCCAAAGGACCCCTCCCCCCAACTTTTTGGCCCACCTTCCCCGATTTTTTTTATTTTTTTTATTTTTTTAAAAACTTTTTTTATTATTTTTTTTAACATGATATATTTTTTCAACTTTTTTTTACATCTCTTAGAATGACATGAAACATACTTAAAACATAAAAACTTTTCCAACTTCAAAATTAATATTTTCCAACTTCAAAATGGGAATGATATAGATATGCGTGTCGCAACTTTAACTATTAGAAAAATAATGTTTGTAGTGACCATTTTTTTCAACTTTTTTTTACATCTAAATCATATCAGAAAAATAGAATGACATTTTTGAATTAAATATTAAAACATATTCTTGTGCATACCCATACTCCTATTGATGAGGACTGATGGTTCTCATTCAATATTTTTTCCTGAAAAACAAACTATTTATTTTTTGAACTAAATTTTTTTCGAAATTATTAATATGGTATTTTTTTCAACTTTTTGTTTTTACATCTCGAAATCATATCAGAAAAATAGAATGACGCTTTTGATTTAAATTTTAAAACATATTCTTGTGCATACCCATACTCCTATTGATGAGGACTGATGGTTCTCATTCAATATTTTTTCATTAAAAATATACTATTTTTTTTAAATAAATATGTTTTGGACTTCGAAATTATTCAACTTTTTTTCTACATCTCTAAATCATATCAGAAAAATAGAATGACACTTTTGATTTAAATTTTAAAACATATTCTTGTGCATACCCATACTCCTATTGATGAGGACTGATGGTTCTCATTCAATATTTTTTCATAAAAACAAACTATTTTTTGTTGAACTAATTTTTTTTTTGGACTTTGAAATTCATCAACTTTTTTTCTTTTTTCTTTTTTTTATTTTTTAACCTGGTATTTTTTTCAACTTTTTTTTAAATCTAAATCATATCAGGAAAATAGAATGACACTTTTGATTGAAATTTTGAAACATATTCTAGTGCATACCCATACTCCTATTGATAACGACTGATGGTTTTCATTCAATATTTTTTCATTAAAAACAAACCATTTTTTTTAAGTAAATCTTTTTTTGGATTTTGAAATTATTCGACTTTTTTTTATTTTTTAACATGGTATTTTTTTAAACTTTTTTTTACATCTCTAAATCATATCAGAAAAATAGAATGACACTTTTGATTTAAATTTTTAAACATATTCTTGTGCATACCCATTCTCCTGTTGATGAGGACTGATGGTTCTCGTTCAATATTTTTTCATGAAAAACAAACAATTTTTTTTAACTAAATTTTTTTTTGGACTTTCGAATTTATTCAACTTTTTTTTACATCTCTAAATCATATAAAAAAAATAGAATGACACTTTTGATTTAAATTTTAAAACATATTCTTGTGCATACCCATACTCATATTGATGAGGACTGATGGTTCTCATTCAATATTTTTTCATGAAAAACAAACTTTTTTCTAACTAAATTTGTTTTGGACTTCGAAATTATTCAACTTTATTTTGTCTTTTTATTTTTTTAACATGGTATTTTTTTAAATTTTTTTTTAAATATCTAAATCATATCAGAAAAATAGAATGATGCTTTTGATTTAAATTTTAAAACATATTCTTGTGCATACCCATACTCCTATTGATCAGGACTGACGGTTCTCATTCAATATTTTGTCATGAACAACAAACTATTTTTTTTGCCAGTTACATCGGATAAAATTGGCAAAATCTAAGTGTCAGAGTGAATAAGTTTTTTTATCAGCATCCTTTATCAGATACATCGAATAAAATTGACAATATCTAGATATCAGAGGGAATAGATACTTTAACAACATCCTTTAGCGGATATGTCGGAGAAAATTGACAAAATCTAAGTATCAGAGTGATTAAATTCTATATCAACATCCTTTTCTCTGATACATAGGATAAAATTGACAAAATCTAAGTGTTAGAGTGAATAATTTTTTTTATCAACATAATTTGCCAGATACATCGGATAAAATTGACAAAATCTAAGTGTCAGAGTGAATAATTTTTTTTTCATTTCAATATCCTTTGTCAGACGCATCGAATAAAATTGACAAAATATAAATATCAGTGTGAATAAATACTTTATCAACATCCTTTATCGGATATGTCGGATAAAATTGACAAAATCTAAGTATCAGAGTGATTAAAATCTAACTATCAGAGATATTAAATTCCTTTTCAACACCCCTTTCTCGGATACATGGGATAAAATTGACGAAATCTAAGTATCAGAGTGAATAAAAGCTTTATCAGCATCCTTTGTCGGATATCTCTGATACAATCTAAGTATCAGAGCGATTAAATTCTATATCAACATTCCTTTCTCGGATACATGAGATAAAATTGACAAAATCTAAGTATCAGAGTGAATGATATTTCTTTATCAACATCTTTTGTCAGGTACAACGAATAAAGATCAAAATCTAAGTATTATGAAAAAATTGTAAGTAAGTAAGTAACAAACTATTTCTTGAATTCACTTCTTGGATACACAATACAGAAATTTAATTCGGGAAATTATGAAAAATTGAACAAATTCTTTATTAACATTCTTTATCGATTGAATTCACTTCCATCAACATCTTTTGTCAGATGCATCGAAAAAAACTGACAAAATGTAAATATAAGAGTTAATAGATACTTTATCAACATACTTTATCAGATATGTCGGATAAAATTGACAAAATTTAAGTATCAGAGTGATTAAAATCTAAGAATCAGAGTGATTAAATTCTATATAAACATCCCTTTCTTGGATACATGGGATAAAATTGACAAAATCTAAGCATCCGATTGTGTAAATACTTTATCAAAATCATTTGTCGGATATGTCGCATAAAATTGACAAAATCTAAGTATCAGAGTGAATAAATTCTATATCAACATCCATTTCTCGAATACATGAGATAAAATTGACAAAAGCTAAGCGTCAGAGTGAATATTTTCTTATCAACATCTTTTGTCAGATAAAACGAATATAATTGACAAAATTTTAATATCAGAGTGAATAAATGCTTTATCAGCATTCTTTGTCGGATATGTTGGATAAAATTGACAAAATCGAAGTGTCAGAGTGAATAATTTTTTTTTATCAACATCTCTTATCAGATACACCAAAAATAATTGACAAAATCAAAGTATCAGAGTGAATAAATGCTTTATCAGCATCCTTTGTCGGATATCTCTGATAAAATCTAAGCATCAGAAAATTAAATTCTATATCAACATCTCTTTCTCGGATACATGGGATTAAATTGACAAAATCTAAGTATCAGAATGAATAATTTTTTTCTGTCAACATCTTTTATCACTTACAACGAATATAAGTGACAAAATCTAAATATCAGAGTGAATAAATACTTTATCAGCATCCTTTGTCGCAGTGTTGGATAAAATGAACAAAATCTAAGTGTCAGAGTGAATAAAAGCTTTATCGGCATTCTTTGTCGGGTATGTCGGATAAAATTGACAAAACCTAAGTGTTGGAGTGAATAAAATATTTTATCAACATCCTTTGTCAGATACATCGGATAAAATTGACAAAATCTAAGTATCAGGTTGAATAAATGCTTTATCAACATCATTTATCGAATATAACGGATAAAGTTTACAAAATCTAAGTATCAGATTGAGAAAATGTTTCATTAACGTCTCTCTCTCAGATACATAGAATAAAATTAACACAATCTATTTAAAAGAGTGAATCAGTTCATTATCGACATCCTTGTTCAGATACGTCAGATAAAATTGACAAAATCTAAGTATCAGAGCGAATAAATAATATAACAACATCCCGTTCTCGGATGCTTGGGATAAAATTGAGAAATTATTAGTATAAGAGTAAATAAATGCTTTATCAATATACTTTTAAATGCATTATCAACATCATTTGTCGGGTATATCAGATAAAATTGACAAAATCTAAGTATCAGATTTATTAAATTCTATATTAACATCCCTTTCTCGAATACATGGGATAAAGTTGACAAAATCTAAGTGTTAGAGTAAATAAATTATTTTTCTTATAAACATCTTCTGTCAGATACATCGGATAAAATTGACACAACTTAAGTATCAGATTGAATAAATGCTTTATCAACATCATTTGTCGGATAAGTCGGATAAAATTGACAAAATCTAAGTATCAGAGTGAATAAATTCATTATAAACATCCTTTTTCGGATATGTCGGTAAAAAATTGACAAAATCTACGTATCAGAGTTATTAAATTCTATATCAACATCCCTTTCTCGGATACATGGGATAAAATTGAGAAAATCTAAGTATCAGAGTGAATAAATGCTTTATCAACATCCTTTAAATGCATTATCAACATCATATGTCAGACAAAATTGACAAAATCTAAGTATCAGCTTGAATAAATTCATTATCAACAACCTTTTTCGGATATGTCAGTAGTGATATAACAATATCTACAGGAGGGGTAATAGGACATTACTGTATGAATTAAAGAGAAAAGACAATCAGAATCAGCCTACCATGAAAATTCGTGCTGTTCACGAAACCATAGTTTTGGTGTTGAACATCATGTTTTCTGATAGAGTTATGGCCGTTCACATATCTAATGTTAAACATGATTCTTCATTATGGTATGATTATAGGCGTTGACAGAAATAAAAATGGTAAACAATCTGAGGGAATGCTAACTCCTATTCAGAGATACATATATTTTTTTATTTGAGTGATTCTCAACTGTGTTCGGTATAATACACAACTACCATTTGAGCAGTGTTGTTAGGTCCCCTACCCCAACCCAAAGGACCCCCTCCCCCTAACTATATTAACATCCCTTTCTCGAATACATGTGATAAAGTTGACAAAATCTAAGTGTTAGAGTGAATAAATTATTTTTCTTATAAACATCCTCTGTCAGATACATCGGATAAAATTGACACAACTTAAGTATCAGATTGAATAAATGCTTTATCAACATCATTTGTCGGATAAGTCGGATAAAATTGACAAAATCTAAGTATCAGAGTGAATAAATTCATTATAAACATCCTTTTTCGGATATGTTGGTAAAAAATTGACAAAATCTAGGTATCAGAGTTATTAAATTCTATATCAACATCCCGTTCTCGGATATATGGGATAAAATTTACAAAATCTAAGTATCAGAGTGAATAAATGCTTTATCAACATCCTTTAAATGCATTATCAACATCATATGTCAGACAAAATTGACAAAATCTAAGTATCAGCTTGAATAAATTCATTATCAACAACCTTTTTCGGATATGTCAGTAGTGATATAACAATATCTACAGGAGGGGTAATAGGACATTACTGTATGAATTAAAGAGAAAAGACAATCAGAATCAGCCTACCATGAAAATTCGTGCTGTTCACGAAACCATAGTTTTGGTGTTGAACATCATGTTTTCTGATAGAGTTATGGCCGTTCACATATCTAATGTTAAACATGATTCTTCATTATGGTATGATTATAGGCGTTGACAGAAATAAAAATGGTAAACAATCTGAGGGAATGCTAACTCCTATTCAGAGATACATTTTTTTTTTTATTTGAGTGATTCTCAACTGTGTTCGGTATAATACACAACTACCATTTGAGCAGTGTTGTTAGGTCCCCTACCCCAACCCAAAGGACCCCCTCCCCCTAACTTTTTAGCCCCCCCCCCAATTTTTGTCCCTCCCTCCACCAAATCCTGCCCCTAACTCCTCCTCCCCAACCCCCTGATAACCCCCCTCCAACCCCCTCCCTACAACCCCCCAATTTTTTTAACATGATATATTTTTCAATTTTCTTACATCTCTTAGAATGACATGTAACATACTTACTACAAAAAAAAATCACATTTAATATTTTCCGAACTCAAAATGAGAATCATATAGAAATGTTAGTCGTGACTTTTACTAATAGAAAAATAATGTTTTAGTGACCATTTTTTTTTAGTTTTTTTTTACAGTTTTTTTCAACTTTTTTTTTTACATGACTAAAAATCAGCAGTCAACATGTTCCATCTACAAATTGTTTTCCCGAGGAAAAAATAAAAAATCAATGTAAAAATTCACAAAAAAAACAACATGCAATAAGTTTCACGAATAAAAAGAATTAACATGTAACAAGTCCCAAGTACAAATCCAGTTTCATTTGGATAGATATCAATGTATAGGTTTCACAAAGATTAAAATCAACATGTAACAAGGTTCATGAAGAAAAACCAGCATATAAAAAGTTACACATACAAAAAAAAATCAGAGCGCAACAAGGTCCATGGAGAAAATGAGCTTCAAGAGGAGATAAAATAATGTGCAAGTTTCTCAATGAGAAAAGTCAACATGCAACAAGTTACACAAACCAAAAAAATATGCAACAAGTTCCATTAACAAAACTAGCACTCAACAAGTTCCTTGAACAAAATCAGTTTCACGAGGAGAAAAATCAGCGTACTCGTTTCGCAAAGAGAAAAAATCAACATGCAACAAGTTTCAGGTACAAAAAAAAACAGCCAGCACACAAAAAATATCCACGATAAAAAATATGCATGAAGTATGTTCCATGAACAAAATTAGTTTCAGGAGGAGAAAAAAATCTATGTACACGTTTCTCGAAGAGAAAAAATCAATAAATGCTATATCAACATCCTTTAAATGCATTATCAACATCATTTGTCGGGTATATCAGATAAAATTGACAAAATCTAAGTATCAGATTTATTAAATTCTATATTAACATCCCTTTCTCGAATACATGGGATAAAATTGACAAAATTGCAAAGAGAAAAAAATCAACATGCAACAAGTTTCACGAACAAAAAAAAAACAGTCAGCACACAAAAAATATCCACGATAAAAAAAATGCATGCAGTATGTTCCATGAACAAAATTAGTTTCAGGAGGAGAAAAAAATCTATGTACATGTTTCTCGAAGAGAAAAAATCAATAAATGCTATATCAACATCCTTTAAATGCATTATCAACATCATTTGTCGGGTATATCGGATAAAATTGACAAAATCTAAGTAGCAGATTTATTAAATTCTATATTAACATCCCTTTCTCGAATACATGGGATAAAGTTGACAAAATCTAAGTGTTAGAGTGAATAAATTTTTTTTTTTAAACAACCAATCACAAAATCACAAAACCTGCAACAAGTTTCACATATAAAAAAACAGCAAGCAACAAACTCCACGAACAAAATAAACAGTCAGCACGCAACAACTTCCATTAATAAAATCAGTTTCACGAAGAGAAAAATCAATGTACAAGTTTCGAGAAGAGAATAAACAAAATCACACTGCAACACGTTTCACGAACAAAAGATCATCACTCAACAAGTTCCACGAACATAAATCAGCGTGCAACAAGTTCCATGAACAAAACAAGTTTTCTCAATGAGGAAAATCATTGTAGAAGTTTCATGAAGAGAAAAATCAACATTTAACATGGATCACGAACAATGAAATATGCATGCAATAAGTTCCATGAACAAAATTAGTTTCACTAGGTAGAAAAAAAAATCAGCGTGCAGCAAGTTTCACGAAGAAAAATCAGCACTCAAGAAAGTTCCACAGGCATAAATCAGCACGGTCAAGTTCCATGAACAAAATTGGCTTCAAGAGAAGAAGAAAAAAAATCAATGAGCAAGTTCCACGAAGAGAAAAATCAACATCCAACAACTTTCATGAACAGAAAACCATCATGTAACAAGTTCCTTGAACAAAATCAGTTTCACGAGGAGAAAAATCAGTGTAAAAATTTAGCGAATGGAAAAAAAGGAACATGCACCAAGTTTCACGAACGAAGAAAAAAATCAGCACGCGATAAGTTCCTTGAACAAAATCAGTTTCACGAGGAGAAAAATCAGTCTACGAGTTTCGCAAAGAGAAAAAAAATCAACATGCAACAACTTTCACGAACAAAAAAAACAGTCAGCACACAAAAAAATCCACGGTTAAAAAAATATGCATGCAGTATGTTCCATGAACAAAATTAGTTTCAGGAGTAGAAAAAAAAATCAATGTGATTGTTTGAAGATGACAAAAAATCAACCTGCAATAAGTCTCACAGATAAAAAAAACAGCAAGCAAAAAGAGATTCTAGAAGTTTCATGAAGAGAAAAATTAACCTTTAATATGGATCACGAAAAATGAAATATGCACGCAATAAGTTGCATGAACAGACTTAGTTCCACTAGGTAGAAACAATGTACTTGTTTCACGAAGAGAAAAAATAAACATGCAACAAGTTTCAGGAATAAAAAATCAGCCCGCAACAAGTTCCTCGAACAAAATCAGTTTAACTGGGAGAAAAATCATTGTTTAAGTTTCGCGAAGAGAAATAATTAGCTTGCAAAAAGTTTCACGAAGAAAAATCAGTACTCAACAAGTTCCACAGGCATAAATCAGCACGGTCAAGTTCCAAGAACAAAATTGGCTTCAAGAGCAGAAGAAAAAAAATCAATGAGCAAGTTCTACGAAGAGAAAAATCAACATACAACACGTTTAACGAACAGAAAACTATCGTGCAACAAGTTCCTTGAACAAAATAAGTTTCACGAGGAGAAAAATCAGTGTACAAATTTCGCGAAGAGAAAAAAAAGCAACATGCAACAAGTTTCCCGAACGAAAAAAAAATCAGCTCGCGATAAGTTCCTTGAACAAAATCAGTTTCACGAGGAGAAAAATCAGTGTACGATTTTCGCAAAGAGAGAAAAAAAAAATCAAAATGCAACAAGTTTCACGAACGAAAAAAACAGTCAGCACACACAAAAATCCACGATTAAAAAAATATGCATGCAGTATGTTCCATGAACAAAATTGGCTTCAGGAGGAGAAAAAAAAAATCAATTTTCATGTTTCACGAATAAAAAAATCAACCTACAACAAGTTTCACGAATAAAAAACAGCAAGCAACAAGTTCCACGAACCAAAAACAATACGCAAGCAACAACTTCCATTCATAAAATCAGTTTCACGAAGAGAAAAATCAATGCACAAGTTTTGAGAAGAGAATAAATGAAATCACACTGCCACACGTTTCCCGAACAAAATATCATCACTCAACAAGTTCCAAGAACATAAATAAGCGTGCAACAAGTTCCATGAACAAAACCAGTTTTTTCAAGGAGGAAAGTTATTATGGAAGTTTGACGATGAGAAAAATCGACATTTAAGATGGATCACGAACAAAGAATTATGCATGCAATAAGTTCCATGAACAAAATCAGTTTCACTGGGTAGAAGAAAATCAATGTACTTGTTTCACGACGAGAAAAAATAAACATGCAACAAGTTTCAGGAATAAAAAATCAAAACGCAACAAGTTCCACGAACAAAATCTGTTTAACGGGGAGAAAATCATTGTTTAAGTTTCGAGAAGAGAAAAAATTCAGCATGAAACAAGCTTCACAAAGAAAAATCAGCACTCAACAAGTTCCACAGGATTAAATCAACATGGTCAAGTTCCATGAACAAAATTGGCTTCAAGAGAAGAAGAAAAAACAAATCAATGTGCAAGTTTTATTTCAGGAGGAGAAAACAAAATCAATGTAAATGTTTCACGAAGAAAAAAATCAACCTGCAACAGGTTTCACGAATAAAAAAAAAACAGGAAGCAACAAGTTCCACGAAAAAAAAAAGTCAGCATGCAACAACGTCAATGAACAAAATCTGTTTTATGAAGATAAAAATAAATTTACGACTTTCACAAACTTATTAAACAGATTGCTGGTGCAACATGTATCTCTACCAAAAAATAGTCATTTTGTCGGCTTCACGAACTAAAATCAGCGTGAAGCAAGCCTTATGTAGAAAACCAGCCTTACAAAAAATGAAAATCACGCTTTAAGCTCCACGAAGAGAAAAATCCACATTGGACATGGATCGCAAACAATACTACGTATCTGCAAAAAGTTTCCTTAACAAAATTATTTTCACCAGGTAGAAAAAAAGTCAATGTACTTGTTTCACGAAGGGAAAAAATAAACATGCAACCTGTTTCAGGAATAAAAAATCAGCACGCAATAAGTTCCTTGAAAAAAATCAGTTTCACGAGGAGAAAAATCATTGTTTAAGTTTCACGGAGAAAAAAATTCAGCATGCAACAATTTCCACGAAGAAAAATTCAGCATGCAACAAGTTCCACGAAGACAAATCAGCACTCAACAAGCTCCACAAACATAATTCTGCACGGACAAGTTCCTCAAACAAAATTGGCTTCAAGAGAAGAAAAAAAAACAATGTGCAAGTTTCACGAAGAGAAAGTCAACATGCAAAAAGTTTCATGAACAAAAAACCATCATGCAACAAGTTCCAGGACCAACAATCAGCACGCAACAAGTTCCTTGAACAAAATCAGTTTCACGAGGATAAAAATCAGTATACAAGTTTCGCGAAGAGAAGAAAAAGCAACATGCAACAAGTTTTACGAACAAAAAAAATCAGCACGCAATTAGTTCAAGAATCAGAAAAATATGCATGCATTATGTTCCATAGACGAAATTAGTTTTAGGAGGGGAAAAAAATCAATGTACATGTTTCACAAAGAGAAAAAATCAACATGCACCAAGTATCACGAATAAAAAACAGGATGCAAGATGTTCCACTAACTAAAAAAAACAATCAGCACGCAACAAGTTCCACTAACAAAATCAGTTTCACGAGGTGAAGAATCAGTGTAAAAGTTTCGTGAAGTGAAAAAACAGGATGCAACAAGTTTCACAAACAAAAAAAAATCCTCACTCAACAAATTCCACGAACATAAATCAGCATGCAACAAGTTCCAAAATCAGCATGCATCAAGTTTCACGAAGAAAATCAACACTCAACAAGCTCCACAAACATAAATCAGCACGGTCAAGTTCCATGAACAAAATTGGCTTCAAGACAAGAAAAAATCAATGTGCAAGTTTTACGAAGAGAAAAATCAACATGCAACAAATTTCATGAACAAAAACCATCATGCAACAGGTTCCATGAACAACAATCAGTTTCACAATGAGAAAAATCAGTGTACAAGTTTCGCGAAGAGAAAAAACAGTCAGCACACAAAAATATCCACGATAAAAAAACATGCATGCAGCATGTTCCATGAACAAAATTAGTTTCAGGAGGAGAAAAAAATCTATGTACATGTTTCTCGAAGAGAAAAAATCAATAAATGCTATATCAACATCCTTTAAATGCATTATCAACATCATTTGTCGGGTATATCAGATAAAATTGACAAAATCAAAGTATCAGATTGATTAAATTCTATATCAACATCCCTTTCTCGAATAAATGGGATAAAATTGATAAAATCTAAGTGTTAGAGTTAATAAATTATTTTTTTTTATAAACATCCAATCACAAAATCACAAAACCTGCAACAAGTTTCACATATAAAAAACGGCAAGCAACAAACTCCACAAACAAAATAAACAGTCAGCACGCAACAACTTCCATTAATAAAATCAGTTTCACGAAGAGAAAAATCAATGTTCAAGTTTCGAGAAGAGAATAAATAAAATCCACCGCAACACGTTTCACGAACAAAAGATCATCACTCAACAAGTTCCACGAACATAAATCAGCGTGCAACAAGTTCCATGAGCAAAACAAGTTTTCTCAATGAGGAAAATCATTGTAGAAGTTTCATGAAGTAAAAATCAACATTTAACATGGATCACGAACAATGAAATATGCATGCAATAAGTTCCATGAACAAAATTAGTTTCACTAGGTAGAAAAAAAAATCAGCATGCAACAAGTTTCACGAAGAAAAATCAGCACTCAACAAGTTCCACAGGCATAAATCATTACGGTCAAGTTCCAAGAACAAAATTGGCTTCAAGAGAAGAAGAAAAAAAATAAATGACCAAGTCTTACGAAGAGAAAAATCAACATGCAACAAGTTTAACGAAGAAAAAACCATCAGGCAACAAGCTCCTTGAAAAAAATCAGTTTCACGAAGAGAAAAATCAGTGTACAAATTTAGCGAAGAGAAAAAAAGGAACATGCACCAAGTTTCACGAACGAAGAAAAAAATCAGCACGCGATAAGTTCCTTGAACAAAATCAGTTTCACGAGGAGAAAAATCAGTCTACGAGTTTCAGAAAGAGAAAAAAAATCAACATGCAACAACTTTCACGAACAAAAAAAAAACAGTCAGCACACAAAAAAATCCACGGTTAAAAAAATACGCATGCAGTATGTTCCATGAACAAAACTGGTTTCAGGAGGGAAAAAAAATCAATGTGCATGTTTCACGATGAGAAAAAATCAACCTGCAACAAGTTTCACGAATAAGAAAAACAGCAAGCAAAAAATCATTGTAGAAGTTTCATGAAGAGAAAAATCAACATTTAACATGAATCACGAACAATAAAATATGCATGCAATAAGTTCCATGAACAAAACTAGTTTCACTAGGTAGAAGCAATGTACTTGTTTCACGAAGAGAAAAAATAAACATGCAACAAGTTTCAGGAATAAAAAATCAGCCCGCAACAAGTTCCTCGAACAAAATCAGTTTAACTGGGAGAAAAATCATTGTTTAAGTTTCGCGAAGAGAAATAATTAGCTTGCAAAAAGTTTCCCTAAGAAAAATCCGCACTCAACAATTTCACCATGTATAGATCAGCACAGTCAAGTTCGATGAACAAAATTGGCGTCAAAAGAAAAAGAAAAAAAATCAATGAGCAAGTTCCACGAAGAGAAAAATCAACATGCAACAAGTTTCACGAACAGAAAACTATTGTGCAACAAGTTCCTTGAACAAAATCAGTTTCACTAGGAGAAAAATCATTTTACAAAGTTTACGAAGAGAAAAAAAAGCAGCATGAAAATAGTTTTATTAATGAAAAAAACATCAGGATGTAATAAGTTCCTTGAACAAAAAAATTTTCACAAGGAGAAAAATCAGTGTATGAGTTTTGCAAAGAGAGAAAAAAAAATCAAAATGCAACAAGTTTCACGAAAGAAAAAAACAGTCAGCACACAAAAAAATCCACGATTAAAAAAATATGCATGCAGTATGTTCCATGAACAAAATTGGCTTCAGGAGGAGAAAAAAAAATCAATTTTAATGTTTCACGAAGAAAAAAAAATCAACCTGCAACAAGTTTCACGAATAAAAAACAGCAAGCAACAAGTTCCACAAACCAAAAACAATACGCAAGCAACAACTTCCATTAATAAAATCAGTTTCACGAAGAGAAAAATCAATGTACAAGTTTCGAGAAGAGAATAAACAAAATCACACTGCAACACGTTTCCCGAACAAAGTATCATCACTCAACAAGTTCCAAGAACATAAATAAGCGTGCAACAAGTTCCATGAACAAAACCAGTTTTCTCAATGAGGAAAGTTATTATTGAAGTTTCACGATGAGAATAATCGACATTTAACATGGATCACGAACAAAGAATTATGCATGCAATAAGTTCCATGAACAAAATCAGTTTCACTGTGTAGAAAAAAATCAATGTACTTGTTTCACGACGAGAAAAAATAAACATGCAACAAGTTTCAGGAATAAAAAATCAAAACGCAACAAGTTCCACGAACAAAATCTGTTTAACGGGGAGAAAATCATTGTTTAAGTTTCGAGAAGATAAAAAATTCAGCATGAAACAAGCTTCACGAAGAAAAATCAGCACTCAACAAGTTCCACAGGCATAAATCAACATGGTCAAGTTCCATGAACAAAATTGGCTTCAAGAGAAGAAGAAAAAACAAATCAATGTGCAAGTTTTATTTCAGGAGGAGAAAACAAAATCAATGTACATGTTTCACGAAGAAAAAAATCAACCTGCAACAGGTTTCACGAATAAAAAAAAAACAGGAAGCAACAAGTTCCACAAATAAAAAAACAATCAGCAAGCAACAACCTCCATTAACAAAATCAGTTTCACGAAACGAAAAATCAATGTACAAGTTTCGAGAAGAGAATGAACAAAATCACACTGCAATAAGTTTCACGAACAAAAGATCATCACTCAACAAGTTCCGCAAACATAAATCCACGTGCAATCCTTTTCATGAACAAAACCAGTTTTCTCAAAGAGGAAAATCATTGTAGAAGTTTCACGAAGAGAAAAATCAACATTTAACATGGATCACGAACAAAGAAATATACATGCAATAAGTTCCATGAACAAAATTAGTTTCACTAGGTAGAAAAAAAAATCAATGTACTTGTTTCACGAAGAGAAAAAATAAATATGCAACCTGTTTCAGGAATAAAAAATCAGCACGCGATAAGTTCCTTGAACAAAATCAGTTTCACGAGGAGAAAAATCATTGTTTAAGTTTCACGAAGAAAAAAATTCAGCATGCAACAATTTCCACGAAGAAAAATTCAGCATGCAACAAGTTCCACGAAGACAATCAGCACTCAACAAGTTCCACAAACATAATTCTGCACGGGCAAGTTCCTCAAACAAAATTGGCTTCAAGAGAAGAAAAAAAAACAATGTGCAAGTTTCACGAAGAGAAAGTCAACATGCAAAAAGTTTCATGAACAAAAAACCATCATGCAACAAGTTCCAGGAACAACAATCAGCACGCAAATTAGTTTTAGGAGGGGAAAAAAATCAATGTACATGTTTCACAAAGAGAAAAAATCAACATGCACCAAGTATCACGAATAAAAAACCATCATGCAACAATTTCGAGGAACAACAATCAGCACGCAAAAAGTTCCTTGAACAAAATCAGTTTCACGAGGAGAAAAATCAGTGTACAAATATCGCGAAGAGAAAAAAAAAGCAACATGCGACAAGTTTCACGAACAAAAAAAGAATCAGCACGCAATTAGTTCAAGAATCAGAAAAATATGCATTCATTATGTTCCATAGACGAAATTAGTTTTAGGAGGGGAAAAAAATCAATGTACATGTTTCACAAAGAGAAAAAATCAACATGCACCAAGTATCACGAATAAAAAACAGGATGCAACAAGTTCCACTAACAAAATCAGTTTCACGAGGTGAAAAATCAGTGTAAGAGTTTCGCGAAGTGAAAAAACAGGATGCAACAAGTTTCACAAACAAAAAAAAACATCACTCAACAAATTCCACGAACATAAATCAGCATGCAACAAGTTCCAAAATCAGCATGCATCAAGTTTCACGAAGAAAATCAACACTCAACAAGTTCCACAAACATAAATCAGCACGGTCAAGCTCCATGAACAAAATTGGCCTCAAGAGAAGAAAAAAATCAATGTGTAAGTTTGACGAAGAGAAAAATTAGCTTGCAAAAAATTTCATGAACAAAAAACCAACATGCAACAAGTTCCTTGAACAAAATCAGTTTCACAATGAGAAAAATCAGTGTACAAGTTTCGCGAAGAGAAAAAAACAACATGCAACAAGTTTGACGAACAAAAAAATCAGCGCGCAACAAGTTCCATAATCAGAAAAATGTGCATGCAGTATGTACCATGAACAACATTAGTTTTAGGAGGAGAAAAAAAAATCAATGTACATGTTTCACTATATGGAATTTAATCACCCTGATACTTAGATTTTAATCACCCTAATTCTTAGATTTTGTCAATTTTATCCTAAATATCCGATAAAGGATGTTGATAAAGTATTTATTCACTCTGATATTTATATTTTGTCAATTTTATTCGATGTATCTGACAAAGCATGTTGATAAGAAAAAAAATTTATTCACTCTGACACTTAGATTTTGTCAGTTTTATCCGATGTATCTGGCAAAGGATGTTGATAAAAAAATTATTCACTCTAACCCTTAGATTTTGTCAATTTTATGCTATATATCCGAGAAAAGGATGTTGATATAGAATTTAATCAATCTGATACTTAGATTTTGTCAATTTTATCCGACATATCCGCTAAAGGATGTTGCTGAAGCATTTATTCACTCTGGTATCTAGATTTTGTCAATTTTATTCGATGTATCTGACAAATGATGTTGATAAAAAAACTTATTCACTCTAACACTTAAATTTTGTCAATTTTATCCGATGTATCTGGCAAAAAAATAGTTTGTTGTTCATGAAAAAATATTGAATGAGAACCATCAATAGGAGTATGGGTATGCACAAGAATCTGTTTTAAAATTTAAATCAAAAGGGACATTCTATTTTTCTGATATGATTTAGAGATGTAAAAAAAAGTTGAAAAAAATACCATGTTAAAAAAAAAGTTGAATAATCTTGAAGCTGGAACAAAAACTAGTTAAAAAAACAGTTTGTTTATCATGAAAAAGTATTACATGAGAACCATCAATCCTCATTAATAAGAGTATTGGTAACCACAAGAAAATGTTTTAAAAATTAAATCAAAAGTGTCATTGCATTTTTTTGATATGATTTAGAGATGTAAAAAAAAGTTGAATAATTTCGAAGTCCAGAAAAAAATTTAGTTAAAAAAATAGTTTGTATTTCACGAAACAGATATTGAGTGAGAACCACCGTTTCTCATCAATAGGAGTATGGGTATGCACAAGAATATGTTTTAAAATCTAAATCAAAAGTGTCATTCTATTTTTCTGATATGATTTAGAGATGTAAAAAAAGGTTGAAAAAAATGCTATGTTAAAAAATAAAAATAAAAAAAAAGTTGAATAATTTCGAAGTCCCAAAAAAATTATTAAAAAAAAATAGTTTGTTTTTCATGAAAAAATATTGAATGAGAACCATCAGTCCACATCAATAGAAGTATCGGTATGCACAAGATTATGTTTTAAAATAGAAATCAAAAGTTTCATTCTATTTTTCTGATATGATTTAGAGATGTAAAAAAAAATTGAAAAAAATACCATGTTAAAAAATAGAAAAAAATAGTTTGTTTTTCATGAAAAAATATTGAATGAGAACCATCAGTCCTCATCGATAGGAGTATGGGTATGCAAAAGAATATGTTTTAAAATTTAAATCAAAAATGTCATTCTATTTTCCTGATATGATTTAGAGATGTAAAAAAAGTTGAAAAAATACCAGGTTAGAAAACAAAAATAATAAAAAAGAAAAAAAGTTGAATAATTTCCAAGTCCAGAAAAAAAATTTAGTTCAACAAAAAATAATTTGTTTTTCATGAAAAAATATTGAATGAGAACCATCAGTCCTCATCAATAGGAGTATGGGTATGCACAAGAATATGTTTTAAAATTTAAATCAAAAGTGTCATTCTATTTTTCTGATATGATTTAGAGATGTAAAAAAAAGTTAAATAATTTCAAAGTCCAAAGAAAATTTAGTTAAAAAAATAGTTTGTTTTTCATGAAAAAATATTGAATGAGAACCATCAGTCCTCATCAATAGGAGTATGGGTATGCACAAGAATATGTTTTGAAATTTAAATCAAAAGTGTCATTCTATTTTTCTGATATGATTTAGAGATTTAAAAAAAGAAAAGTTGAAAAATACCATGTTAATAATTTCGGAGTCCCAAAAAAAAGAAATTTAGTTCAAAAAATAAATAGTTTGTTTTTCATGAAAAAATTTTGAATGAGAACCATCAGTCCTCATCAATAGGAGTATTGGTATGCACAAGAATATGTTTTAAAATTTAATTCAACAGTCATTCTTTTTTTCTGATATAATTTAGAGATGTAAAAAAAAGTCACTACAAATATTATTTTTCTAATAGTAAAAGTCGCGACACACATATCTATATCATTCCCATTTTGAAGTTGGACAATATTAAATGTGATTTTTTTATGTTTTAAGTATATTTCACGACATTCTAAGAGATGTAAAAAAAAGTTGAAAAAATATATTTTGTTAAAAATAATAATAAAAAAAGTTAAAAAAAGTTAAAAAAATTAAAAAAAACGGGGGGAGAGGGCAAAAAGTGGGGGGAGGGGGGGGCAAAAAGTTTGGGGGAGGGGTCCCTTGGAATTTTGGGGATAGAGGACCTTTGGAGGTTGAGGTCCTTGGTGGTTAGGGTCATTGGTGCTTATGATCCTTGACGGTTCGTACTCATAAACATCTCACTACTTGATTTGTAAGGATTTCTAAGGGTTGTTCTGAATTTTATTATTAAATTTTTTTCTTGCCATCAACATTTTAGTATACTATAACGTTATACTCTATTTTAAATTGACAACACTGTTCAAACGCCACTTGGGTATTATACGGAACACATCGAAGAAGTAAAGCTAGGTCAAGTCACAAGACCATTTTATCATTGTTAACCATTTTCATAGAATGATGGTATTCCAAATTTATAATAAATAAGCTATGAGTTAACAAGCCCGAGGGGTTACCTTAACTGATAATCAGTTTAGCCCTTTTTTTTACCACCTTCATACAATCCGATCACTAATTAGGATCATTCATATCCCTGTTATTCAATCGAAAATTAATATCGTTCATAGAGTCCAATTCGCAAATGCTATACCCTTTTTTCGCAAATAGAGTTAGCTTTTACGCAAAATGATTTAACACCATATGCCAATCAATTCTAGACACGATGCATTCTTTATCAAACCCGACGAGATACCTTTAAGATAGATGTTATCAAAATCTTTGACAGGTTCTACTCACTCTCTTTGAAAAGGTGTAGAGCTTCCATAGAAATGTTTCGCTATAGCTTCCATAGAATCCAGAATGGGCAATCTACTTATAATTAACACGCATCCGTGATCTTTCTTCTAGCAAAAAATACAAATACATTGAATCAGTCTGATTCAAAAACATTATATGCTGACAGGACCGGATTTAAAGCTTTGTTGCTTCTAGGCCCAAATATTTTTGCCGCTCCTTATTCATACCATTGAAGGGAGGGTTAATTTTTCTTACGGAAATGATCTTTATGATGACAGTTTCCATTTTTTTTCGCAAAATAACATCACTTATGATAACAATTTGAGAATCACATATATATAGGCTACGTAGGGGGTATTAAGTAAGTAAAATAAACCAATAAGGTATTGGAAATAAGTTTAATCCATTGGTAGATGGCGACACATAAATACATGTACGTCTTATACAATATTCTACTGTATTTATCTCCAAAACCAATTGATAAGGCCCTCCTCCTTGCTTCTTTTCGTGCAATGGTGTAATGATGGCACGGTATCTCTTGAGTCAGCCTTCCCTCAATAGTGAGCAGGGATAATGATATCGATGCGTCGTTGGTTGATTGAAGAGTTCGTCTTAAGTAGTTCGTCTCCCGACGAAGGGTAGAGAAAGATTTTTATCCTGTGCTGTTCGTGGCTTTCACACTCAGAACGATTCTTAAGGCAATGTCAAGTTTTGGATAGATGTCAACTGCATCAAAATGACGCAAAACATTGCTAACATCAGTTGTCATGTTCAGTGACGGATCCAGGGAAGGGGCGAGGGGAGCGCGCGCCCCCCTAACGTAGTCTTAAATAGTGTAATTTACTTAATTAACACAAGATTGGTTAATTAAACTTCTCCTAGCGCAAGTTTATCGGATCAACTTATTCCCCCCCCCCACTAACAAAATCCTGAATCCGCCCCTGGTCATGTTTTTTAAGGGTTTCAAATGTAAGCATTCATCGACAATCCTAGGATAATCGATCGTCCGGATAAAAACTCAATAGCTCGCTTGCATGCTTCGTGATTTCTGAGGCGTGAATTTGCGTGGTGGCGGAGTGCACCTGGTACTTTGATGATAAATCACATAAGTCTAGTTTTGTTAAGAAAAAAAAATGCTCAGTGATAATTCAAAGCGCCCCCCTGGCATTGTGGGCCCCTAGGCCCGGACCTAGTGGGCCTGTTGGTAAACCTGGTCTGTATGTTAACAGTGGAAAGCTTGCTTAAGTTATAGTCCTTGGATCGGGGGGGGGGCTGTTGGGGATTTCTTAACCCCTGAGTTACAGTTATTTGACTTTTGGACTATTTTGAACAAAATACTTTTTCAAAATTTTGATCAGATACATTTGAGGAAAAGAGGATGTGTGGAGAAGGGCTAGTTTCCCTCTCATTACCTTTGACTCTTGAAAAGGGCACTAGAAATTCCAATTTCCAATCGAGTGAGCCACTCCCCCCCCCCCAAAGTTTATACGACCACCCTTCCATAAAAAGTTTCTTCGGGGAAAAAAATCAAACAGTTCGTGGTAAAAAAAAACAAACTGTAACTAGGGAGCGATGTGATTCAATAGTAACCGAAACTCTTAAAACGCAATTTTGATATCAATAGATAAATAAAAAGAATTGGCTTATTGTGCTGATTTTGTGCTGAATGGTGTCGAATTTGCCGTATTTTTGAAAAACAGGGGAAACACTCCCTAAGCGTCAATAAATATTAATGAAAATCACGCCGTCAGCTTCAGCGTGTCAGACAACCTTACTGAAGAGGTATCTAGGTCCGGTCTGCAAAGAAATGGGGAATTTATATTTTTAGCCAGACGAAAGATTACGGATGCGTGTTTTTTTTTGTTATTTTTTTTTCCCAAAGGGTGATTGTATCAAACCAATGATCCTAAGATATCGAGAGAGGGCTCATTCTAACGGAAATTAAAAGTTCTAGTGCCCTTTTTTAAGTGACCAAAAGTATTGTTGAGTAGCTAGCCCCCCTCCCACGCCCCTTTTTCCCCAAAGTCATCCGGTTAAAATTTTGAGACGACCATTTTGTTCAGCATAGTTGAAAGATTCAATAACTAAACCTTTGGAGATAACATACCCCCCCCCAGTCCCTAAGGAAAGGTCTTTAAGTTATGAAATATGGGGTGAACTTTTCAGAGGAAACTTTACACTGGGGAATTTTCTAGAATTCCTACACAAAAAGTGTAGGAATTTATTTGTCTTTAAGTTCTTATTTGTCTTACTTTCTCTTTGCCGACACAATTTTACATGTGAAGTTGTTAGTGGTAACTACCCGGGGTAATTTTTTTTTTTTTACCGGGATTGAGTATTCTCGATTATCTTTCGGTCGGGGATTTTTCCGTGGTTGGGGAGACGGGTTCCCCGACCTGTTTTAAAAAACGATCAGATATTAAATAAAGAACAAGTTTTTGCAACTTAAAGTAAGGAGCAGCATTAAAACTTAAAGCGAACGTATATTATTACGTATATTAGGGTGATTGTCCCCTCCCCAATACTTCACTCTTTATTTTAAAGTGTGAATTTTTGTCCCAATTCTCTGTGAACGACTCCTGAAGCACAAGGGGTGTTTAATTATAAGAAGGGGTGTTTAATATGGGGTGTTTAATATAAGAAGGTTTAATATGGTTTAATATGGGGTGTTTAATATATAGGGGTGTTTAATATAAGAAGCTTTTTCAAAAATACTAAAAAACTTTAGCATGAAGAGCGAGGTATTGAGGAGGTGGCAACCCCCCTTATATACGTAATAATTTCTGTTCATTTTAAGATATAATGTTGCTCCTTACTTTCAGTTGAAAAAAATTTTTTTTTTTTTTTTATTTTATAAATAATAAAATACTGAAGCCTTAAGGCCTTTACTATAGGCAGCGGCATACCGTTCTCTGATTTTGACACCATTGCAAGCATCACGAAATACATACTTATCTTTGGGACAAAGAAACTTGAGAATTTAATGCGTAATTTTTATTGCTTTTTGGTAGGCCTATTCAATAACACATTTTTGGCAAAGTAAAGGTAATTGAAGAGTTAGTAATTTGTCCATGTGCAATAGATCGTTTTTAAAGTGTATTAAATAAAAAAAACTTTTTATTAATTGAAAGTAAGGAGCGACATTAAAACTTAAAACGAACAGAAATTATTCCGTATATGAAAGGGGCTGTTCCCTCCTCAACGCCTCGCTCTTTACGCTAAAGTGTTTTATTGTTTTAAAAATAGAGCTATGAGAAAGAGTCTAACTTTAGCATAAAGAGCGGGGCGTTGAGGAGAGGACAGTCCCTTTCATATACGAAATAATTTATGTTCGTTAAGTTTTAATATCGCTCCTTACTTTCAGTTAAAAAAACTTGTTTTTTTATTTAATTTTTGAACTTTTTTAAATTAATGCAGGTTTTGATTTTTGCTCACCGTACATGAATAATTAAAAAAAAAAATTGTATATTAATTTTACTTTTATTTGGTTAGATGGCTTCCTCGAAAAGTTTTTTTATTTTATTTACGAACGTTTTTATTAGTAATAAATATACGTAACTTACGAATTAACTTATGTAACGAACTTCTATATTCATATATTTTTAATACGTATATAGGGGGTTCGCCCCCCTATTCAATACCTCGCTCTTTACGCTAAAGTTCGAATTTTGTTCCAATTCTTTACAAATGGCCGCTTACTTACAAAGGCTGTTAATTAGAATAAATAGCTCTTGCGAAAGTGCTAAAAATCTTTGGCGTAAAGAGCGAGGTATTGACTAGGGGGCAAACCCAGATCATATACGTAATAATTTCTGTTCGTTTTAAGTTTCGATGTTGCTCCTTACTCTCAGTTGAAAAAACTATTTTTTTTATATTTAATTTCTAATCTTTTTTTAAATAATGCTGGGAAATCCGGCGCCCCCTTCATAGCAATGCCCCATCCCCCAGGAAAAATTCCTCCATGGAAGTATCCTCCCACGTAATCCCCCCCTCCACCAGAAAAATTCCCCCTGAAAGCGTCTGTTTACTTCCCAATAACCAATACTATATGTAAACACTGGGTAATGTTCATAAATTTCAGCCCTTTCCCCAGGGACTGTGAGGGATTAAGTCATCCTAAAAAACATAGTTATTATATTTTCGACCATGCTGAACAAAATGGCTATCTCAAAATTTTGAATCGGGTGACTTTGGGAAGAAAATGAGCGTGGGAGGGGGCCTAGTTGCCTTCCATTTTTCGGTCACTTAAAAAGGGCACTAGAAGTTTTAATTTCCATTCGAATGAGCCCTCTTGCTACATTCTAGGATCACCGGGTCGATACGATCGCCCCTGGTAAAAAAAAAACAAAAAAAAAACAAATAAACACGCATCCGTTATATTTGTTCTGGCAAAAAATACAAAATTCCACATTTATGTGATCGGAGCTTTAAACATCTATAGTAGGGTTCTCTGGTACGCTGAATCTGATGGTGTGATTTTTATTAACGTTCTGTGACTTTTAGGGGGGTTTCTCTCTTTTTTCAAAAATAAGACAAATTTGCTCAGGCGCGTAAATTTTGATGGGTAAGACTAAATTTATGAAACTTATATAATTGAAATCAGCATAAAATCTGATTCTTTTGATGTATCTATTGGTATCAAAACTCCATTTTCTTGAGTTTCGGTTACTATTGAGCTGGGTCGCTCCTTACTTACAGTTTGTTACCACGAACTGTTTGATACGATCTTTTTAAAGCATGAATAGTGGTACCATTGATAACGCTGATGTGCCACTAGGTTAAAAATAGATAGATAGAGTTCGTCTATATTTGGCATATTGTGGAAAAACTGGGACGGAAAATCGGGAGACAAGTAGAAGTCTACATTGCTAATGTAGACTGCTACCTGTCTCCCAGTTTTCTGTTCTCTTTATTTCCGGTCATCAAATTTTTCCTTCCAGATTTCCATAATTGTGGAATTTTCTTTATTTGACCGTTTTGATAGATTTTTTGAAGCGCCTTTTTTTTTTTTTTTTTTGCTTGATAAAGCTCCCAGAAAACGGAACAACCCATTTTCGCTTCGTATTTTTATACGAAGCGACCATTTATTGATGTCATTTTGTACCGCACCCGGAAAGCCAGTAGCGGTCCACACTATCTAGATTGCCAGTTTTCCGTCCCAGTTTTCCAGAAAATTCCGAATGTAGACGTGGCTTTATTATTACTTAGCTAGGCAATTGTCATTTGTATGAGTGATTAACCTGCTCAAAAAACGAGTAACCTACTCTAGGCTGTATAAACTTCCGGGTGACATTGCCATTGCAAACTTTGTCGAAAGTATTTTACCCCATTGTACCTCAATATGAATTACAATCTTTTTTACAAAGCTAATAGTACTTTGAGTCAGTAAACATAAATATTGACCAACTTAAAAGCCTCAAGGACTTTTCAAAAATGTAGGCATATGTAAGAACCTTGGTACTCAAAGTTCTAGCTAAATAATTCTCAGTTGCATGAGTAGTGAACCCATACAGTAGAGTAGACGATGCTCCAGAGAAAATGATGTTTCCTAAGACGAGGTATAGGCAACACCTTTATACTTATCCTCCTTAAAGGTGGTAATAACCTTCAAGAGGGCTTATAGTCTATTTTGTGGTACTTCTCAAATTCAAGCTCTGCTGCAAAAGGTTTTCAAGCCTTTTGCAGAGGACTTAGACTAGTTACAGCCTAGTGAACTGATTTATTAATATTAGAAATTGCATTTCTATGACCGCTGTATCTATTGAGCCTATCAGTTCACATATTCATTAGGTCCTGTGCTGCCGCTATCAGCTATTGTTTTGGGTCTTCTTCCATTTACATATTGTTTTGGGTCAATTATACTTGAAATATAATTGGGTTCTCTGAAAGTGCTCCGAAAATTAAACGCGAATTGTATTTCATCTTGTTCATATACTTACAGACCTTAATTTTCGAGAAGATATCCAGAGAACCCAATTTTATTTTAGGGAAATTGGGGGAAAATACGAAGAATCTGAAGATGGTGGAAGCAATGGTCAAAGTATGTTCTGTGTTTTCGTCATAACCTGTTGACAGCCTCCATGGTAAAAGAAGAAAAGCCTTATTTGCTATTCAGAGTGCACTGAATGTTTAGCTATTTAGCGGGGAATTAATTGAAATTCTCCATCTCTCTAATATTACCGACTTAACAGCTATGTGTTAAGTAGAATGTTATCACGACTTCATATAAAGCATCATCAAATGCCATCTTCAAACTGGACAATAGAACCGATATCGTATGAATGGCGTTCCTTTATAATTGAAATTCTTTCCGGGCGTCATATTGAGCAAAGTTAATATTCTAAGATATTTAGTAATTCTTCTCCCCTTATTCTCGAGCTATTCAGAACCTCCGAGTGTGGGTGACAAGATACATATCAATATACAATGCTTCATAATTTTCTATTAATAATAGGGTATCTATTAGTAATTAGTTGCCAACGTTCAAGATATTTAGATGATTGTGGGAGTGACGGATTAATTGGATGTTTTGGCGGAGAAGTGTTGGAAAATCAGAAAAGGCTTGTGTCATTGTTCCTATACTGATATGGTGACTGCAAAGGGGCTAGACACTATAGTTTTTTTTGTACAACCGGTGGATTAGGTGGGACATAGGTGCAGGCTCGGAGCCAAGGATGAGGGAATGGCTCCAGAGAGACAAACTCTTCTGCACTACTCCTTAGGGACTGTTTCAAAACCTTAAACTTCAGATGAAAAGAAACAAGGAAAATACCACACCTGAATGGAGTCTAAAATACATCACTAGGAAAAGTAAAGCGAAATGTGACGTTACCAAAACAGTAGTAAGATTGAGTGCCAAAAACCGGGATTATTTTATTTATTGAAGGTTTCTTAGGGAAAAGGTATTCTTGTGGGTGAGGAAGACAAAAATTCGAATAAACTGATAAATTTTACGGAACATATTCGACGTGGCACTCGTTAATTGTTCGGAACACACTCAAGAATTTTTATCTGCAAGATCTGACAAAAACCGGTTTAGCTATCTGTATCCAGATTCCGGAGACAATTAGCTTCAGCTCAGTGGAAAAACTACGTTGTAGATCTATTTTAATTAAATATTAAATATATAGAGTTGGTATTTTGGTCGGATTAGGTTAGGTATTCAATACAGTGCATTCTGCGCGGCCTGCTTTCCATAATTCTTTGTCGTAGTTTCCATAATTTTGTTTCTGAAGTAGTGTATTTTTTACATATTTTGGTATATTTCATTAGAATTAAACGTACTTCACTTCTTGGTTGTGTTCCAAATAATTAGCAAATATCTACGACGTTATAGACAAAATCTTGAGATTTTTATGGGGACAAGGCCTTGAAGCTTCTCCCTCCATCTCTGCAAGCACCCAAATTTGGCGCTGACGCATTTTGCTATTTAAGCTGAAAAAAATACTTTAGATAACAATCATAAAAGTTCATTAAAAAAAAAAAATTGTGAGATTTGTTAACTCAAATCAAGATAAAGGGAAGTGTCTCCAATGGAACTTTTATGACAAATCCAAAGAAATAGTCAGATTTTATATAGCACAGGCAATTTTTGAACAAAAATCTTATTACATTTTTGAATTTGGCACTAAAACTTCATTAGAAACTAAACTCTATTGTATCAACCCTACTATAATTTATTTAATTCAAAAGAGTTCAGAATTCCCTAATCTCGCAAAAGAATATAATGAACTACAGGTGACAGGAAACTTCTGCTTAAATTTTGAAATACAGCCCATTAACTTCTATTAATGTATTGCTTACTTTTGAAATGTCCTCGTTAATTTGTAACCTGGGCAGTTGTTTGCCCAGTAGCCAGCAATGGGTTACTTTTTACAGGACTAGCTGCCCATCTCTATGCTCCTCTGTCATTGCTCGTACTGGACCTTCAGTAGATTTAGCTCTTTTCTCCCTCTATTTAGGTGGTGTTTCCTCTATCCTAGGAGATGTAAATTTCATTACTGCTATTATTAGTATGCAACTTCAACCAATATCTATTGATCGTATTCCTCTTTTAGTGCGGTCGACAAGCATTAACTTTGTTACGGATCTTAATAGCGAAGATATCTCATGCAAAGTATTCGTAGTTCAAGAATAGAATAAGGTTAATTTTACTCCTCATTATAACTTTGAGAAGCCTTAAATATTTCTTTCCTTCAAATTGCCGAAATAATTAATTCTATTAATTATTGATTTTATCTTTTTAGGCAGAGAAGATGGATCCCCCCATAATTACCATAAAAGGTATATATCACCGTCATCGTCTTCAAAACTGAGTGAAAGTGATTCATACAGAAGTAATAACTCACCTCCCACAGTCAATACCACTGTTTCAAAATCTAAAGCCCCCATAGAGATTCTAGTTAGAATATTCCCAGATAAAGAAAAATCACAACTCCATTCAGCATTGCAGACCCATAATGGTGATGTTCTTCAAGCTATCGAATCCCTTTTTGAAACCGCCAAAAGCAAGGAGGAGGCACAACCCAGATCAACATTCCCGTACGCGAGTAACCCAACTGTTTATCCATCTCATGATGCTATGAATTACTCAGCGCAGCTCCAAGCAATGGTAACTAGACTTTCTAATACTGAGTCGAGTTTTCAAAGAACATTCCAAAGGCCTGATCTGTCTCTACCGCCATATCATCCACAAAATCCAAGTCCTTATTACAGCTTCGGTAGATATAGCAGTATTGGATCTAACAATGGTGTATTTCCTGGTTTATCGGTTTTTCCTGGTATGCCCATGTTTTCATCCTATTCAAATTTCCCGGTGATAAGTGCTTCAGGTCAAGTCGATAATAAACGCGAGTTATCCCCGCAAGTAGGTGATACTGCTAGCGACTGCAGCTCTGAGTGATACCGAAAAATTAAGTCTGATATGTGTAAACTGTATTTTTAATAAATTGATGTTCTATAGTCGTGGATTATTGACTTTAAATTTGAATAGGCTTCTTTATATTTATATTGGAAGCATGTCTACAAATATATGATTTCTAATAATGGTTATGGTTGCCATATTTTCTTGGATAATTTTAGCACAGAAGGAAGCATTGTTAGTCCAATTTTTAGCCCTTTTAACTATATCTGTTACCCAATTATTCTGATTTATTATAGATTTCATTAGCTAAATTCAATTTTTACTAACCGTTTGGTGGTAATTAACCTAACCCGATAGCACTGACGGCTAGATCTTCATTTTCTGTCTGAGAATTCAAAGAGTGTTCTAAACAGGTTTGAAAAAGAAAAAAAATTCTGTCATTGTCTCCAGTTTTCGAATAAGCATGGGCACTGTTCTGTTTTTCTGAAGAAACAGAACAAAAAAATAAACAGGGCTTGAATAAAACAGAACAGAAACAGAACAGGTCAACAAAAAACAGAATACCTGTTTCTGTTTCTGATCTGTTTTTTGGCAAAAACAGAAAACAGCTGTTTTTGATAAAAAACTACACTTGCCATGGGTAGTGCTTTTCTGTGGCGGTAACACTTTTGAGAAAACCTAGTACTCTTGGAGCATTTTTTTCCACAAAAAGAGCAGTTTTTCTAATATAGGGGCGAGAAATTGTCTGCGCACATAAATATCGCTATCATTTTTTCTTTATGGTTATTTTTCTTCCATTTTCCCATTCCAAAAATAGACTTTTATGTTTATAATACACAATAGTTATTCGAGACATTTGGGAAAAAAAAATTTCAGTATGAAATTACGCAGTCAGCTCAAAGCCATTAGTATTTAGGCAGACCATATAGTTGATTTCGGAGGGGAAAATTTTCCCCTACAGACAATACTTCCCCCCTCCACTCTATCCTGATGTGTGGAAGTCATCTTAAACAAAAGTAAGAAAGAAGAAAAATGTACGGGAAAATGACACTTCTTACAGCCAATTAAAAAAATTTTGTTACCTTGCAGGTTAAAGCAGCCTTTTAAGATTAATTATTTCCAAGTCAATTTGTGTGAAAATTTTTCAAATAATACCCCTCAAATAAACCCCTATGCCTTCCCAAGGCCAGAACATAATTTGCACTTTACTGATAAATTATCAATGTTTTTAATTTTATTGACTTGATTCATCAAATAATTCTAAAGGTTTGATAACAATACATAAGTTAATGCACACTAAACAGATAATGTCCATTCATTTGTATTTTTTTCAATGGATCGCAAATTATGCTCGGCTATAAAAAAGCACAAGGGTTTTGAAACCAGCCTCTGTTAATTTCTGCTTGTTTTGAGTTTGACTCGGTTATTTATTGTAATTTCTGTTCGTTTTGGGTTTCATTTATTTATCGATGCTGATTTGTGGTAGTTTCACGCTTGGTAGATTATTTAATTTTATTTTTGCTCATTTTTTGTTTAATGGAGTTCCCATCCTCCTCTAGTTGACCTGAAATGGAAAACTTGATACCATTCGCAAAAAAATCTGTTTACTTTCTTTGATAGCTTGGATATACTTACGCTATTTTGACTTGGTTAAATTTTAAGAGCAGAAGTAGCAACGAAAGTTTGAACACAATACCCTCAGTCGTTCTTGGGATACTGCTGAGATTCCTAATTGGGAATTGGCATTATCACAGTGCATTTTCATTTTATCTTAAGGCAATATTTAGTTTATAAACATAATGGGCAAATGAGAGAGTGGGCATGGGAGGGTGGGAGTGGAAGGGGGATTAGTTGCCCTCCAATCCCTTTCGACTATTAAAGAGGGCATCAGCCCTTTCTATTTTCAATCGAATGAGCCTTTTCGAAATTCCCACGACAACTCCTTCGATACGAAGTGTCCTGGTCTAAACAATAACAGCAACAAAAAATAATACATTATACCCACTTCGATCTTTACTATAAATATGTAAAGCCTTCCAATCAATTTCGACTATTAAAAAGGGCACTAGGCCTTTCGATTTCCAATCGAATTAGCCCTTTTGGAAACCAGAACACTTTATATAAACACCTTATATGCCCACAGGGCATAAATTACAACCCTTACCCGAAGGTCTGTTAGGGTGGTTGTCATCCTCTAAGACCGAATTTCCAGAACTTTGAACTACGTTAAACAAAATAGCCATCTCAAATTTTGATTGGATGTGTTTGGGGAAATGTTGGGCGTGAGAGAGGTGGTAGTCGCTCTCCAATAACTTTCAACTATTAAAAATGACACTAGCCCTTTCAATTTCCATTCAAATGAGCCTTTTTGAAGTTTCTACGACAACGCTTTCAATAAAAATCTTATATGCCCCCAGGGGATAACTTACAACCCTCGCCCTGAGGGCTTGGAGGGGGGGTGTCATCCTTAGAGACCTAATTTTCAGAACTTTCCACTACATTGAACAAAATGGCTATCTGAAAATGTTGATTGGATAGGTTTGGAGGAATGGTGGGCGTGAGAGGGGGGGGGCTAGTTACCCTCCAATCACTTTCGACTATTACAAAGGGCACTAGCCCTCTCAATTTCCAATTGAATGAGCTCCTTTTGAAATTTTACGACAACTTTATCTATAAGAACCTTATATATCCCCAGGGCAGAACTTACAACCTTTGCCCTTGGGGCTCATCCTTAAATACATAATTTCCAGAGCTTTCAACTATGTTGAACAAAATCTCTAAACTTTGATTGAATGTTTTTGGGAAAATGGTGGGCTTAAGAGGGGGGTTAATTACTCTCCACTCACTTTCGACTATTAAAAAGGGCAATTTCAATTTCCAATCAAATGAGCCCATTTTGACATTTCTATAACAACAGTAGAGGTCTAAGAACCATTTTGCGTACGGCCATAGGAATCTCCATGCTATTTGCGTACGGCCATAGGAAAAACATTTCCAGGGCATGTACCTATGGATTTGCTTGCCTTATGTTCCTTGGTGTCTTTCCAGAGCATCTACTTATGGATTTGGGTGGATTATGTTTCTTCATATGTTATTATAAGGGCTTATGTTCCCTCCCCATGCTATTATAAGGGTTTATGTTCCCTCCCATGCTATTTGCAGAGACATATAGGAAATACTTTGCAGAGACGTATAGGAAATACTTTGCAGAGACGTATAGGAATTACTTTGCAGAGACGTATAGGAAATACTTTGCAGAGACGTATAGGAAAAACATTTCCAGAGCATGTACTTACGGATTTGGGTGGATTATGTTCCTTCCTATGCTATTCTAAGGGTTTATATTCCCTCCCATGCTATTCTAAGGGTTTATATTCCCTCCCATGCTATTCTAATGGTTTATGTTCCCTCCCATGCTATTCTAAGGGATTATGTTCCCTCACATGCTACTCTAAGGGATTATGTTCCCTCCCATGCTATTCTAAGGGTTTATGTTCCCTCCCATGCTATTTTATGGGCTTATGTTCCCTCCCGTGCTATTCTTCGACTTTATGTTCCTTCCTGTGCTATTTGCCTAGGTTACGTTCCTTGACACCTTTCCAGAGCATGTACTTGACGATGGAGAAAAAGGGTTAAAGTGATTAGCAATTACGAGCAGGGATTCCCCGCTGGTTCCTGAATTGCCTTACGTTCCTTGGTACCTTTCCAGAGCATGTACTTGACGATGGAGAAAAAGGGTTAAAGTGATTAGCAGTTACGAGCGGGGATTCCCCACTGGTTCCTGAATTGCCTTATGTTCCTTGGTACCTTTTCAGAGCATGGACTTGACGATAGAGAAAAAGGGTTAAAGTGATTAGCAGTTAAGGTAACCTCAATGGCGTTTGAACAGTGTTATCAATTTAAAATAGAGTTTAACATTATAGTATACTAAAAACTTGATACTATGAGAGATGTATATGGCAAGAAAAGAATTTTAATAATGGATAGCTTTACTTCTTCTATGTGTTCTGTATAATACACAAGTGGCGTTTGAACAGTGTTGTCAGTTTAAAATATGGTCTAACGTTATAGTATACTAAAAAGCTGATACTAAGAGAGATGTAGATGACAAGAAAAGAATTTTAATAAAGAAATTCAGAACAATCCATAGAAATCCTTACAGATCAAGTAGTGAGGTATACATGAGTATGAACCATCATGGATAATAAGCACCAACGACCCTAACCGTCAGGGACTTCAACCCTCCATAGGTCCCCTATCCCCAAACTCGAAGGGCAACCCCCTCCCTCCAACTTTTTGTATTAAGAGAATGTAACTGTGACAAGGTAAACCACGACATAACACTACTTAAATATTCTAACTCTTGCATTTCAACGTGTGAAATCATAAATGAACTTTAAAAAATCAAGAAAATGTAACTTTTACAAGTTAAACAATGACAGAACACTGCTGAAATATTCAAACTCTTGCATTCCAATGAGATAAATAGAAAATAAACTTACAAAAATGAAAAGAATTTAACTGTGACATGGTAAAACACGATAACATACTACTGAAATAATCCAACTCTTTCATTTGAATGAAAGAAATTGAAGATGAACTTTGAAAAATCAAAAAAATGTAGCTCTGGCATGGTAAACTGAAACAAAATTCTACTGGAATGATCCAACTTTTGCATTTTAACGACAGAAATTAGAAATGCGCTTTAAAAATCAAGGGAATGTAACTATGACAATGTATACCATAACAAAACATCACTGAAATATTCCAACTTTTGAATTTCAATTATATAAATACAAAAACAAAATTTGAAAAATAGAAAGAATGTAACTGTGAAAAGGCAAACCAAAACAAAACACTACAGAAATATTCCAACTCTTGCATTTCAAGGAAAGAAATCCAAAATAAACTTTGAAAAATCAAGAGAATGTAACTGTGATAAGGTAAATCACGACAAAACAATACCGAAATATTCCAACTCTTGCATTTCAAGGAAAGAAATCCAAAAAGAACTTTGAAAAATCAAGAGAAATTAACTTTGACAAGTTAAACCACGATAAAACACTACTGAAATATTCCAACTCTTGAATTTCACGAAAAAAATTCAAAATAGACTTTGAAAAATCAAGAGCATGTAACAGTGATATGGTAAACCACGACAAAACACTACTGAAATATTCCAACTCTTGCATTTCACGAAAGAAATTCAAAATGAAATATGAAAAATCAAGAGAATGTATCAGTGACAAGTTAAAGCACAACTAGACACTACTGAAATATTCCAACTCTTGCGTTTAAACGACAGAAATTCAAAATGAACTTTGAAAAATCAAGAGAATATAAAAATCCAAAATGAACTTTGAAAAATCAAGAGAATGTAACTGTGACAAGGTAAACCATGACAAAACACTACTGAAAATACTCCAACTCTTACATTTAAAGGAAAGAAATCCAAAATTAACTTTGAAAAATCAAGAGAATGTAAAAATCCAAAATGAACTTGGAAAAATCAAGAGAATTTAACTGTGACAAGGTAAACCATGACAAAACACTACTGAAATAGTCCAACTCTTGCATTTCAAGGAAAAAAATAATCCAAAATGAACTTTGAAAAATCAAGAGAATGTAACTGTGTCAAGGTAAACCATAACAAAACACTACTGAAATATTCCAACTCTTGCATTTCAACGAAAGAAATCCAAAAATGAACTTTTGAAAAATCAAGAAAATGTAACTTTGACAATTTAAACCAAAACAAAACAATACTTAAATATTCCAACTCTTGTATTTCAATGAAAGAAATCAAAAATCAACTTTAAAAAATAAAGATAATGTAACTTTGACAACGTGAACCCTGATAAAACACTACTGAAATATTCCAACTCTTGTATTTCATGAAAGAAATTCAAAATGAACTTTGAAAAATCAAGAGAATGTAACTGTGACATGGTAAACCATGACAAAACACTACTGAAATATTCCAACTCTTGCTTTTCAACGAAAGAAATACAAAATGAACTTTGAAAAATCAAAAGAATGTAACTGTGATATGGTAAACCACGACAAAACACTACTGAAATATTCCAACTCTTGCATTTCAATGAACGAAATTCTACATTAACTTTGAAAAATCAAGAGAATGTAACTGTGACAAGGTAAACCTTGACAAAACACTACTGAAATATTCCAACTCTTGCATTTCAACGAAAGAAATTCAAAATGAACTTTGAAAAATCAAGAGAATGTAACTGTGACAAGGTAAACCATAACAAAACACTACTGCAATAATCCAACTCTTGCATTTCAACGATAGAACTCCAAAAATAAACTTTGAAAAATCAAGAGAATGTAACCGTGGCAAGGTAAACCATGACAAAACACTACTGAAATATTCCAACTCTTGCATTTCAATGAAAGAAATCCAAAATAAACTTTGAAAAATCAAGATAATGTAACTGTGATAAGGTAAATCACGAGAAAACACTACTGAAATATTCCAACTCTTGCGTTTCAATGAAAGAAATCCAAAATCAACTTTTAAAAATCAAGATAATGTAACTGTGACAATTCAAACCATGATAAAACACTACTGAATTATCCTAAATTTTTAATTTCCCGAAAGAGATACAAAATGAACTTCAAAAAATCAAGGGCGTGTAAGACTGAAATGATAAACCCTGACAAAACAATACTGGAATAATCCAACCCTAGCGTTTCACGATAGAAATTCAAAATGAACTTTGAAAAATCAAGAGAATGTAACTGTGACAAGGTAAAGCATAATAAAACACTGCTGAAATATTCCAACTCTTGCATTTCAACGAAAGAAATCCAAAATGAAATATGAAAAATCAAGAGAATGTAACAGTGACAAGGTAAAGCACAACAAGACACTACTGAAATATTCCAAGTCTTGCATTTCAACAAAAGAAATTCAAAATGAACTTTGAAAAATCAAGAGAATGTAAAAATCCAAAATGAACTTTGAAAAATCAAGAGAATGTAACTGTGACAAGGTAAACCATGACAAAACACTACTGAAAAAACTCCAACTCTTGCATTTCAAGGAAAGAAATCCAAAATGAACTTTGAAAAATCAATAGAATGTAAAAATCCAAAATGAACTTTGAAAAATCAAGAGAATTTAACTGTGACAAGGTAAACCATGACAAAAAACTACAGAAATATTCCAACTATTGCATTTCAAGGAAAAAAAATAATCCAAAATAAACTTTGGAAAATCAAGAGAGTTTAACTATGACAGGGTAAACCATAGCAAAAAACTAATGAAGTATTCCAACTCCTTCATTTCAAGGAAAGAAATCCAAAAATAAACTTTTGAAAAATCAAGAGAATGTAACTGTGACAAGGTAAACCACGACAAAACACTACTGAAATATTCTAAGTCTTGCATTTCAAGGAAAGAAATCCAAAATGAACTTTGAAAAATCAAGAGAATTTAGTTGTGACAAGGTAAACCCCGATAAAACACTATTTAAATATTCCAACTCTTGCATTTCACGTAAGAAATTCAAAATGAACTTTGAAACATCAAGAGAATGTAACTGTGCCATGGTAAACCACGACAAAACACTACTGAAATATTCCAACTCTTGCATTTCACGAAAGAAATTCAAAATGAACTTTGAAAAATCAAGAGCATGTAACTGTGACAAGGTAAAGCACAACAAAACTCTACTGAAATATTCCAACTCTTGCATTTTAACAAAAGAAATCCAAATTGAACTTTGAAAAATCAAGAGAATGTAACCGTGACAAGGTAAAGCACAACAAGACACTACTGAAATATTCCAACTCTTGCATTTCAAAGAAAGAAATCCACAATGAACTTTGAAAAATCAAAAGAATGTAACTATGACAATGTAATCCACGACATAACACTACTGAAATAATGCAACTCTTTCATTTTAATGAGAGAAATTCAAAATGAACTTTGAAAAATAAAGAGAATTTAAAAATACAAAATGAACTTTGAAAAATCAAGAGAATGTAACTGTGACAAGGTAAACCACGACAAAACACTACTGAAATATTCCGACTCTTGCATTTCAACGAAAGAAATACAAAATGAACTTTGAAAAATCAAGAGAATGTAACTGTGACAAGGTAAACCATAACAAAACACTACTGAAATATTCCAACTCTTGCATTTAAATGATAGAAATCCAAGAATGAACTTTGAAAAATCAAGAGAATGTAACTGTGACAAGGTACACCACGGCAAAACACTACTGAAATATTCCAACTCTTGAATTTCAACGGAGGAAATCCAAAATGAACTTTGAAAAATCAAGAGAATTTAACTACGACAATGTAAACCACAACAGAGCATCACTGAAATATTCTAAAGCTTACTTTTCAAGGAAAGAAATCCAAAATGAACTTTTAAAAATCAAGAGAATGTAACTGTGACAAGGTAAACCACGATATAACACTATTGAAATATTCCAACTCTTGCATATCATGAATGAAATCCAAAATAAACTTTGAAAAATCAGGAGAATGTAACTGTGGCATGGTAAACCACGACAAAACACTACTAAAATATTTCAACACTTGCATTTCACGAACGAAATCGAAAACAAACTTTGAAAAATTAAGAGAATGTAACAGTGATAAGGTAAAGCACAACAAAACACTACAGTGTTATCAAAAAAAAATTTTGATTTTTTTTCATAATTTCCTGAATTAAATTTCTGTATTGTGTATTCAAGAGGTGAATTCAAGAAAGAGTTTGTTACTTACTTACTTACCTACTTATTCACTTACTTACTTACAATTTCTTCATAATGACATAATGACATATCCATGAAGGAATGTTGATAAAGAATTTATTCATTCTGATACCTACATTTTGTCAATGTTATTCCCATCGCCGCAGCGGGGCCCGCTGCGCGTACGTAGGAAAGAAATTCAAAATGAACTTTGAAAAATCAAGAGAATGTAACTGTGACATGGCAAACCACGACAAAACACTACTGAAATATTCCAACCTTTGCATTTTACGAGAGAAATCCAAAATGAACTTTGAAAAATCAAGAGAATGTAACTGTGACAAGGTAAAGCATAACAAAACACATTTCAATGAAAGAAATCCAAAATGAACTTTGAAAAATCAAGAGAATGTAACTATAACAAGGAAACAATGACAAACACTACTAAAATATTACAAATCTTGTACTTCAACGGAAGAAATCCAAAATGAACTTTGAGAAATCAAGATAATGTAATTGTGACAAGGTAACCCACGACAAAACACTACTGAAATATTCCAACTCTTTCATTTCGCAAAAGAAAATCAAAATTAACTTTAAAAAAATCAAGAGAATGTAACTGTGACAAGGCAAACCACTACAAAAAAACTAACGAAATATTCCAACTCTTGCAGTTCAACGAAAGAAATTCAAAATGAACTTTGAAAAATAAAGAGAATGTAACTGTGACAAGGTAAACCACGATAAAACACTACTGAAATATTCCAACTCTTGCATTTAATGAAAGAAATTCAAAATGAACTTTGAAAAATCAAATGAATGAACTTTGACAAGGTAAAGCACAGCAAAACACTACTGAAATATTCCATCTCTTTCATGTCAAGGAAAGAGATCCAAAAATAAACTTTGAAAAATCTAGAGAATGTAACTGCGACAAGGTGAAGCACGATAATACACTATTGAAATATTACAACTGTTGCTTTTCAATGAACGAAATTCAAAATGAACTTTGAAAAATAAAGAGAATTTAACTGTGACAAGATAAACCATGACAAAACACTCCTGAAATAATCCAACTCTTGCATTTCAATGAAAGAAATTCAAAAAGAACTTTGAAAAATCAGGAGAATGTAACTGTGACAAGGTAAACCACGACAAAACACTACTGAAATAATCCAACTCTTGCATTTCAATGAAAGAAATTCAAAGTTATTTCTGAAATATTAAGAGAATGTAACTATGACAAGATAAACCATGACCAAACACTACTGAAATAATCCAACTCTTGCATTGCAACGAAAGAAATTCAAAATGAACTTTGAAAAATCAAGAGAATGTAACTGTGACATGGTAAACCACGACAAAATAATACTGAAACATTCCAACTCTCTCCTTTCACGAAAGAAATCCAAAAATGAACTTCGAAAAATTAAGATAATGTAACTGTGAGATGGTAAACCATGAAAAAACACTACTGAAATAATCCAACTCTTGCATTTCAATGAAAGAAATTCAAAATGAACTTTGAAAAATCATGAGAATGTAACAATGACAAGGTAAACCACGACAAAACACTACTGAAATATTCAAACTCTTGCATTTCAACGAAAGAAATTAAAAATGAACTTTGAAAAATTAAGAGAATGTAACTGTGACAAGGTAAACCACGACAAAACCCTACTGAAACAATCTAACTCTTGCATTTCAATGAAAGAAATTCAAAATGAACTTTGAAAAATCAAAAGAATTTAACTGTGACAAGGTAAACCAAGACAAAACACTATTGAAATATTCTAACTCTTGCATTTCAAGGAAAGAAATACACAATAAACTTTTAAAAATCCAGGGAATGTAACTCTGAGAAGGTAAAAAACTAAAAAACACTTCTTTAACATTCCAACTACTTTTTTTAAAGTAAATAAAAAAAATATTAACTTTTAAAAAAAATTAGATTTTAGCTGTGAAAAGTAAAACCACGATAAAAAACTATTAATATATTTAAACTCTTACATTTCATGAAAGAAATTCAAAATGAACTTTGAAAAATCAGGAGAATGTAACTATGAAATGGAAAACCACGACAAAACACTACTTAAATATTCCAACTCTTGTATTTCAAGGAAGAAATTGAAAATGAACTTTGAAAAATAAAGAGCATGTAACTGTGACAAGGTAAAGCACAACTAGACATTACTGACATATTCCAACTCTTGCATTTCAACGCAAGAAATCCAAAATGATCTTTGAAAAAAATCAAGAGAATGTAACTGTGACAAGGTAAAGCACAACAAGACACTACTGAAATATTTAAACTCTTTCATTTCAACGAAAGAAATTCAAAATTAACTTTGCAAAAATTAAGATAATGCAACTGTGACAATGTAAACTATAACGAGACACTAATGAAATATTAAGAATTGTGAATTTAAATTACAAAAATCCAAAATTTAAGTTTAAAACTAAAATTACTATAGAAAAAAAAATTGACAAATAAAATATAAACAAAATGTAACTGGGCAGTGTACAAGAATGGTAAAACACCAATGAAACAATCAAAATCTTGCATTTAAAGGAATGAAATTAAAAATTAAATTTTAAAAATAACTAGAATATAAATGTGACAAGGTAAAGCAAGACAAAAACATACTGAAATAATCAAACTATTGCATTTAAATTAAATAAATTCAAAATTAACATTTAAAGATAGATAGAATTTAACTGTGACAAGGTAAAGAACAACAAAACACTTCTGAATTTAATTATGTTTCATCTCATTCGAAGACCTGTAAAAAAAAAGTTGAAAAAAATATATCATGTTAAAAAAAAATAAAACAAAAATGGGAAGGGGAGGGGGGGGGCAAAAAGTTGGAGGGAGGGTGTTGCCCTTCGAGTTTGGGGATAGGGGACCTATTGAGGGTTGAAGTCCCTGATGGTTAGGGTCGTTGGTGCTTATGATCCATGATGGTTCATACTCATGTATACCTCACTACTTCATCTGTAAGGATTTCTATGGATTGTTCTGAATTTCTTTATTAAAGTTCTTTTCTTGCCATCTTCATCTCTCTTAGTATCAACTTTTTAGTATACTATAACGTTAGACCATATTTTAAACTGAGAACACTGTTCAAACACCACTTGTGTATTATACAGAACACATCGAAGAAGTAAAGCTATCCATTATTAAAATTCTTTTCTTGCCATCTACATCTCTCATAGTATCAAGTTTTTAGTATACTATAATTTTAAACTCTATCTTAAATTGATAACACTGTTCAAACGCCATTGAGGTTACCTTAACTGCTAATCACTTTAACCCTTTTTCTCTATCGCCAAGTACATGCTCTGGAAAGGTACCTAGGAAGATAAGGAAATTCAGGAACCAGTGGGGAATCCCCGCTCGTAACTGCTAATCACTTTAACCCTTTTTCTCCATCGTCAAGTACATGCTCTGGAAAGGTACCAAGGAACGTAAGGCAATTCAGGAACCAGCGGGGAAAGCCCGCTCGTAATTGCTAATCACCTTAACCCTTTTTCTCCATCGTCAAGTACATGCTCTGGAAAGGTGCCAAGGAACGTAAGGCAGTTAAGGAACCAGAGGGGAATCCCCGCTCTTAAGTGCTAATCACTTTAACCCTTTTTCTCCATCGTCAAGTACATGCTCTGGAAAGGTGTCAAGGAACGTAACCTAGGCAAATAGCACAGGAAGGAACATAAAGTCGAAGAATAGCATGGGGGGAACATAAGCCATTAGAATAGCATGGGAGGGAATGTAAACCCTGAAAATAGCATGGGAGGGAATATAAAACCTTAGAATAACATGTGAGGGTATATAAGCCATGAAAATAGCATGAGAGGGAATATAAACCCTTAGAATACAATGGGAGGGAACATAAACCCTTAGAATAGCATAGGAGGGAATATAAACCCTTAGAATAGCATAGGAAGGAACATAATCCACCCAAATCCGTAAGTACATGCTCTGGAAATGTTTTTCCTATACGTCTCTGCAAAGTATTTCCTATACGTCTCTGCAAAGTAATTCCTATACGTCTCTGCAAAGTATTTCCTATACGTCTCTGCAAAGTATTTCCTATATGTCTCTGCAAATAGCATGGGAGGGAACATAAACCCTTATAATAGCATGGGGAGGGAACATAAGCCCTTATAATAGCATAGGAAGGAAAATAATCCACCCAAATCCATAAGTACATACTCTGGAGAGACACCAAGGAACATAAGGCAAGCAAATCCATAGGTACATGCCCTGGAAATGTTTTTCCTATGGCCGTACGCAAAATGGTACTTACACCTCTACTAACAACTTTCTATATAAACTTTATATGCCCCCAGAGCATAACTTGCAACCCTTGCACTGAGGGCTCTGAGGGAATTATCATCCTAAAAGACCTAATTTCAAGAACTTGCAACTACGTTGAACAAAATGGATATCTAAAAATTTTGATTGGATGTGTTTGGGAAAATGGTGGGCGTGAGAGGGGCGTTAGTCACTCTCCAATCACTTTCAACTATTAAAAAGGCACTAGCCCTTTCAATTTCCAATTGAAAGAGCCCTTTTGAAGTTTCTACGCTTTTAATAAAAACCTTATATGCCCCCAGGGCATAACTTACAACCCTTGCCCTAAGGGCTGTGAGGGACTGTCCTCCACAAGATCTAATTTCCAAAACTTTCAACTACGTTGAATAAAATGGCTATCTAAAAATTTTGATTGGATGTTACCCTCAAATCACTTTCGACTATTAAAAAGGGAACTAGCCCTTTGAATTTCAAATCAAATGACCCCTTTCTCAAGTTTCTACGACAAAGATTTCAATAAAAACCTTTCATGCCCCCAGGGCATAACTTATAACCCTTGCCCTGAGGGTTGTGGGGGAGTGTCCTCCTCAAAAACATATTTTCTATCTGGAAATCAACTACGCTGAACAAAATGACTATCTAAAAATTTTTATTGGATGTGTTTGGAGGAAAGATGGGCGTGGGGGGGATTATTTGCCCTCCAATCACTTTCGACTACTAAAGAGGGCACTAGCCCTTTGAATTTCAAATCAAACGAGCCTTTTTTTAGTTTGTACGACAACGCCTTCTATAAAAACCTTATATACCTCCAAGGCATAACTTAAATCACTTGCCCTGAGGGTTATGGGAGAGTGTCCTCCTCAAAAACGTATTTTCTATCTAGAAATCAAATACGCTGACCAAAAGGGCTATCTTAAAATTTTTATTGGATGTGTTTGGGGGAATGATAGGCGTGGGGGGGGGGCTAGTTTCTCTCCAATCACTTTTGACTATTAAAAAGGGCACTAGCCCTTTTAATTTCCAATCGTATGAGCCTGTTTTGAACTTTCTACAGCAACGCCTTCTATAAAAAAAACCTTATATGCCCCCAGGGCATAACTTAAAACCCTTGCCCTGAGGGTTGTGTTGGAGTGTCCTCCTCAAAAACATATCTTCTATCTGGAAATCAGCTACGCTGAACAAAATGGCTATCCCAAAATTTTGGTTGGATGTCCTTGGGGGAATGATGGGCGTGGGGGGGGGGGAATAGTTGCCATCCAATCACTTTCGACTATTAAAAAGGGCACTAGAACTCTCGATTTCCAATCAAATTAGCCCCTTTTGAAGTTTCTACGACGACTCTTTCTATATGAAGTGCCGTGCTCTAAAGGAAACAAAATAATAAATGATACATTTTGCCAACATCGTTCTTATATGCCCTCAGGCCCTAACTTAACCCCCCCCCCCCTAAGGTTGTGACACGAAGGGCCCGGGTATGGAGAAAAAAAACAAAACAAAAACATTGTGCCCACATCGTTCTTTACTTAGGCAGCGCTATCGCGCTGCCTATGACTAGAAATAAGGAATAGTCGTATGTCTACTCTTCTTATTCTAGGGGAGAGTGGGGTTGGTTCGGACACGGGGTGAGTCTGGACAAGAGCCTCCCTTCCTACAACGCCCTCTAAAATTCACCCAAAAAATACCATAGACGTGCCATCTAGTACCCTACTTGAGTATGTAGTTTGGTTATCACACGTGCAATCGTTTTTGAAATATTTGAGAAAAACCGAAAAAGGTTGGTGTGTCGTCCTATATCTTTCTTTGTTTGTGATTTTATTTGGCCATTATTACTAGTCATTGAATTTTGCTGACTGTTGCAGCGTTTAACTATGGCATTGCTCAATTTTTTAAATTTTAGTTTTTTGCGGCATCTATAGTAGTTACAGCGTCAGTGAGGTTTCAGACTTTTTTTTTATCGCGGGTGGGGTTGCTTCGGATAACGGTAGTGGGGTGGATTCGGACATTGTCTGAACCCACCCCAGACACTTTTTTGTGGTCAGTATCTCCAACTTTTCCTCTTTTTTTTCACATCGTGTAACTGTTAATATGCATTTCATTACTTGTTACTAAAAACGGTTTCTTTCAGAATGCCTCGATCATACAAAAGGAAGCGACAAGACCCTCCCGTTAATCTAGAAAATATGAAGAAAGTCGTTGGGGCTTATCTGAAAAAGGAAGGAACATTGAGACAAATTGCAGAAAACTTCGGCATAAAGAAGTCCACGCTACTGGACTATGTCAGGCGCTCAAGGCCACAGACAGGAGAAGCGGATAAAAGTGTCAACGAAGAGCCTGGGCCAATGCAGATAAACTTCCCGACGAGACCAAAACATAAAAGGCAAGTTTTTGAAAGCGAATACAAGCGAAAACTAGCCGACTACTTTCGCATTTGTTCGAGAATGAACCATGAACTGACAACAACTGAAGCACGAAAATTTGCTTACTCTTACGCCCGTGCGAATAACATTTCTGTACCAGAAAACTGGTGTTTCAATGAAGCAGCGTTAAAGGACTGGCTTCTTGCGTTTCTGAAGTGGAATTCAGACATCTCGGTGAGGAAGCCAGAAGTCAGGCGAGAGCCTCCGGCTTCAACAAAACTGTCGTTCAGATATTTTTTGACAAGATACTTGATGTCTATGGAAGGTTTGAAGCCAAACTGACGGCTGATCGCGTCTGGAAAGTTGACGAGACAGGTATACTCACTGTGCATACACCACCGAAAGTCCTAGCACAAACTGGACAAAAACAGGTAGGTCAGACTGTGTCTGCAGAAAAAGGTCAAAACGTGACTGCTGTATGTTTCGCCAGTGCATCTGGAGCGACTATTCCACCAGTCTTCATTTTTCTGTGAGTGAATTTCATACCTAGAATGACAAACGAAGGCCCCCCCCGGTTGCCTTGGGCTTGTGCACCCTAGTGGTTGGGTCAACGGCGACTTGTTCTTGGAGGCTATGCGACACTTCACGAAAATAACCAAGCCAGATGAAGAGACTCCCATCCTACTGCTCATGGACAACCATGATAGCCATCTGGATGTACGTGTGATCGAACACTGTCACGTGACACTGTTGACATTCCCACCCCACTGCTCCCACAAGCTTCAGCCACTTGACGTAGGAGTGCTTTCTCCTTTCAAGGGTGCACTGAAAGAGCGCTTCAATGAATGGCTGCAGTTGCATCCCGGACAGCGCATTTCAATTTATGAAGTAGCCTCACTAGTAGAGGTGACCCTAAAGCCCCCATTGCTCACCCCTGCTGCCACCTATAACTTTTTTTAACACCAAATATGGGCATAGCCTCCCTAGGGAGAACACGTGGTTAACGGGGTCAATGACCTCTTTCTCCATGGTCTCTTTCTCCAGGTGTGTTTTTGGCACGCTCTCAGCTAATGTTATGATCCAGAAATAGTATTTTTGTTGTTTCCGAGGCAAATGTCAAGGTCAATGTTGTTGTTGTTGTTGTAAGTGCACGATGTCGGTAAATGTTATGAGTTTCCAGAAATAGTATTTGTTGTTGTTGTTCGATGCAGGTGTTACGAGTTTCCGGGAAACAGTATTTGTTATTGTTGTTCAAGCCAAATGTTATGAGTTTCCGAGGTAACAGTTAGATAACACATGACAGATGATGTCATGATTGATTGATTGACATGAAAGGGGAAATTAATTGTTGTTTCTAAGGGGAATTATTGATTTACGAAAGGGGAGTTCATTTGTTGTTTCTAAAGAGAATCGTTCCCGAGCGAATGTTCTGATCTTAGCGCGCGAAAAGGTTTCTTTGTAATTTCAATGTGAGAGCACAGGGATGCCAAACAAAAGGAACTCGCTGAAATTACGTTTAAGGATTATTTGGGCGAAACCGTTTTAGCCATTTTATGAAATTATTTCGGCGAAACAGTTAGAGACATTTTAAAAGATGATTTAAAAGATGATTATAGAAGAAAATTTAAGGGTGAAACTCTGTGGTCGTTATAATACACAAGTTCCATTTGAACAGTGTTGTGAGGTCCTCTACCCCAACCCCAAAGGGTTCCAATCCCCCCCCTACCCAACCCCGAAGGAAGCTCCCGGTACTCAAAGGTCCCCCCCAAGCTCCCAAAGAGCCCCAGTCCCCCAAACGCCCTCCTCAGACCCCCAAAGGCCCTCCCCTGGTCCTCAAAGGGCTCCCGGACCCCCAAAGGGCCCCCCGGACCCCAGAGGCCCTCACCCGGCCCCCAAAGGTCCACCGGGCTCCCAAAGGACCAATTGGCCCTCAAGTGCCCCCAGACCCCCACAGGCCCTCCCCGTGCCCCCAAGGCCCCCCCCCGGTCCCCAAAGGTCCCCCCGGCCCGAGAAGCGCCGCGGGTTAGGAAAGCGCCGCAAGGGGAAGCGCCGCAAGGGGGATTCGCCGCGGGTCGGGGGAAACGCCGCAGGGGATGCGCCGCGGGCCCGAGAAGCGCCGCATGGATGCGCCGCGGACCAGGAAAGTGCCGCAGGATGCGCCGCAAGGCGGATTCGCCGCGGGTCGGGGGAAGCGCCGCAGGGGATGCGCCACTGGGAGGCGCCGCAGGGATGCGCCGCGAAAAAAGTAAACTAAAAGTAAAAATTTCGAAGTGTTATACCCCAAACGCCCTCCTCAGACCCCCAAAGGCCCTCCCCTGGTCATCAAATGTCCCTCGGGCTCCCACAGGGCCAACCGGCCCCCCAGGGTCCCCCAAACACCCTACCCGGGCCCCCCCAAGAGTCCCCTCGCCATTTTTTTTAATACTTTTTATGGCTGTATTATATATTTTCTGAACAAGTTCCATTCGTAATGTCATTCCTAAACCCAATTTCGACCCTCAAAGAGTCCCCTCCACAATTCGTAAATACTTTCTTGAATTTTTTAACATGGTATTTTTTTAACTGTTTTACGTATCTTAAAATGAGATGAAATATGCTTACGGTTCTACCAATCGTACTCTGTGCTTGTTCATGAACACGACATGGCTTTCCCAATGGTACTCTATGGCAGGCTATCGACATTACCTAGTTTATTCCATGCATTAAATCAGTATTTTTTACGCAGTGGAAGGATAAAAACACAATTCATATCTGTAAACAAGTGAAAATGAATTATTCGACGAAAGTATGTGCACATGAAAAAATTATCGTCGTGTTGAATGCAGACAAGGAGAAATACCTGAACTATGAAACGAGTGCAAGCAGTAGCAGTATTGGAAATGTATACATGCGTTGTAATGACAGCGAGAAGTTAGATTTCTTTGGAGTACCCAAGAATTTCAATCGTGTAAACGGTGGATATGCAAGAGTAACATTACCAGAGAAATTAGTGCTCAAAGAGAATGCAAACTTAAAAATAATTGTCGATGATCGGGGACAAGTCCTTGCTAGGGTTTCTGGTAACACATTACCTGTTGATAAATCATATTATCATCTTTCCGGTATTAGCATTTTAAAGAGAACCAGAAGGAGATGACGAGAATACTCCTGCAATAATGTCATTAATCATATCTTGTCAACATGCCAAAACTGCCATTTGTGCAAAAAAATCTGAGAGTAGACAGTGAAATCACAGGCAGAATAAAAAGGACATTAGCAGACAATATCATCAATGAATATAAAGATGAATTGACGGAAAGTGAAGCACAAGTGTACTAATAATGTGTAATAATGTATTTAACGTATTTTTATATTAATATTCTACATCTCATTATTTCATTAAAAATATTTTATGCATTATTTTGTTAAGTGTTCATTATTTTAGGGTATGCTAGAACGTCCAACGCTCAGAATATCTATTGAAGATATCATATATGAAAGAAAAATTGAAATTTCAAAATTTGATATACTGCTAGACGGATATTATTTATATGTACTATAGAACAGTTCGAGTTATAATATTAATTTTATCAAAGAACAAGAATAACTTCAATTGCCAAAATCTAAAACAGAAATCTCCCACTCCAGTTTTAAGTACACCAAGACATAAAAATTTAAAGTTCACTTCTAAATTTTTCTGTAGAAGATAGGAAAAGTTATCCTATGATTGTGATTATTTTCCATGGAGATAAAAAGTTTCACTTTAATTCCAAATTTTCTTAAATTCAATTCCGACCTTTCTCAAAGAGTCAAATTTAAAGTTCTGTTCCAAATATTTTCCCGGAAGACGAAAAGTTCAACTTCGATTCTGAAATTTTCTCAATGAAAATGAAATAAGCTATTGATCATTTCTATTTTCTCAAAATAATATAAAAATTTTCCACTTCAGTTCAGATTTTTCTCAAACAGATGAAAAAATTTAAAATACTGTTCCAAATTTTTCATAGAAGACAGAAAAGTTCAAGATCTCTTCTGAATTCTACCAAAGAACACGCTTCAATTCTAATTTCACCACAGAAAATAAAAAGCTTCCACATCAGTTTTAAGTACACAATGACATAAAGAAATTTAAAGTTCAATTCTAAATTTTTCTGTAGAAGAAATGAAAAGTTATGCTATGATTATGATTATTTTCCATGTATATAAAAAGTTTCACTTTAATTCTAAATTTTCTTAAATTCAATTCCGACCTTGCTCAAAGAGTCAAATTTAAAGTTCTGTTCCAAATATTTTCCCGGAAGACGAAAAGTTCAACTTCGATTCTGAAATTTCTCAATGAAAATGAAATAAGCTATTGATCATTTCCATTTTCCCAAATAATATAAAAATTTTCCACTTCAGTTCAGATTTTTCTCAAACAGATGAAAAAATTTAAAATACTGTTTCAAATTTTTCATAGAAGACAGAAAAGTTCAATTTCTCTTCTTAATTTTAATAAAGAACACAATTCAATTCTAATTTCACCAGATAAAATGAAAAACTTCCACATTAGTTTCAAGTTCACAAAGACATAAAAATTTTTAAGTACAATTCTAAATTTTACAGTAGACGATAGGAAAAGTTATCCTATGATCGTGATTATTTTCAATGAAGATAAAAATTTTCACTTTAATTCTAAATTTTCTTCAATTCAATACCGATTTTTCTCAAAGAGTAAAATTTAAAGTTCTGTTCTAAATATTTCCCTGCGAGAAGAAAACTTCAACTTCGAATCTGAATTTTATCAATGAAAATGAAATAAGTTATTGATCATTTATATTTTCCCAAAATAAATATAAAAATGTTCAACTTCAGTTCAAATTTTTCTCAAGCATATAAAAAAATTTAAAATACTGTTCCGAATTTTTCTTAGAAGTTAAAAAAGTTTAAGCTATCTTCAGAATTTTACCAAAGAACGCAATTCAATTCTGTTTTCACCTAAGAAAACAAGTATCTCACACGTCTATTATTTATTTCACAAAGAAATATATAAATTTAAAGTTCAATTCTATATTGTTCGGAGGAAGATAGAACAAGTTAAACAATGATTTGTAATTATTTTCCATGAAGATGAAAAGTTTCACTTTAATTCTAATTTCTGAAATCCTTAAATGACATGAAATATGGATAAGGCTCTACCAATCATAATCTGTGCTTGTTCATGAACAAGGCGCGGCTGTCCAACTGATACTCTATGGCTGGTTATCGACACTACCTAGTTTACTGCATGCATTAAGTCAGTATTTAGTCCGCAGTGGAAGGATAAACACACAATTCATATCTGTACAAAAGTTAGGATGAATTATTCGAATAACGACTCTGCACCTGATATCATCATTGTCGTATTGAATGCTGACATTGAAAAATACCTGAACTATGAAACGAGTACAAGCTGTAACAGTATTGGAAATGTATGCATGCGTTGTCATGACAACAAGAAGTTAGATTTCGATGGAGTATCGAAATCATTCAAAATTGCTCAAGGTGGATATGCGAGAGTGAGAGAACCAGAGATAATAGTGCTAAAGGAGAAAGCCAACTTAAGAACAATTGTTGATGATCGGGGGCAACTTCTTGCTTATAGTTCTGGTAGCACGATATCTATTGATAGATCCTATTCCCGTCGTTTTGGTATTACTATTCAAATGAAAGCAAAGAAAAAAAGAAAGGCCTACTGCTTCATTAGTGTAAGAAATCATATCATGTCTACCTTCCAGAACTGTCATCTATATAAAAATAATGTGTGAATAAACTGTGAAATCACGGGCAGAATAAAAAAGGCATTAGAAGACAATATCACCAATGAATATAAAGAAGAATTGACGGAAAGTGACGCGCACGTGTACTAATAATGAATAATAATGTATTTAACGTATTTTTATATTAATATTCTACATCTCATTATTTCATTTAAAATATTATATGCATTATCTTGCTAAGTTTACATTATTTTAGGGTGTGATAGAACGTCAAACTTTCAGAATATCTATTAAAAAGCTCAGAGATGAAAGAAAAATAATTTTTAGAGATAGAGATACTATTAGCAGGCTCAATGTTTCATAGAAGATAGAAAAGCTCAAGTTCTCTTCTGAATTTTACAAAAGAACACACTACAATTCTAATTTCAACAGAGAAAGCTAAAATCTTCTACTTCAGTTCTTTATTTCACAAAGACAAAAAGAAATCTAAATTTCACTTCTAAATTTTGCTGTAGAAGATAAAAAAAGTTATGCTCTGATTAAGATTTTTTTCCATGGAGATAAAAAGTTACACTATAATTATAAATTTTTTTAAATTCAACTACGACCTTTCTCAGAGTCAAATTTAAAGATATCTTTCAAATATTTTCACGGGATAAGAAAATTTCAATTTTGATTCTGAATTTTAATAAATAACACAATTCAATTCTAATTTCACCAGAGAAAATAAAAATTTTCCACTTAAGTTCTCTATTTAACATTTACATAAAGAAATTGAAAGTTCAATTCTATATTGTTAAGAGAAAGATAGAAAAAGTAATAGCATACTTGTGAATCTTTTCCCAGACAAAAAAAATTTTTCGTTCGATTTAAAATTTTCTCAACGAAGTCAAGCAAAGTTGTAGTTCTCTTCGGAATTTTTTCCATGAAAAAGAAATAAGTTAATGATCACCTCCATTAGCTCAAAATAATGTAAAAATTTCCACTTCAGTTCAGATTCCTCTCAAAGATATGAAAAATTTAAAGTTTTATTCCAAATATTGTACAGAGAGAAGAAAATTTAAAATTCGATTCTGAAATTTCTCAATTAAAATTAAATAAACTTTTGATCAATTCTATTTTCCCAAATAATGTAAAAAATTTTAACTTCAGTTCAGATTTTGCTCAAACATATTAAAAAATTTTAAATACTGTTCAAAATTTTTAATATAATTTAAAGAAGTTCAAGTTTTCTTCCGAAATTTACCAAATAAAACATTTAAATACTAATTTCCCCTGATAAAATAAAAAGCTTACGTGTCAGTTTTAAGTTCACCTAGACATAAACAATTTTAGGTTCAATTCTAAATTTTTCCGCAAAAGCTAGGAAAAGTTATCCTATGATTATGATTATTTTCCGTGAAGATAAAAAGTTACACTTTAATTCTAAATTTTCTTAAATTCAATTCAGACCTTTCTCAAAGAGATGAAAAAATTAAAATTCTGTTCTAAATATTTTCCCGGGAGAAGAAAACTTCAACTTCAATTCTGAATTTTCTCAATGAGAATGAAATAAGTTTTTGATCATTTTTTTTTTCCCAAAATAAATATAAAAATTTTTCACTTCAGTCCAGATATTTCTCAAAGAGATGAAGAAATACAAAATCCTGTTCCAAATATTTCTTGTAAGTTAAAAAAGTTGAATTTCTCTTCAGAATTTTACCAAAGAACACAATTCAATTCAAATTTAACCAGAGAACACTGAATCTTCCATTTCAGTTTTAATATCACATTGACATAAAGAAATTTAAAGTTCAACTCTAAATTTTTCGGTGAGAGATAGAAAAATTAATACCATACTTCTGAATATTTTCAAAGAAGATAAATACCATACATGCGAATATTCTGCCGGAAGATAAAAAAGTTATAGTTCAAGTTTAAATTTTTACAATGAAGTGAAGAAAAGTTTAAGTTCTCTTCTGAATTTCCTAAAAGAAGTAAAAAAATTTATCTAAATTCTCAATTTTACAAATAAAAATGAAAATCTTCCACTTCATTTCTTTATTTCACAACGACATAAAACAATCAAAGTTCTGTTCTAATTTTTGAAATAAAATAAAAAGTTTTTATTTCAGTTCAGTTTTTTTCTCAAAGAGATGAAAAATGTAAAGTTCTATTCTAATTTTAAATTAAATTTTAACTCCTTTTTGTTATGGATTTACACTTCAAATATCTAAATTATAAAATGAGGGACTTGTTCTATTATTAAAGACAATCTTTCAAACTCATTCATCTAACATACAAAACAACAGGTTAGGTTGGTTATAAATAAATATTAATAAATGAATAGAAACATTTCTACATTTTTATGTTAGGTTATGTTATCTTGTCATGAGCGCTCTTTATAAGTTAACCTAACCTTTCCCGGCGAGTATAGTTAGGTTAGGTTAGGTTAGATTAAGTTAGGTTAGATTAGGTTAGGTTAGGTTAGCCCACATACACGTCACATCGGTGAGCTTGGGTTAGGTGAGAGACTGGCAAAACGTTAGTTGTTTTATTCGGTTAGGTTAGGTTAGATTAAGTTAGGTTAAGTTAAGTTAGGTTAGGCTAGGTTTGCCTATGTACGCGCGCGTACATAGGCTAACCTAGCCTAACCTAACTTAACCTAACCTAACTTAATCTAACCTAACCTAATCATATTTATATTATATTTATTTTGGGAAAATAGAAATGATCAATAACTTATTTCATTTTCATTGAGAAAATTCAGAATCGAAGTTGAACTTTTCTTCTCCCAGGAAAATATTTAGAACAGAACTTTAAATTTGACTCTTTGAGAAAGGTCGGAATTGAATTGAAGAAAATTTAGAATTAAAGTTAAAATTTTTATCTTCATGGAAAATAAACACAATCATAAGATAGCTTTTCCTACGTCTACAGTAAAATTCAGAAGTGTACTTTAAATTTTTTATGTCTTTGTGAACTTAAATCTAATGCGGAAGTTTTTCATTTTATCTTGAAATTAGAATTTAATTGTGTTATTTAGTAAAATTACGAATAGAACTTGAACTTTTCTATCTTCTATGAAAAATTTGAAACAATATTTTTAATTGTTTAATCTGTTTGAGACAAATATGAACTGAAGTGGAAAATTTTTATAGTATTTAGGAAAATAGAATTGATGAATTGCTTATTTCATTTTCATTGAGAAAATTCCGAATCGAAGTTGAAATTTTCGTCTTCCGGGAAAATATTTGGAACAGAACTTTAAGTTTGACTCTTTGATCAAGGTCGGAATTGAATTTAAGAAAATTTAGAATTAAAGTGAAACTTTTTATCTCCAGGGAAAATATTCACAATCATGGTATAACTTTTTCTATCTTCTACAGAAAAATTTAGAATTGAAATTTAAATTTCTTTATGTCATTGTGTACTTAAAACTGACGTGGAAGCTTTTTATTTTCTGTGGTGAAATTAGAATTGAAGCGTGTTCTTTGATAGAATTCAGAAGAGATCTTGAACTTTTCCATCTTCTATGAAAAATTTGGAACAGTATTTTAAATTTTTTCATCTGTTTGAGAAAAATCTGAACTGAAGTGGAAAATTTTTATATTATTTTGGGAAAATAGAAATGATCAAAAGCTTATTTCATTTTCATTGAGAAAATTTCAGAATCGAAGTTCAACTTTTCGTCTTCCGGGAAAATATTTGGAACAGAACTTTAAACAGAACGTTTGACGTTCTAGCATACCCTAAAATAATGAACACTTAACAAAATAATGCATAAAATATTTTTAATGAAATAATGAGATGTCGAATATTAATATATAAATACGTTAAATACATTATTACACATTATTAGTACACTTGCGCTTCACTTTCCGTCAATTCATCTTTATATTCATTGATGATATTGTCTGCTAATGTCCTTTTTATTCTGCCTGTGATTTCACTGTCTACTGTCACATTATTTTTACATAGATGGCAGGTATGGCATGTTGACAAGATATGATTAATGAAATTATTTCAGGAGTATGCTTGTCTTCTCCTTCTTTTTCTCTTTAAAATGCTAATACCGGAACGAGGATGATAGGATTTATCAACAGGTAATGTGTTACCAGAAACCGTAGCAAGGAGTTGTCCCCGATCATCGACAATTATTTTTAAGTTTGCATTCTCTTTGAGCACTAATTTTTCTGGTAATGTTACTCTTGCATATCCACCGTTTACACGATTGAAATTCTTGGGTACTCTAAAGAAATCTAACTTCTCGCTGTCATGACAACGCATGTATACATTTCCAATGGTGTTACTGCTTGCACTCGTTTCATAGTTCAGGTATTTCTCCTTGTTTACATTCAACACGACGATAATTTATTCATGTGCACAGACTTTCGTCGAATAATTCATTTTCACTTGTTTACAGATATGAATTGTGTGTTTATCCTTCCGCTGCGTAAAAAATACTGATTTAGTGCATGCAATAAACTAGGTAATGTCGATGAACTGCCATAGAGTACCATTGGGAAAGCCACATCATGTCCATGAACAAACACAGAGTAGGATTGGTAGAATCCTAAGCCTATTTTATATCATTTCAAGATACATAAAAAAGTTTAAAAAAGACCATGTTAAAAAATTCAAGAAAGTATTTACGAATTGTGGAGGGGACTCTTTGAGGTTGGAAAATGGGTTTAGGAATGACATTATGAATGGAACTTGTTCAGAAAATATATACAACCGCAATAAAACAGTATTTAAAAAATGTAGTGAGGACTCTTTGGGGGCCGAGGGAGAGTGTTGGGGGGACCCTTGGGGGCCGTATGGCCCGGGGGGAGCCCCGGAGGACATGTGATGTCCAGGAGAGGGCCGGGGGGGGTCTGAGGAGGGTGTTTGGGGGATAACCTTTCGAAATTTTTACTTTTAGTTTACTTTTTTGCGGCGCATCCCTGCGGTGCCTCCCTGCGGCGCATCCCCTGCGGCGCTTCCCCCGACCCGCGGTGAATCCCCCTTGCGGCGCATCCTGCGGCACTTTCCTGGTCCGCGGCGCATCCATGCGGCGCTTCTCGGGCCCGCGGCGAATCCCCTGCGGCGCTTCCCCCGACCCGCGGCGAATCCCCATTGCGGCGCATCCCCTTGCGGCGCTTTCCTGACCTGCGGCGCTTCTCGGGTCCCGGGGGACCTTTGGGGACCGGGGGGGGGCCTTGGGGGCACGGGGAGGGCCTTTGGAGGTCTGGGGGGCACTTGAGGGCTGATTGGTCCTGTGGGAGCCGGGTGGGCCTTGGGGGACCGGGTGAGGGCCTCTGGGGTCCGGGGGACCCTTTGGGAGTCCGGGGGCCCTTTGAGGACCAGGGGTGGGCCTTTGGGGGTCTGTGGAGGGCGTTTGGGGGACTGGGGCTCTTTGGGAGCTTGGGGGGGACCTTTGAGTACCGGGAGCTTCCTTCGGGGTTGGGTAGGGGGGGGGGATTGGAACCCTTTGGGCTTGGGGTAGAGGACCTCACAACACTGTTCAAATGGAACTTGTGTATTATAACGACCACAGAGTTTCACCCTCAAATTCTCTTCTAAAATCATCTTTTAAATCATCTTTTAAAATGTCTCTAACTGTTTCGCCGAAATAATCCCATAAAATGGCTAAAACAGTTTCGCCCAAATAATCCCTAAACGTAATTTCAGCGTGTTCCTTTTGTTTGGCATCCCTGTGCTCTCACATTGAAATTACAAAGAAACCTTTTCGCGCGCTAAGATCAGAACATTCGCTCGGGAACGATTCTCTTTAGAAACAACAAATGAAATCCCCTTTCGCAAATCAATAATTCCCCTTAGAAACAACAATTAATTTCCCCTTTCATGTCAATCAATCAATCATGACATCATCTGTCATGTGTGATCTAACTGTTACCTTGGAAACTCATAACATTTGGCTTGAACAACAATAACAAATACTGTTTCCCGGAAACTCGTAACACCTGCATCGAACAACAACAACAAATACTATTTCTGGATCATAACATTCGCTGAGAGCGTGCACTTACAACAACAACAACAACATTGACCTTGACATTTGCCTCGGAAACAACAACACATACTATTTCTGGATCATAAAATTCACAGAGAGCGTACCAAAAACACACCTGGAGAAAGAGACCATGGAGAAAGAGGTCATTGACCCCATTAACCACGTGTTCTCCCTAGGGAGGCTATGCCCATATTTGGTGTTAAAAAAAAGTTATAGGTGGCAGCAGGGGTGAGCAATGGGGGCTTTAGGGTCACCTCTACTCTCACTCAGAAGGGTTCCTTTCCTGGAGAAGTTCAGTGCACCCAACATAGTCTCTGCGTTTCGAGCAGCTGGAATCTTTCCATTCAATCGCGATGTATTCCCAGAGGCAGCTTTTGCCCCATCCTTTGTGACGGATAGGCCACTAAACCAAACAACCAGTTCGCGGAGCCACTCCTCGCAAGCCAACTCTCAAGCTGGACCATCAATTATTTCTTTCATAAGGTTGCCCAAAGAAGTAAGACCTTTTCCCCGAGTGGGGAATGTTACTGTTCCGGGACGTGGGACTCGCAACAGAGGAAGGACCCGTATTCTCACTGACACCCCTGAAAAAGAAGAGATCCTAGCTAAAAAGGAAAAGAAGGCCAAGCCGACACCATCTACAAAGAAACGTAAGAACAGCGCGGTCCGCAAGCCTAACGAAGACGACGGAACCGATGAGGCGGAGACTCTTTCTGAACCTGTTAGCCCGAGTGACTCCTCAAGCGAAGAGTCTCTTCACTGTGGAGACGTAGAAGGGGCCCTTGAGCCTTTTGATATTTACCAAGATCAAACGAATAGCTATGTTCTGGTAAAATTCAAATTGGGCAAATTGAAGAAGTTGGATATCTTCTACGTTGGCCAGATAAAAGGAAAAACTGGAAGCGATCTAGAAGTCTTGTTCCTTCGCAGAAATGGAGCACGGTTGATTTTTCCGGATATTGAGAACAAAGCCTTCGTCTCTTCAAACGACATTGTTCTTTCTCTTCCATGACCAACTGTCACTGGAGGGACTGAACGGACAAAGCAAGGACTCACTTTTCAATGTGATCTCAGCATCTCCAACGTGAGATAGAGCTCCTGTGAACTTTGGTTCTAGTTACTTGATTTTTTTTCTTCAACTTTCATTTTACTTGTTTTACTTTTATACATCTTAAAATTTTCAGTAAATGGCGTTTTTTTTCTTTAATCAGTGAGGTTGCCGAAATCATATTACTACTGTTCGAAGTAACCCCAAACCATGTCTGAACCCACCCCAGACCTTGGGGAAACTTCAGACAATTATTTTTTTCTTATTGTTGGATTTTTTGTCTAAAGACGAAAGATAAAAGTCTACCAAAATTCCTGACAAATCTTGGACACAATCTCTTTCTTTTAAGATGAAAACGGAAGATGACAGAAGCTGTAGCCAACCAAAAAATTTTGTCCGAACCAACCCCACCCTCCCGTATATTTCAATAATTCATTATCCTCTTTGTTTCTTGCTATGCTATAGGGAGCTTTCTTTAGGGCAGCAGCCTGACTTGATATATATATTTTTTGAGTTGGTTTGGGTTTGCTATTTACTTCACCAGCCGCATATACTTTATCTTTGTGCACATCAATTATATCCTTCCTTTTAAAATGGTATATAAATGTCGGGGTAGAGACTCCCTTAGCCTTTAGAGACACTTTGCAGAAATTGCGCCTGATACTTTCTGTGATTCCTTTTTCAAATGGGATACCCAGAGAGATAGCTTAGAAGTTTTAGTTCGAACATTCAAGTCGTCATCAGAAGATGACATCATGCTTTTCTTAGCACAAAGGTTGATTTTAGGATTTTTTACAAAATTAGAAGCACCTTCCAGTAGCCTACTGTTTTAAAAACTGCACCTCCACCCAAATATCTGACCTCTTTCACCTCACTGGCATAACTAGGGGGAAAGGGACCAATTGCCTCCTTAACTGTTTTGTTGGCAGAATAAGCCAAAGAATCTGTCTGCTTATAAAAGCAAAATGACATATCCCAACTACGGTTTCATACCAACTTAGACCATTTGAAGCACAATATTAATTTTGACGGGAATTAGCTTGTCTATAATTGGTATTTATGAGACAGATACATGAAATAATTCACCGGTCAGTGTTAATTTTTTGAATTTCTTTTGCTGTATGGTAAAAAATACTGTGTTCACTGGAGGATTGGTATCCTACTGAATGAGAGAATTATATCAGCATTTTATAAGAATTTGTCCCTTCCAGAAAATCAGCTAGTTTCAACTCTAGACTTTTCCTTGAAAGGATTTCTATGGATTTTAGAGATGATTTTAGTAACATGAGAAAAAGTATATTTGGCTATCTTGTTACGTTGATGCAAAAAAGATTTGCTAGCAAAAACTTATATTTCTACTGGACAAGACTTCAATACATTTACATTGCTCTCTGACTAAGCATTTAAGAGAATTTTACAAATTAATAATCAGTATTTATCATGTATAGGTCAGCACGGTAATCGTATCAAATCAATGTTATTTAGCAGCATAAATTCCATAAAAAAAGTTAGATTAAAGTTCTTGTGGTTAAAGGAGCAAATTATTTCCCATGTAATGTAGGAGACAGAGGCCATACCCCTACCACTAGAACCAGGATATACAGTAATAAGTGATTTGTTTGTATCCTGCTTCTCCTGGACAGTAACTGTGCAACTTTCCTGCTTAATTGATGGAATAATAGCCTATACTGTAAGCAATACGTCGTTTTAGGGGAATTAAACTGCACCTTTACCGTCTTAACATTCAGGGGCGCATCTAAAGTAAAATCTCCGGCGAGGCCTATTGTGACAAGGCCACCAATGAGCAAAATCTTGGGGGGACCCAATGTGACAAAGGTACCAATAATTGACAAAATTGACAAATTTATTCTAAACAAAGGAGTGAAAAAAGTAAGGAATGAGGGTGCAGGAAAAAATCGTGGGGGGGGGAGCCGGGTCCTCCATGGATTCACCACTGCTAACGCTTACGCAAATACCTACTATCATCTGACTACAAGTCCCTAATTCTGCCTAGCTGAAACAATCAAGCAGCACTATTTGATACGCTTGACAGACTATACGCTATTCCATCATTTTACTTACGTTCCAATTCTAGAAATCGCATGAGGCATAACCACGCTTCTACACAATTTAAAATTATGTTTTAAAAATCATTTTGTAAGTTAAAAATTCTCAAATATCTCATTCTCGTATCACTTAAATAAAATCAGAAACAGAACAAAAAGAGGTAGGAAAAAAACAGAAACAGGACAAAATAGCTATTATAAAAACAGAAACAGAACAGAATCGGCAAAAAAAAAACCGGTCGTCTGTTTCTGTTCTGTGCGTCTTTGTATAAACAGAACATAAACAGGTACTTTAAAGACAGAACTGAGACAGAAAGCAGAAACAATGCCAATGCTTATTCTCGAACCACAAACAAAAGGTAGAATAAGACCCCTATCACTCGAAAAATGCCTAATATTAGAGAAATATTTTGATTAAAATGTAGGCCTATATTTTCAAAACATACGTAACAGGTTCCTAATATTGAAGACGATGTATAATGGTTCAAATGGATGGGCTTGGCTGATAGCTAGGATTAGGCTAGTTGGGCATGGTTGACTGTAGTCTTGGAACACGTTATTTTTGAACCCTTAAATTAAGAAAAAATTACCCTTACAGTCTAACCTATTTAAATACTATTATTCTGCTTCACAGCGCTTATCTTCGGTAGAATCTCTCCAAGATTGAATATGTCTGTGATTCTTCACCTGCAGCAAGTGCCTGCGTTGAAAAACCAAAATCAAAATAACACGTTTACGCCTCGTCATAATGCAATTATGACAAAGCCTGTCACATAATTAAAACCTGTCACATAATTCCAGATATAAAAAGATTAGTACATAAACTACAACTAAATATAATAACGCTAAAATAAAAACATATAGGGAATAGTCGGAACAAATCTACCTAAACAAAGACAGTGGTCTGAACAAATCTACCTAATAAGAGTAGTATCCTATTATAAGGTCCAGCCAGTGATTGCATAATATGCCTTACCACGATCATTCATCTATTACTATGAACGGTACATGCGTCTCACGACAGGTTTCTGTGTCAATACCTATTTCCTGGGCCAATCCGAGATGTTTCTACTAGCGGTACTCCATATACGGCAATTTGATTAGTATAGTAATTGGATTCAAATATAAGGAGTGATTTTCATTGTACTTCATATTAGTAAGAGACTTGAATTCAGGGAGATAACAGTTTATTATTATTATTTGAGACTATATTAACAAAGAATATGAGTGGTACGTCTGCACTATTGGAGCTTGATGGTGGAGCAGGTACCAGCAATGATACAAGGGTGAGAGTACCAAACGTGGCAGTGGAAATTACACGAGGATGTAGAATAAGAGTAGTAGCCTATTACACAGTTTCACCCGTGCTTTTTCACCCGTGCTTTTTCACCGGTGCTTGCGTAATTTGTCTTATCTCTAGCATGTACAAGAATATGCAGTGTGGTTTCACGTGGACATTGCAAAAAGCGACCAATACTTTACCTATAAAGTGGTCAAACACGTTTTGAGAGTATAGTCGAGATTGTATAAGACAACCGGACTGGTTTTTGAGGCAACACCCATTTTTAGGGCCAATCAGAGAGAAAGCGGAGGTTACTCTATATACGATAACTTGACTGGTGATTGGATTCAAATAAAAGGAGTGATTTTCATTGCAATTCATATTAGTAACAGAACTGAATTCAGAGAGAATAGTTTATTTGTGAGGTTATTAGTAGAGAAAATGAGTGGTGCATTTACATTATTGGAGATTGATGGTGGAGCCGGTAGCAGCAAAGATATACGAGTACCAAATATGGCTGTGGAAATAACCGGAGGCTGTAGACTATGTCTTGAATGGGACAATATGTATGCTAGATACGTGATATCATTAAGCATATTTAAGCTGGTGGAGCAATTATGTTTTGCTGCGAAACTGGATATTGTGCACATAAATAGACTTCAGGCAGCATTAGATGTGCTACGGAAATATATTGATGAGAACAAATTAAATCAGTAAATATTATTATTGTAAATATGTTCAATAAAATTTTTTCTAAATCAAATGTATTTTTCTTTCTATAGTAGACTAGAGTATATTTTCTAGAGTAGAAAAAATTATGGTTAGTCTGTAGTTGATTGTGACAGTTTTAGGACTCTAAAAAATGGATAGATTTTAGAAAGAACGAATCATGGGGAATCTAGTGTTGATGGAAAAATGTATGATTCTAGATTATGATTTTCTAGAGTATCTATTCAAAGGGAGATATTTTTTCGGGGAATGCTTGTAGATATAATGAAAACTCATTCTCCATCATTAGATTACTGCATGAAGCTTTTATGTCGTGGTCCAAATACATTTACACAATTTATTGATATATTAATCACGACACGACAAAATGATATTGTGGATATGCTTTTAAACACTAGTTTAGAAATTTAGGACTTTTTTCATGAGAAAGACGGTGTTCAAGGATGATTTACTCCTCTCCCTCTCTCTCTATCCCACTCAATTTGTTGTTGTTGCTAGCTCAGTTTCATTGTGGCAGTGAGAGTGTCAACATATGAAAAAATGTTCCATACATGCCCACTATGTATGTACAGACTGGGCAGCTGGTCATCATGTGAGAATTGCACAATGATTGATGAGTATGATGAAAAGTGTAGATTATGCAACCCCTGTAAATTGCAGAGAGGATATGCTGTACAGATTAAAGGTTGTAATTCCTATCTTGAAGAGGTGTGTGACTCTCATTCTAGAGGGCACCTATGCTCCAATTGCCAATATGATAAATGTAATCAGTAGGAGAATACATATCCCGGTATGATTGGAAAGAATCCTAAGCGTGATTTTAGTTTATTGCTAAGAAATTGGTATAGTCGTGGTTTTAGATATTTCTGGGAGGAGGAACCGGGTCAGCAATTTAACTGTTGGAACAGCAAAAGAATATGGTTTCTACGTCATTGTTGTGAAGACAGTGGGTGCTATGATTATAAGCCCACTGATTTTAATTTGGCTGTGACGGATTGTGATTCAACACTTGAGGACACTTTTAGTGAAATTGCTTCAAATAAACAAATTGAAACATGAGAATTCTATAGAATGAATGAGAATAGTATCATTGACTATACAAAGAGATATGACAAGAGTGAAGTTACACTCTACTGTAGAAAATGTGACCCTGACATTGCAGTACATCAGGATCAGTACACTGCGAATTCAGATAATCTACCTGCATTAGTTGTTGTCGACAAATACCTATACCTAGTAGAAAATGAAATCTAAAGAGTAGAAAAGTGGGTTTTATTATGTACATACATTTTTTTTCATATATTAATAAGTAAATTAAAATAATTTTTGATAACAGTTTAATAGTAGGGTCCTAAAATGAACATTAAATACGATTGTAAGTATATTATCCTCTAGAAAGTCATTCACACGAAGAAAGTCAACGTAGATGTCGAGAAACTGCTTGTAGGTATAGCCGCGACATCTGAAGATGAAAAAGAGTAATGCATGAAAGCCACATGTCTTAGTCGTGAAATTCTGTACTCTTCGTTGATTTTGAATACTGGTTTTCCCACTGCTTTCAATAAAGTTGCTGATGTATGGAGTATAGAATTTATACGATAGGCCAAGAGGATAAAAAAATTCAATATTCTTTGCTGTTTGAAAGATGCATAGCCAATGGCCTGTCTTCAAAGTCGATGGACTGCTATTAACAAGGATTAGGGTATTGTTAACACTTGGAATTTTTTCAATGAAGTCCGATGGTATGCAATAGGACTTGTATTTGGACATGTATAGATCCATATTAAATAAGCTGATTATTTGGTTTGTGTTCATGGTGCTAGGTCTAGTAGAACACTGCCATCGGGTGTGATTTCCCAATAGTTTTCAAGTTGACTCAATGATATTAGCGTGATACTCTCAGTCAGGGCATTGGCAAATATGCACTCTAAACGTACATTCCCCGTTCGTACTATGTTCATATCCTGGGTGCCAGACAGGTCTAAAACAACTACACCATGATTTTTAAAAAATATTGAATCGGTTATTCCATTTTAAAATAGTTGAGAGTCATTATCTAGGTATTGCATGGTCAACTCATACAGAGTTCTGTAGGATTTTTATCAAATGATAGTGTACAGTGAAATACCATTCACTTTGCACACAAGGCTAGATAGACCAAAAAAATTAAAATCATGGGGGGGTGCAATCCAGGATCCAACGGCACTGGCAATCTTCTCAAAGGCCAAAGCGAGTTTTGATGGGATTTCTCCATTGATAAATGATGAATCGCCATAGCTACGAGAGCTGGTGGCAATGTGACGTTGATTGGTGATCGTATGGGGGACAAGAAGTTTAACGTTGTTCCCATTGGCTCTTAGCTTTTCTCCTGCAAGTGCAGGAGAGCCCATAACCCTTTATTTTTGAACGTGGTGAATTGCCGATGTGATAATGACATTGGTATTGGGTGCATCAACAAGCGTTTTTCACAAAATAATAGTTGACGAGGCTAGCTGCAAATGTATGTCAACCTTGATATTTGGGGGTAGCCATTGGGATATATTAAATATCTCATGATTTAATTTTCCAACCAGATGATACTCCCGGCTCACTGCAGTAGTCAACTCGCCGTCAGTATCAACACCTGATAAATATTCATAGCCCAATGATTGCCCTCTCAACTCCTTGTATGCCTTTGGTGTCATCATCATAAATTGTATGTAGCTTGCATAGTTGGATAAATTATTGCTAGTGCTCACCAATGTTCCATTAATAGATACATTAATTTGTTTGAATAGGTTGTGTAGAATACAGTTTTCGTTGGAGAGACCATCGGCAACAGTTGGAGTGGTATTATCTGATTTTTTCTTCACCGCAACATTTAAATCAATAAATGTTGATGACAAATCAATGAAATAGTATTCATTGGAAAATATTTGAAAGTGTATATTTTCCTAGAGGTGTTGTTGAGGTTGAAAATGTTCAAAGCAGCCGTAATTAAAACTGACTTCTACGTTTTTCTTATTGGATATAGTCAACATGGAGCTAAAGGATTAGTATTATTTACAGTGAGTGCGATAAATCACATCGAGGTAGAAAATCCGATTTCTGCCTGACAATCTTTTTCTTTTTCTTCTTCTGCTTTTCTGTCTTCGGTGTTTTAATTCTCAAAGTCCTTCTTGATGTCCTTTGCTTCCCACCTGGGTGGAGACTGATGAGTGAATGACGAGCACGCATCCTTTTCAATCCCTTCGCATTTTGCTGAGATTTTAATTGCTCACCAACGGCTCTTACTGAAGATCTAATATTTTCCTTAACACTCTCCTTGAAATTCTTACCCGACCCCCACTCCTTTAGTGTTGAGGTAGCAAAATTTGATGCAGCATGTACAAGATATTTTCTGGCAAGGGGTAGTGCAGAACAAAATAGCCTAGCAAACCAACTACCAAGACCAAAGCCAGATATTGTAGTACGCCCCTTGTAGTAGTCCAATCCATTGCCTATTTGACGTGGACTCAGAGCACCAACATAGTAATCGATATCGGGACAGACAAATGGAATTCAACTATTGTTTATTTTAGGTGATTGTGTCGCCGAAAATGGGTGAAAAATGACATGTAATCACTGCTAAGCCTTTTTTTATTGCTAGAGGATCACCCAATTCACTTCTTAGTGTTTACTGACAGAGTTCCAAATACGAAGTGTCTACAGGAACATACTGAAGATGCTTTATATTATAGTGATGAACAAGTTCATGAGTTGTTTTTCGTTCAAGAACACGTAGGAGGGGGACCTTTGTGGAAACTCTCGATATTTCCACAAAGGATGCATAGAGAAATATGCAAGAGTCCGAGGCGAAACCAGGTGGATAATCAGCAAAAATAACTTGATGCATCCTGTAAACGGCGCCACCATTTTTCCCATTGATCGTATTCTGTTTAAAGCCAAGAACGTCTCTCAGTTTATCATTGAGAATAATTATTTCAGTGTCAACAGGTGAGGTAATGTAAATCTTATAGGGTTCCAATGAATAATTATAATGGAATGTACCATTCCTACGATATGAGATTTTTCTATCGATTGTACGACACAAATCTGTCATATTATCTTATTCAGTATATTTCAATTTAACATTTGGATATTCGCTAGATTTAAGTGCTTCAGCCCATTCATAGTCGACAAAGAGTGACCAATCGAATGGTATAACTTTTATATCATACACACGATCCTTTCTAAGGATGTCATAGGTATTTTTGAGAATACAGTCGACAAGCCCCACTTCATACGCACCATCAAATTTAATGGCGGGAGAAATTTTCATCCAAAAATCACTTGTCTTATTCAAGTCGTTGTAGAGAGGATCGGAAACGTTGGACATTAATGTTAAATAAAAATCATTGGGCACTGTCAATATTTTTAACACCGATAAAACAATTAAAGTCAGAGTTGAATTTTAGCCACTAAACAAATCAGTCCGTCTTAACCCTGTTAGTACGAGTCTCTAATATCTTCAACCTCATAGATTTCACTATTATTTTTAACTTTTTGTAGTTCAGAATCCTAAAAGCCACCGAGAATCTCTTCATCTTTGGTATCGCGCAAACAATAAGTTATGGGTTTAGTGTCTAGGAAATTGCCACTTTAAAAAGTTCTGTGGACCACAAGTAATTCTCCTTTTCAAAAACATTAGTTATTCTATTAATTCGAACGGTATCACCAACATTGAATTTATTTTTCTTCTTGACAATCGTTTCATTGGAATACTGTTTAAGAAAGGTGTCAATTGTATCTTGATCAGAAATCATGAATAAAAGCCGGTGTATTTTTCAATGTACAATATCTTGAAATTAAAAATCGAATAGTTCTTATCAATCTTTCGGCCAATGCAGCCTTTATAGGACTAAGACTATGATAGAGCAGTGTATCATATTTCACTAGTACTTTTGCAACATGTGGATTAACAAATTCACTACTGTGAACCGTTTGACTTTTTTTATACGAATCCTATTCAAGAATACTTTCTATAGCCTGAGCAACTTCGACACCTCTCTTCGAGCGCAATGGAATTGCATATGCATAACGATTATAAACACTGATTGCATGTAGAATGTACTTGTACGGTGTATTGTGACGTTGTTGAATCTCATCAAGAGTTAGGAGATCTGCTTGCATTATATGCAATGGGAAAAAGGCTTTAGTTTTTCGATAATGATTAGCCCGAAGTCTATGATTTCTATGCAGAGTATAACTTGATTCATTTTGTAGATGGTCTTGTACACTTTTAGTGTGAACACCAGTGACTTTGGAAAGAGTGGTGGGGGAACTTAAACTCCCCGCTTCACCAATATTTTCATAAACATCTTTCAGAACTTCAACCATTTTGAACGTAAAGACGTAGTTTAACGTCCGCTACCCTTTTGTATACTAGTTGTGGTTGGTGATGGGGGTGATGGTGACATGATACGTTTTCGCTTTTGTCTAGCTATCAATGGTGTGTTCCTCCTCGCCACCATTGTCAAGTTTCCACTAGGTGTGCTAGTATTTTCCAAGATTGATTTAAAATCTTCTCCTTCTTCCTCTTCTTCTTCTTCCTCTTCATATTTTAATGGTGTTGTTGTTGTTGTTGTTGCATGTTCATTTAATTTTTTTAGAATTTGTCTGTTGCTAATAAGACTTTTGGGGAAGTTTAATGTATTTAGAAATTTTAATAGATGATCGTCAAATGATAATAGTCCTTTAAGATTTTTAAACATATCATAGATTAAATAAAGTATATTATATCTCTTGCCCTTAATTATAATACCTTTCCCATTGCTATCAACTTGAATATGATCTTGAACACTATCCATGAGATAGGTTAGGAGTCGTTTAATTTGTTCACCAAAATAGTTGGGCCATATAATTAAAAATTTAAATACAATTGAATACAAATACTCCTTTTTTAATTTTGTTACAGCAGCACCAGCAGCAGAAGAATCCTGAGGAGATGATTATTTTTTGTGATCAATACTACTGTCCTTCACACGATACGGCTTATGTTTGTCCACTTGACGAAATGCATCTTGAAGTAAAAGTCGATTTTATGGTGTTCAATATTCTCATTGTCAATGAATTTAATCAGATTGTCCTCAAAGTGTTCTACAGGTGAGAGAACGGGTTCTATTGGAGTCAATTTATAGGGTTTTGCCATTACCTAGAAAAAACGGTTTACAAGTCCTGCAATTAATGGCAGTAAAAGTGTGAAAAAGCTACCCCCTGCCTGAAGAAGTCATTTCCTTTTAAAATTTCTTCCATTCCTTTTATAGCACAGTGTACTTACAAATAATAAATTCTTATGTGCCCGCTGTTCTAATTCTTCTTGCAGCTGAACATTAAACAAGATAAAATTTAAAAAAAGAACGTAAATTCGAATAATGAGATAATTTTAAACGTCATGTTTTAGTATTGCTTTTCTCAGTGAGGGTTTTGAAGTGCTTAAAACTGAAAACAAATGTCTATTTTCATGTAGTTTCTTCAGTGTCATGATGGCAAGTAATAGCTTTTTTTACTCTTCACGGAGAGATATACTGTAATGTCAGTGTCAAAAATATCTGTGACTACACGTACATCCTCGGGTGTATTTTGATTAAGATCCAATAACATATAGCCGTAAGGTTTATTATTTGCCTGATTGTATGCTGAGAGCATACTTTTAGGGGCGCCGGGTTTGATTTGCTTATTGAGAGTTATTAGCGAACTAGAATCACGAACAACTCTGTCGATGATATAGTAGGTACATTTCAATGCAAGTGTTCGCATACATTTGCTCTGATGAAAGAGATTGTGTAGAACCTGAGTAACGGAAATCTGTTCATGATGAGAGCGAACAGTGAACAGTAGTTGCGTTTTTTTAGACCATTGGTCAATATATTCATCCAGATTGTCAATAACCAGGCAAGAGTTTGGTTCAATAAGGCTGAAAACATCAAGTCCCTGTATGAATTTTATCTGCACCAATCCCGCTGTGTCAATTCCTTTTATTGTATCGTATGGCTCCTGCCAAATACTCTAACAATAGTAGATTTTATTCGGCTTTTCCACAAACATTTTATCGCAATTTTTAATTACTTTAGTTAGGAGTGTTGTTTTGCGTGACATTGACGGCCCACACAGAAACGATCTGAATGGTGTTTTAAATTGATACATGTTCCCTTCAACAGTTCACCTAGACAACTAACTGTAGACTATAGCTGTCTAATGACTAAATAATTTCCCTATCACTACTCCGTTCAAGAATAATAAGAAGACGAATAAAGAATCATATTTTCTTTTATTATACACACATAAAAAAGTAACAACACTTAAATATATTACATTGAAAAAAGCACATTAAACATAAAAAAATACACTTTTTTTAAAATTTATTTATAATAAAAAATACAACATTTACATAGGCACTAGAAAAAACACTTTAATAAATACACTTTTTTTATTTATTTATAAAAAATACAACATTTATTAGAATATGCACATACACTTAAAATAATTATATCACACACACTTTTATTTACAGCATTTGGTATGGGGTCCCCCCGGGACCCCATACCAAATTCCCCTTCACACCATCCTCAAGTACACAGACTTTGTCCGATATGGCCGACATGGCGTTTTTCTCAACTCTAACTGTGTAGTTTTTAAATTGTAAAGAGCGAATCGCCATGACTTTCACTCTTGGAACTAAACTACGTTCCAAACAGTTTCTATACACACTCATGTCGAAATTATTTTTTACAAAGTTTTTAGTTTCCCCCTTGCAAACTTGTTTGATATCCTTGTTGTGTGTTTCCACACAGTATACCTTCAGTACAGGAAACACACCACTGGATATCAGATCGCTACTCGTTTCAGATTTTAACATTAACAATTGATTTAGGGCCTGGCATTTCACTAGCTCTGGGTAGAGGGATTCATCCGAATTAGCTTAGTCTATTCGTGAGCTAATGTACTCGTCATTTTCCAAATCATTCAATAGATTTTCAGTTTTGACTTTTAACAGGAGTGAATCAGTGTCCCCGTAATAAATTTGAACTTGTCCCTCAATCGGCTACTGTAACTTGCATACATTATAATAAAATGACAACTTGGGTTTCTCGGATATTTCTGTTATTGCGGTCCGGTTTGAAACATTTTTATCTAATATAATATTTCTTTTCTTACGATTTAGGAGTAATACATCGGATTCTCTGATTGTTAGAAAGGTGAAGTTTTAACCTGCAATGATCTAAACCCATACCATAGGATCGGTTGCAATGCCAAAGTGACTGTTCTGTTGTACGTTCTCGAGTAATTTACCGCAGGCTGAGTTCAAAATGAGTATATAGAATTCCTTCTTAAGCTCTATTTTAACTTACGAACTTTGTTTGAAAAAGGTGTAAGTAAACATTTTTATGTAAGGCTTTTGATCAAATTGGAGGGCTCTATGAATCTTTCTAACCTTGAAACCCTTGGACACAATCCATTTCAATAGCACGCGATGAACAACGATATTTTGTTTCGGGTTGAGGTCGGCAATTAGTTTTTGTTTTGAAGGTACCCAGTGCATACTCCCATCCTCTACTAAAGATAAATTGTAGGGGCTCAGAGACTCCCTGCCCACCGGTCTATTTATGCACGGAAAAACAGTCTTTTACCGAGTCATGGATTTCCATGGGTATTTCACCGTCAATTTAAAAAAATCCCTTTACCCCATTCTCCTCAACACTGACAATGTCGTGTGACTCTGAAGCCTACGGATTGTCAAGATTTTTACAATTTTCAAGCGGTAAAAAGCAGTGGGAAATGAGCAAGGGTTAAAGGAACTTTATATCCAAAAAAACCGCATCCATCTTTTGATCTGTGTGCTATCTAGTTAGATCAGTTTTCATGATACGGTCCCTGTGAAAAACATACCCACCCCTCCTTGGTCTCTCTAAAAATTGATGCTGATCCCCGTCGGAGATCAGACCTATTCCTTCTTTGCTGATGTTAAGTATCAAGTCCATCCCCAAATGAGGAGTGGAAAAATAATAACCTAAATCCAACCCAAATTCCTCATAGATTATATCCGTATTTTTCCACACAATATCCAGAAGAGTGATTAGGTCACTGGCCAAGTATAGTTTACAATAATCCCACCCATTTGTACATCCGACCTTTGCCCAAAACCCTCTTAGCAAATTCGTAGTCGCTAGTGGTGCACTCACTCTCAGTAAGAGAATTGTAAAAAACTTCAATGGGCGGTAGTGACACCTCATCCGGCCTCGAGCCGGAGTTGTAATAATCATATGGATATATACCCTTACACGTTAATAAATCATACATTTCATCATCGGGGAAGCGCTGTTTGAGGAGGGGGAAGCTGTCAAAATTACCACTTTTCTGCACCTGAATCAATTGACTTAAAGATTTGGGGAAGAAGCTAAAAGAGTCTAAAAAACGGATTTTATTCAGGCACGTGTTACCTTTGTCAACTGTTTTCCACATGAATTCTAGCAGCAGTAGCTTCTCCGATGATTTGGGTATTATTTCATATGAAAAAGAACCATCTATCCATGCGTCATCTACAACTCCACCTGCGGCAATGCGGGCCAACGCCGGTATAACAAACTTTAAGTCATAATTGGAATTGTCTATAAAAACAGGTACGAAATATAGCTGTCTAACGTTTAAATTGCACGACTGATGTGCTACCCCCCTGAAGTTACTCCCCCCGATGTAATTTCCTGCCAAAAAAGATCATGGTCTATCACCTTCTTTCTCCCCCCGCCCCCATTCCCAACACCATCATCAAATTCTCCCTTGCAAAACCAACACATTTTACGATTTTTAATGGCCAATCTGTCATCTGGTGATAGAAGCATATGATAGTTTGTATAACAAAGGCGCGAGATTGCACCGTTCGCTGTTTTCATTAGACTAACCAATGCCGAGCGCAACCAGTCTTCAGCGTCACCCATCATCTCAACTACATCCAGCCCTTGCATGGTATTATTGGAATCTCGTTGCGCGTGAGCGTAAGTGACCCCTATGGCTTCATGTATTTTAAAACGATTTTGATTTGGCGAATCTTACACGTCTGTGAATTTTGCTTCGCAGTCCAAAGCGATCTTATTGCTCTGCAGGAGCGTGTTTTGGAAATTTTTAAAACGTAAGATCACTCTATCTCCGCTTACCGTCTCCACAGCCTGGTATCCATGTCGTTTACAGTTTTTTATGTGAGACTTTAACTTTAAATCAGAGCAAAATCTTGAGAGGCATGTTGGACAGTAAAAACACACACCACGCCGATGTTTACCTTCACTTAGAACCCTAATAGTATCGGTAATTGGATTGAAATGTCAAATTGAATCACGCTCTGTGGGTGGCGTGTATAGATGCCACACCCAATGTACCACTGATTCAATTGAAGAAGTCCTCACTGGAAATAATACCCCCTTCTTATCGGAACGGTGACCCTCCTCAAATTAGGTTTCATACTGTAACACCGTGACACCAATCTTTAAATGTGCATTAGCCCGCTCGAAACTATCTATTTCTTTTAGTGTCACGGGAAATTGACCATTTAAACAATTAAAATCTACTTTGGGGAATTTTGAACCCTCCCTACCATTAACTTCCATTTTATCCAACTTTTTCTTAGATGCATCTATTTGAAGAGGTCTGTATGTAGCAATTAACAATGCATGCTTGAAACACTGTAGCCTCGTATCGAACCAGATTCGTTGTATGCCCCTACATCCCTCTTAATCTGAATGATATTTTATTTCAATATTCCTCGCTCCCCCTCTTAAAATAAAATCCCTCTAAAATTTATCCCTCTAAATTTGGATGATAATTTAAAACTATAGCACTCTCCCCACCACCAACTCTTAAAATAAAATCCTTTTTAAATCTACAAATATTAACATTTAAACTTTCAATAAATAAAACCACCGACCCACTACCCCCGTCGTTATAATTTTCCCACTTAGTTTGAATGCTATTAACTCAATTTAGAAAAACCTCCCCATAATTTTATAAATTTGGGCGAATTGCCAACATCTCTATGTGCTAGTATTTCGAATACAGCTCGCTCGCATTTTCATTAAAAAAAATATTTTTAGCTCTATTGATGCTTTTAAACTGACCCCCACCCCCCACATCCCCATCTGTTGTTCAAGAATGGCTCGAATCTTATTAGTATATAAATGTGTAATGGCCTGGGGATCTTATATTATATCCCCCGACACTAGAGAGTTAAAGGGGTCACCGAAGTTGGCGCTGTAGACCTTTGTGTGTGCAAGGCAGAGTTGGAAAGAAAAAAATCTGGAAGAGGGGATACTTGTGTTGTTGCTGTATCATTATTACTACTACTAATAGTTGTATCATTAACCAGAATGGTGGGAGTGACATAGAATTGTCAATAGCACCGCCCCCAGTCTGTTCAATTGCATTGCAGGGAGGTGGCATGAAGTCCTCTAAATCAGTTAGTATGTATGCCAGGGTGTTTGGGGATAGCTGATCAAGACAGCCTGTATTGTCCTGTGACGGACTTTCTTTATGAGGACCCGGTTCAGATGCACTACTAACATCGCCTAAATGCTCTCGCATAAATCTATCTGTCCATTCCGGGTCCTCCACCATGTCAATGTCACAAGTTAAATCGTCTAGGCTGGCCAAATCCCCAAAACCATCATTTAGAAAACCCCTATGCCATTCCATATTGTCTAGAACTAATGTAGGTTCATCTCTAAACTCCATTGGTGGTGCTAGGATTGGTTCAGGTCCACTAAATGTTGATGTTTCATGACCCAATGAAGATGGCGCTGCTATTTCATTAATCTATAGAAAAAAGGTTTATTTTCTATGTGAAATAACCATTATTTTATAAAGTTAAAAAACCATGTTCATTTTTCACCCCACCCACAAATCTCAATTCCTCCTAGCATTATTTTAACTAAATACTTGCCACCACCCCACCCCCTCCCCAGAAAGTTCAGAAAGACGCAATACCCATATTTATGCTGAAGCATTTTTAGTCGTATGTTTACCAGGATATTGAATAAGTACCATTTTTCACCCCACCCACAAAACTCAATTCCTTCTAGCATTATTCTAACTAAATACTTTCCACCTCCGCACCCCCTCCCCAGAAAGTTCAGAAAGACGCAATACCCTATTTATGCTGAAGCATTTCTAGTCGTATGTTTACCAGGATATTGAATAAATATCATTTTTCACCCCACCCACAAAACTCAATTCCTCCTACCATTATTTGAAATAAATACTTGCATCCATCCCCCCCCCTCCCCAGAAAGTTCAGAAAGACGCAATATCCTATTTATGCCGAAGCATTTCTAGTCGTATGTTTACCAGGATATTGAATAAGTATCATTTTCACCCCACCCTCAAAACTCAATTCCTCCTAGCATTATTTAAACTAAATACTTGCCCCCACCCCCTCCCCAGAAAGTTCAGAAAGACCCAATACCCTATTTATGCTGAAGCATTTCTAGTCGTATGTTTACCAGGATATTGAATAAGTAGGCCCACCATTTTTCACACCACCCACAAAACTCAATTCCTCCTAGCATTATTTTAACTAAATACTTGCCCCCACCCCCTCCGCCAGAAAGGTCAGAAAGACGCAATACCCTATTTATACTGAAGAATTTTTTAGTCGTATGTCTACCAGGATATTGAATAAGTACCATTTTCACCCCATCCTCAAAACTCAATTTCCCCCTCCTAGCCATATTTTAACTAAATACTTGCCCCCACCCCCAGAAAGTTCAGAAAGACGCAATACCCTATTTATGATGAAGCATTTCTAGTCGTATGTTTACCAGGATATTGTATAAGTACTATTTTTCACCCCATCCTCAAAACTCAATTTCCCCCTCCTAGCATTATTTAAGTAAATACTTGCCTCCATCCCCCTCACCAGAAAGTTCAGAAAGATGCAATACTCATATTTATGCTGAAGCATTTTTTAGTCCTATTTCTACCAGGATATTTCATAAGTATCATTTTTCACCCCACCCACAAAACTCAATTCCACCTAGCTTTATTTAAGTAAATATATGTCTCCACCCCCTCCCCCAGAAAGTTCAGAAAGAACCAAAAGAGTGTTATCTCGGACAATAAAAAAAAATACATTATATTTCGTTATCTCTGATGGTGAGCAGAGAAATTTAAAACAAAGGTTGGGGGTGAGGGATTAATATTTTAATATCTCTGACATACACTCTTAAAGTGTTGAAAAAAATGGCGATAAGAAAAGACTAAAAAAAGTTGGAAAGAAATAGGTAGATATTTCTATAATCAGGTAGAAGGTAGAGGTAAAATACCTATATTTCCATATTCAGACTGCACTTGTATGCCTGAAGTCCCTGGCATATAATGAAGGGGGGTAGCCTCACGATCTTGAGTAGACGGGGCTGTTGCATTATGAGAAACCATCCATTCCCTCTTGAATTTTTTGCCAGGTTGCATAGAGGTTTGCGCAGAGCTGATACTGGCATGAGAGGGTCCTGGCATTAAAAGTTGTGTGTTCATTGGCTGGTCCAGAGCACTTGTAATGGAACTAGCATATTTGATGATGGAAGACCTTGCAGCTTGCGTCGATGTGGTATCGTTCCATCTTGCTCTCTTTTCAGGGGGAGAGTAATTGCAGGAATCCTCATCCTTAAAAAAGAAGAAAAATTTAGTATGGAAAAACGACAGAAGAAAAAATGAAGATATTTATGCACACTTTCAACTAACTACGGCTAAGTTTGTTAAAGGCGAACTATTTTCTTGCGTAAGCACAAAAAAAAACAGAAAAAATGCTCATTTTTCCTTTAGTATCCACTCAATTAGACAAAAAATTCAGATATTTATGCACAGTTTCAAGTAACTACGACTAAGTTTGTTAAATGTGAGCTATTTTCTTGCGTAAGCACAAAAAAAAAAAAAAAAGATGCTAATTGTTCCTTTTGTAGCCACGCAATTAGACTAAAAATTAAGATATTTATGCACAGTTTCAAGTAACTACGACTAAGTTTGTTAAATGCGAGCTAAAATCCAAATTAACACAAAATTAAATTTCTTCCCAAGAAAATATTTTGAATACGATTTGGCTGTATATCAATTCTGAGTTTAATCTACTATTCTTTAATTAGCAACTTCCTTAATGATATAACTCAATGAATATCCATAGATATCCAAAATTAAATTGTTTTCCTAGAAAATATTTTGAATACAATTTGACTGTATATCAATTCTGAGTTTCTGGCTAGAATTACACAAAGCCCGTCTTAATCACCAACCTTTTGTTTTCATAATTCAGATAAGACGCGTTTGAAGTCTGGTTCCAAAAATGACCCTTTTTGTAACACAGATGGTTCTATTTAAGCAGATAAAGAAAGCGCATTTTAATAGAATGAATGGGGAAACGGACTTTTTTGAAGGAAAAGAACTATTTCTAATGAATTAAACTCGTAAACAGAGGAAGGGAGGGGGGCTTAGGTTTACATAACAGAAAAAAGTGCGTATTTTACGTTTTCTAGTGACTATAATCATCATACTGTAGGGTTTGTATTGTTGGGGGGGGGAATTTGAATTTACTGGAGAGATGGTAAAATTATTCTATTTGGAAATAAAATAAGAAATTTACTAAGCTGTACTCACATTAAAAATCGAAGTAGGCATAACTTCAAAGTCAATAATATTTAATGTATTATCCATGATATGCTAAAACATTATGAAAATTTAATCGTAATGCATGGCCATTATATACAAAATCTCAAGGACGAATGTAAATCACTCCTTTTTATTTGAACCCAATCACCAATTAACTTACCATATATGGAGCAACCTCCGCTGTCTCTGATTGGCCCCTTAAAAAACGTATGTTGCCTCAAAAACCACTCTGGTTGTGTTATATAATCTCGACAATACTCTCAAAACATGTTGGACCACTTTATAGGTTGCCAGCATTTTTTAAAATGTGCACGTGAAACGACGCTGCACATTCTTGTACAGTTGATATCAATTACAAACAGCCAGTCTGTTTGTGTCATACAACCTTGACTATACTCTCAAAACGCGTTTGATCACTTTATAGGTAAAGGTTTGCCAGCTTTTTTGCAAAGCCCACGTGAAACCACACTGTATATTCTTGTAGGCGTGAATGTACCGTTCAAATCTTATACAACCTCGACTATAGTTTCAAAACGTGTTTGAACACTTTATAGGTTTACCAGCCTTTTTGCAGTGTCCATGTGAAACCACACTGTATATTCTTGTACATGCTAGAGATAAGACAAATTACGCAAGCACCGGTGAAAAAGCACGGGTGAAAAAGCACGGGTGAAACTGTGTAATAGGTTACTACTAATAAGCCTTGAATGGGACGATATGTATGCAAGATATGTGATATCACTGAGCAAATTTAAATTGGAGGAGCAATTATGCTTTGCAGCGAAACTGAACATTGTGCATATAAATAGACTTCAAGCTGCATTAGATACACTAGTGAAACATATCGAGGAAAATTAATTAAATCAGTGATTATTATTGTTGTATTTATATTCAATAAAATTGTTTCTAAATCGAAAATATTTTTTCTATAGTAGCTTAGCGTATATTTTTTTAGAGTAGAAAAAGAATCCTGGTTAGTCTGAAGTTGGTTGTCAGAGTATTAGGACTCTAAGAAATGGATTTGTTTGAGAAGGAGAAAATCATGGGGAATCTAGTGTTTATGGAAAAACTTTTGATTCTAGATGATGATTTTCAGGAGTTATCCATTCAAAGGAAGATGTTTTCTCATCGAATGCTCGTCGATATAATGAAAACTGATTCTCCGTCATTAGACTATTCCATGAAGCTTTTACGTCGTGGTCCAAAGGCATTTACACAATTTATTGACATATTAATCACTACTAGACAAAATTAAATTGTGGATTTGCTTTTAAACACACACACAATAGCTTAGAAACTTAAGACTTTTTTCATGAGAAAGGTGTTGTTCAAAGAGGATTTAATCTCTCTCTCTCTCTCTATCCCACTCAATTTGTTGATCGTACCTCAGTTTCATTTTGGCAGTGAGAGTGTCAACACATGAAAAATGTTCCATACCTGTCCACTATGTATGTATACACTGGGCAGCTGGTCATCATGTGAGAATTGTACAATGATTTATGAGTATGATGGAAAATGTAGATTATACAACCCGTGTAAATTGCATAGAGGATATGCTGTACCTATTAAAGGTTGTAATTCCTGTCTTGAAGGGGTGTATGACTCTCATCCTAGAGGACACCTATGCTCTAATTGCCACTATGATAAATGTAATCAGTGGGAGAATAAATTTCCTGGTATGATTAGCATTCTAAATGTGATTTTAGTTTATTGCTAAGAGATTGGTATCGTCGTCGCTTTAGATTGTTTTGGGAGGAAGAGCCAGGTCTACGATTCAACTGTTGGAACAACAAAAGAATTTGGTTTCTACTTAATCGTTTTGAAGACAATGGCTACTATGATCATAAGCCTACTGATTTCTATTTGGCTGTTACGGTATGTGATTTACCACTTGAGGACACTGTATGGGACATTGCTTCAAATAAGCAAAATGAAACATGCGAATTTTACAAAATAAATGAGAATAGTATCATTGACTATACAAAGAGATATGATAATAGTAAAGTTACATTATACTGGAGAAAATGTGACCCTGACATTGCAGCACATCAGGATCAGTAGAAAGTGGATTCAGATAATCTACCTGCATTAGATGTTTTCGAAAAATACTTATATGTAGTCGAAGAAGAAATCTAAAGAGTAGAAAAGTCGTGTTTATAATTTATATGAATTATTTTTATTAATAAAAAAATTTAAATACATTTTTAGAAAATTTTATTCATAGGGTACTAAAATCAATTATAAACACGCTTAAAAGTATATTTTCCACTAGGAAGTCGTTTAATCAAGGAAAGTCAACGTAAATGCTAAGAAACTGCTTGTAGGTATAGCCACAACATCTGAACATGAAAAAGAGGAGTGCATGAAAGTCACATGTCTTAGTCGTTAAATCCTCTACTCTCCTCTGATTTTGAATAGATAGTTTTCCCACTGCTCTCAATAAAGTTGTTGGTGTGCGGAGTGTAGAATTTATATGATAGGCCAAGAGGATCAAAAAATTTGATAGTCTTTGCTGTTTGAAAGATGCATAGCCAATGACCTGTCTTTAAAGTCGATGGACTGCTATAAACAATGATTAGGGTATTTTTAAAACCTGGAATTTTTTCATTGAAGTCCTATGGTATGCAATATGACTTGTACTGGGACATGTATAGATCCACATTGAATACGCTGATTATTTGGTTTGTGTTCATGGTGCAAGATCTAGTAGAACACTGCCATCAGGTGTGATTTACCAATAGTTTTCAAGTTGACTCAATGATATTAGCGTGATACTCTAAGTCAGGGCATTGGCAAATTTGCACTCTAAACGTACATTCCCCGTTCGTACTATGTTCATATCCTGGGTGCCAGATAGGTCTAAAACAACTACACCATGATTTTTTGAAAACATTGAATCGGTTTTTCCATTTTAAAATAGTTGAGAGTCATGATCTAGGTATTGCATGGTCAACTCATACAGAGTTCTGTAGGATTTTTATCAAATGATAGTGTACAGTGAAATACCATTCACTTTACACACAAGGCTAGATAGACCAAAAAAATTAAAATCATGGGGGGGATGCAGTCCAGGATCCAACGGCACTGGCAATCTTCTCAAAGGCCAAAGCGAGTTTTGATGGAATTTCTCCATTGATAAATGATGAATCGGTAAAACTGCGAGAGCCAGTGGCAATGTGACGTTGATTGGTAATCGTTTGGGGGACAAGAAGTTTAATGTTGTTTTGGCCCTTAGCTTTTCCACTGCCAATGCAACAGAGCTCATAACCTGTTTTTTTCGAACATGACGAATTGCTGAGGTGATATTGACATATGCATCAAGTGCTACAGCAAGTGTTTTTCTCAAAATAAAATTCAATGGAGCTAGTTGTAACTTCATGCTTATCTTGACATTGGGGGGTGACAATTAGCATATACTGCATATCTTATGATTAAATGTACCAACTAAATAATGCTCTTGGGACTCTGCAGCTGTGAGTTTAACATAAGTATCAACACCTGACCGATACTCATAGCCCAGTGACCCCCCTCTCAACTGCTTGTACGCCTTTAGTGTCATCATAATACATTGAGTGTACCTTGCATATATGGATAAATTATTGCTAGTGCTCGCCAATGTTCCATTAATAAATAAATTTGTTTGAGTAAGTTTTGTAGGATACAGTTTTCATAGGACAGTCCATCGGCAGCAGTGGGAGTTGTATTGTCTGACTTTTTCTTCACCGCAACATTTAAATCAATAAATGTTGATGATAAATCAATGGAATAATCTTCATTGGAAATTATCTGAAAGTATATATTTTCCGAGAGGGGTCGTTGAGGATGAAATTGTTCATAGTAGCCCAACTTGAGACTAACATCAACATTTTTAGCATTGAATAGATTCAATGAGGAGCTGATTGATGGATGTGATTTTTTGTGGGGGAGATAGATAATCTTAAGAGAAGAAATCCTTCTTTGATCTAGCAATCTTCTTCTTCTTCTTTTTATTGGTCTTCTTCGTTTTATTCCTCAAAGTTGTTGTTGATACCCTTCGCTTCCCACCTGGGTAGAGACTGATGGGTGAATGATGAACACGCACCCTTTTTAACCCCTTCCCATTTTGCTTAGATTTTAATTGCTCACCAATGGCTCTTGCTGAAGATCTAATATTTTATTTAACACTCTCGTTGAAATTTTTACCCGACCCCAAGTCCTGTAGTATTGAGGCAGCAAACTTTGATGAAGTAGATACAAGATATTTTCTGGCAAGGGGTAGTGCAGAACGAAATAGCCTAGCAAACCACTTACCATGACCATAGCCAGACATTGTAGTACGCCCCTTGTAGTAGTCCAATCCATGACCTATTTGAGGAGGACTCAGAGTACCAACACAGCATTTGCTATCGGGAAAGACAAATTAAATTTTCTATTGTTCATCTTAGGCAGTGCCGATGGGTCGAAAATGACATGTAATCACAGCCAAACCTTTTGATATTACTAGAGGATCACCTAAATCAGTTCTTATTATTAACTGACAGAGTTCCAAATATGAAGTGTTTACGGGGATATAGTGAAGACGCTTTACATTGTAATAACGAACATGATTTTGATTAATTTTTTGTTCAAGAACTCGTAGGAGAGGGACATCACTATTGTCAACGCTGGATGTTCCAACAAATGAGGCATATAGAAATATACAAGTGTCTAAGGAGAAGGCTGGTGGATACTAAGCAAAAATAACATTAGTGCTTCTGGCACTTTAACCGTTGGTTATATTTAGTTTAAAGCCAAGAAAATCTTTAAGATTATCATTGAGAATAACCTTTTCATTGGAAATGGGTGACCTAATATATATCCTCCCCTCTTCCTTTGAATAGCTGAAATGAAAGGCCCCTTTTCTACGAGCGGACATTCTTTTATTGATAGAACGACATAAATCGTTCATACAGGTGTGTTCCTCGTATGGTTTTTAACCTATGGATAATCCAACCAATTTTTCTTTTGAATTTTAGGTTGCACGCTAACGGTAGGTGGCCAATCATGGGGTCTAATTTTTATATCATATCTGCGATCCTTTCTCAGGATGTCATATGTTTTTTTGAGAATACAGTCGGCAAGAGCCACTTCATACGAACCGTTGAATTTGATGGAGGGAGAGAGTTTCGTCCGAAAATCACTTGTTTTATTCAAATCATTGTTGAGAGGATCGGAGACATCGGACATAAATGTTACATAAGAATCCTTGGGCATTGTTAATGTCTTCAAGACCAATCCAAGAATCAAAATCAGAGTTGTATCCTAGCCACTGAGCAAGTAACTGTTTCTTGCCCCTGCGAGTACGAGTCTTTAGTATCTTTTCAATTTGATAGATTTCACTATTATTTTTAAATTTTTGTAGTTCATAGTCATAAAAGTCACCGATAATCTCTTTATCTTTGGTGTCTCGCAGACGATAAGTAATGGGTTTGGTGTCTAGGATTTTCCACTTTAAAAAGTTCAGTGGACCACAAGTAATTACCCTTTTCAAAAACATTAGTTGTTCTATTAATTCGAACAGTATCACAAACATTGAATTTTTTCTTCACAATCGTTTCATTGGAATATTGTTTAGGAAAAGTATCAAATATATCAAGATCAGAATGATGAACTTCCGTTGGGGTTGAGATGGACACTGATCGATGGGGTCGTTGATTATAAATCAATCTGATTTTATCTAAATCAAGAATAAAAGCAGGTTTATATTTCAATGTACAATACCTTCAAATTAAAAGTCGAATAGTTCTTGTCAATCGTTCAGCCAATACAGCCTTTATAGGACTATGACTATGATAGAGCACTGTATTATATTTCATTAGTACTTTTTCAACATGGGGATTAACAAATTCACTACCACGATCCGTTTGAATTTTTTTATATGAAACTTGTTCGAGAATACATTCTATAGCCTGAGAAATTTCAACACCTCTCTTTGTGCGCAATGGAATGGCATGTGCATCGCGACTAAAAACACTGATTGCAAGGCGAATGTACTTGTACGGTGTATTGTGACGCCTTTGAATCTCATCTAGAGTTAAGAGATCTGCTTGCATTATAAGTAGGGCGAAAAAGGCTTTAGTTTTCGATAATGATTAGAACCAAATCTAAGATTTCTATGCAGAGTGTAACTTGATTCATTTTGTAGATAGTCTTGTACACTTTTAGTGTGACTACCTGTGACTTTGGAAAGAGTGGTGGGGGAACATAAACTTCCCACTTTACCAATATTTTTAATTACACGTTTCAGAACTTCAACCATTTTGAACATAAACACGTAGTGTAACGTCCACTACCCTTTTGTAAACTACTGGGTGGTGGTGTTGGCGACGTTGACTTGATATTAATACGTCTTCGCTTTTGTCTAGCTATCATCGGTTGGCTCCTCCTCCTCATCGTCAAATCAATGTTTCCACTAGGTGTGCTGGTATTTTCCAAGATTGATTTAAAATCTTCTTCTTCTTCATATTTCAATGTTGTCGATGGTGACGATGAGGAAGGACTATATTATTATAATCTTTTTATACCGTGCCCAATGAAAATAAGACTTTTGGGGAATTTTTATGCATTCAGACAGCTGTACAGATGAGTGTCAAGTAATAAAAGTCCCTTGCGCTTTGTAAACATATCATAGATTAAATCAAATAGATTATAGCTTTTCCCCTGAATTATAGTTCCTTTCCCATTGCTATCAACTTGAATATGATCTTTTCCACTTTCCATGAGATGTTTTATGAGTCATTTACTTTGTTCACGATAGGATTGCGGCATTAGATTTCCAATGCTCGACACTATTGAATCCAATTACTCATTCTTTAATTGTGTTCCAGCAGCAGAAGAATCCTGAGAAGATGGTTCTTTTTTGTGATAAATGACACTCACATTGCCACTGGCTCTCGCACGATAGAGCTTATGTTTGTTCACTCGGTGAAGTGCATCTTGAAGTAAAAGTAGTTTTTTTTATCATCCTCAATATTCTCGTTGTCAATGAATTTACTCAGATTGTCCTCAAGGTGTTCCACGGGTGAAAGAGCGAGTTCTATTGGAGTCAATTTATAGAGTTTAGCCATCTAGATAAACCTGTTTACAAGTCCTACAATTATTAGCAGTAAAAGTGTAAAAAACTACCGCCCGCTTGAAGAAGACGTTTCCCTTTCTTTTTACAAGCCAATGCACGTACAATGGAACGATGCTTCTTTGCCTGTTGGTGAAATACTTCTGGCAGCTGAACATTGCCCTCGGTTTAATTTGAACAAAGTTCAGATATTAGATTCATGAAATCATTGTCAATGCCATGTTTTAGTATGGCTTTCCTAAGTGGGGGTTTTGGAGTGCTTAGAACGATAAATAAATGTCTATTTTCATGTAGTTTCTTCAGTGTCATGATGCCAGCTAATACCCTTTTCTACTGTTCATGGGGAGATATACTGTAATTTTATTAACGAAAATATCTGTGACTACACGTAAATCCTTGGGTGTATTTTGATTAAGATCCAATAGGATGTAGTTGTAGGGTTTATTAGTTGCCTGATTGTACGCTGAAAGTAGAAATTTGGGAGTCTCGGGGTATATTTCTTTACTGAGAGTTATAAGCGAGCCAGAATCACGAACAACTCTATAGATGATATAGTAGGTACAGTTCAAAGCAAGTGTTCGCATACATTTGCTCTGATGAAAGAGATTGTAACGGAAATAAGTAACGGAGATATGAATATATCTCCGTTATATAAGTAACGGAAATAAGTAACGGAGATAATAAGTAACTAGAGTAACGGAAACATGTTCACGATGGGAACGAACAGTAAACAATCGTAGAATTTCCTAGGACCATTGTTCAATGGATTCAGCTAAATCGTCAATAAAAAGCCAAGAGTTTGCTTCAATAGTGTCGAAAACATCAAGTCCGTGTATGAATTGCATCTGTACGCCCGATTCAGCAATTGCTTTTATTTTATCGTATGACTCCTGCCAAACAATGTAGCAATAGTAGATTTTTTTGGCTTTTCCATATACATTTTATCACAATTTTTAATTATTTTAGTTAAGAGTGTCGTTTTGCCTGGCATTGATGGACCACAAAGAAACGATCTGAATGGTGTTTTAAACTGATACAGATTGCTGTTCCCTTCGACAGCTCACCTACACCTAACTTTAGACTATAGATGACTAATGACTAAATAATTTTCCTGCTACTACTCCGTTCAAGAATAATAAGAAGAACAAAATCAATAAAGAATCATATTTTCTTTTATTATTAACATTAAAGTAGTACTTTACAAATTATGCAATTAGATAAAGGTAATTTAAACAAAAAACACACTTAAGAAATTTTTTTTATTATTCATTTATTTATAAGAAAAATATAAACATATATTAGAAATAAGCACTAGGAAAATACACTTAAAATAATATCACACTTTATTTTTAATAAATACACTTATTTTATTTATTTATTGTTTATTTATTATTTTTTTATTTATTTTTATTTTTTTATTTATTTATAAAAAAATAAAACATTTATTAACCAATACACTTAAAATAATATAACATTTTTATTTACAGCATTTTAAATTTAAAATGGAATCCCCCAGGGATGGCCGATGCGGTGGGCCGGGGGCCGGACCGGGAACATTAAATAACTATGTATACTGAAAATTAAATCATAAAGAAATAACTGCTCTGCATTGCACACACACATTGAAAATTTATTAATTTTGATAAAAAAAATTCCCAAAAACATCAACCACCCACCTTGTACCATTAACGAATTTAAGTTAATTTTTCCAGACCGAGTTGTTTTCTATACTCTACACATTCAACTCGGTCTGAGATTAAATAATGCCCGTGTGGTAGTACCTTCACACCATCCTCAAGTACATAAATTTTGTCTGATATGGTAGACATGGCGTTTTTCTCAACTCTTGCTATTTAGTTTTTAAATTGTAAAGAGCAAATCGCCATGACTTTTGTTCTTGGGACTAAACTACGTTCCATAATGTTTCTATAGACACTCATATCGAAGTTATTTTTCACAAAGTGTGTAGGCAACCCCTTGTAAACTTGTTTGATATCCTTGTTGTGCGTTTCCACACAGTATACCTTCAGTCCAGGAAACCCACCACTAGATATCAGATTGCTTTCTGTTTCAGATTACAACATTAACAATTGATTTGGGGCCTGGCGTTTCACTTGCTCTGGATAGAGGGATTCATTCCAGCTGGTTTAGTTCATTCGTGACCTAATACACTCTCCATTTTCCAAATCATTCAACAAGTCTTCAGTTTTAACTTTTAACAAGCGTGAATCAGTGTCCCCATAATACACTTGAACTTGTCTCTCAATCGGCCATTGTACCTTGGATACATTATAATAAAATGACAACATGAGTTTTTTAGATATTTCCGTTATTGCACTCCCGCCTACAATATTTTTATTTAAAATAATATTTCTTTTCTTACGATGTAGGAGCACCATACCAGAGTCTATGATAGTGAATGATGTGAAGTTTGGATCCGCAATGATTCGAGCACAATCTTTGGGATTGGTTACAATGTCACATCGAGTTCTGTTTCATACGCTTTCGCACATTTTATTGAAGGCTGAGTTCAAAATGAGTTTATAGACTTTTTTTTCAACCTTTGTTTTCGCTTGTGAACGTTTACTGACAAAGGTGTCAATATATGGTTTCATATAAGGCTTTTGATCAAATTGGAGGGCTCTATGAATCTGTGTGACTTTGAAACCATTGGACACCATACATTTTAATAGCACGTGATGTACAACGATATTCTGTTTCAGGTTGAGGTCAGCAATAAGTTTTTGCTTTGAAGGCACCCAGTGCATAATCCTATCCTCTACTACAACATAAATTGTAGGGACTCAAAGCGTCCCTACCCACCGGCCTATTTATGCACGGAAAAAGAAAGCCTTTTACCGAGTCATGGATTTCCATGGGTATTTCACCGTCAAATTAAAATTCGATCCGTGTGCCCCATTCTCCTCAATGGTAGCAATGTTGGGGAAATTCGAAACACATGGATCGTTAAGCCATTTGTAATTCCCACACGGCAAAGAGTAGTGAGACATTGCCGACGGGTTAAGGGAATTCATATCCAAAAAAATGCGTCTGAATTTTCATCGGTGTGCTGTCCGGGTGGATGAGTTTTCCTGATACGATCCCCGTGATAAAAATACCCACCCCTCCTTGATCTCTCTATAAACAGGTGCTGATCCACGTCAGTGATCAGACCTATTTCTTCTTTGCTGAATTCAAGAATCAAGTCCATCACCAGATAAGGAGTGGAAAAATAATACCCTAAATCCAACCCAAATTCCCCATAGATGTTATGTGTATTTTTGCACCCAATATCCAGAAGAGTCAGTACATCACTGTTCAAGTACAGTTTACAGTAATCCCACCCATTATTACACCCACCCTTTGCCCAAACCCTCTTGGCAAATTCATAGTCGCCAGTGGTGCTCTGACTGTCCGTAAGAGAATTTAAAATGCTTCCATAGGCGGTAATGACAATTTATTTAGCCTTGAGGCAGAGTTGTAGTAATCATATGCATATATGCCCTTACACGTTATTAAATCATACATTACATCACCGGAGAAGCGCTGTTTAAGGAGGGAGAAGCCATCAAAATTGTCGCTTTTCTGTACCTGAATCAATTGACTTAAGGACTTGGGGAAGAAACTGAATGAGTCTAAAAAATGGATTTTATTCAGGCACGTGTTACCCTCGTCAACTGTTTTCCACATGAATTCTAGTAGCAGTAGCTTTTCAGATGATTTAGGTATGGTATTTTATGAAAAAAGACCATCCACCCAGGTGTTATCTAAAACTCACTCCCTTAGCAATACGGGCCATAGCTTGTAAAATAAAATTTAAATCATAACTGGAAATGTATATAAAAACCAGCACGAAATTTTGCTTTCTAACGTTTAAATTGCACGACTGATGTAAAAGCCCTTTAAAGTTACTCCCTCCCAATGTAATTTCCTGCCATAAATGATCATGATCGATCACCTTCCTCTTTCCCCCCTTCCCAACACCATCATTCAATTCCCTCTTACAAACCCAACATATTTTACGATTTTATTGGAAAATCTGTCATCTGGTGATAGGAGCATAGAATAGTTTGTGTAGCGAAGGAAAGAAATTGCACCATTCACTGTTTTAATGAGACTGGTAAATGCCGAGCGCCTGCAGTCTTCATCCCCCTACGACTCAACTACATCTAGAACTTGCATGGTAGTACTTGAGTCTCTTTACGCATGAGCGTAAGAAACCCCTATGGCTTCATTTATTTTAACACGATTTGGATTTGACGAATCGTACACGTCTTTGAGTCTCGCTTCGCAGTCTAAAACGATCTTATTGCTCACTAGGAGCGTGTTCTGAAATTTCTTAAAACGTAAGATCATCCTATCTCTGCTAACCGTTTCCACAGACTGGTATCCATGACGTTTACAGTATTTCACATGATGTTCTAACTTTAAATTACTACGAAATCTTGAAAGGCATGTTGGACGATAATAGCATACACACTTGTTTTTACCCTCCCCCAAGACCCTACTAATATCTGTAATTGTTTTGAAGTGTCCAGTTGAATCAGGCTCTGAGGGAGGTGTGTATAGAAGCCAAACCCAATGCTTCAATGACTCAATGGACGGAGCCCTAACTGGAAATAATACCCCCTTTTTATCGGAAAGCTGACCCTCCTCAAATTCTGTTTCATACCGTAACACCGTAACACTAATCTTTAAATGTGCATTGGTTCGCTCAAAAATATCTATCCCCTTTAATGTTACGTTAAATTGATCATTTAAACAATTAAAATCTACTTTAGAAAACGTTGACCAATCCCCATTAGCTGCTAATTTGTCCAACTTTTTCTTAGATGCATCTTTTTGCAGAGGTCAAAAGGCGGCAATCAGAAATGCATATTTGAAACACTGTAGCCTAACATCGAAATAGATTTGTTGTATTCCTTTACAAACCTCCAAATCTGAATGATATTTTAATTCAACATTCCCAGCCCCACCTTTTAAAATAAAAACTTTTTTAAACCTACAAACGTTAACGCTTAAATTCTCAACAAATAAAACAACTGGACCCACTACCCCCTCAATACAATTATCTAGTTTAGCCACAATGCTGATTACCCAATCTAAAAAAATCTCTTTATAATTTGTCAATTGCGAGCGAATTGCACACATCTCTTTATGCAAGTATTTTGAATAGAGTACCCTCGCATTCTCATTTAAAAAATATATTTTTAGTGCTATCAATGCTTTTAAACTGTCCCTCCCTCCCCACACCCCCATCTGTTGTTCAAGAAGGGCTCGAATCGTGTTATAATATCAGTGGGTAATAGCCAGGGGGTCTGTTATCATATCCCCTGACGTTAAAGAATTAAAGGGGTCACCAAAATTTGCGCTGTAAACATTAGTATGGTGCAAGGCAGAGTTAGACAAGAAAAAATCTGGTAGTATAAATGCTGGTAGAAGTAATGTTTCACTACTACTATCTTTAACCTCAATGGTGGGGGGTGGCATAATATCTTCAATAGCACCACCACCCTTCTGTTCAATTACATTTGTTGTGCGTGGGGCGAAATCACCCAATTCACTGAGGATTCATTCCAGGGTATTTGGGTATAGCAGATCTAGCCAGCCTGCATTGGCATGTGATTGAATTTGTCTATGACTATTAACATGGGGACCCTGTTTAGATGCACTAGTGGGGATATCCCCTAAATATTTTCTTATAAACATGTTTATTCATTCCGGACCCTCAGCCATATATTACAGCTTAAATCATCTAGATTAGCTAATTCCCAAAAAACAATCGTTTAAGAACCCCCTTTGCCACTTCAAGTCACTATCAAGTAAAACACTATCCCTAAAGCCCATTGGTGGTGTAAGGATTGCCGAACGCTCGTTATAAATAAGAGATTCTTGAGTTGATGCGATGGTGGTAATAATTCAGCGACGTTACTCTATAGAAATAGAATACATTTTCCAAGTAAAACATCCACTGTTTTATAAAGTCAAAAACTAATTTTTTGTCCCTGTCAAAACTTACTTTTTCTCCTAGCATCATATTGGCTAAATAGTTGTCCACTTCAATCATATATAGTACCTGCAGACAACTTAACCAATTTTATATTTTGCTCTTTTACGATTTTAATTGAACAAAAAATAATTGAGCAGAAAAAGCCCGGTAGTTATTTAGTAATTGATAAGCATACAAGAAGTGAAGTTTGGCTAATACCAATGGAATAAAACAAAGTATGATACAAAATATAAGTCATGGAATTAGAAATACCTCACTAGGAAGTGATAACCGGTTTTTCGTATAGGATTTCAATGCGTTTCTAGTCACATGTTTACCGGCTATTAAATAAGTATCACAACTCATATAATGTATTAAAGTTAAAACACTATCTGATTAATCCCCCTCTCCAGTCTTTAACATCCCCCTTTTTCCATCCCCCTCTCTTTTTTTCCATCCTCCTCTTTTTTCTTCAACATCCCCCTTTTCTTTTTTCCACGCCCCTCTGTTTTTTTCCCATCCCCCCTTTTTTCTTCATCAATTATCCAATGAGTTAAAACAGACACCTTCTTGTCTCATGATTGGATAACTATAGCTTGAGAATAGTTTTTAAGCATTCGTGGACAATAATGGCAATTTTTTAACTCGGATTAATTGTGTAGCATATTGGGAATGTAATGTTAACAAATAAACGGGTTTCATTACGTCAGTAGATGCTACAGGGCTATGTGACTAATTGATCAATGCGCGAAAAGGTAGACTCTTCCACATGGATCAAGAGACGGGAGATAATCACTTCCTGTTGGTTAAAAGAGAGTATGCATTGCGAAATTGTGAGCGCGCTATAAACTTGAATAACAAAAATATGTGGTTATTATGGATTTTCATTTGTGTAGAATAGTAATAGGTGCTTTTTTTGTTTTTTTTTTCAATGCCTCTTTCCTACCCACCCGCAATTACAGAAAACTATCTGATAAATGCACTTACGTTAGAAATTGTAGATAACTCATTAGAAGTGATCGGTCTATCTGAAGGGGGTGCAAAACAGATTACACTTTCCCTCCTCCAGTTCAAAGATCTGATTAAGTTCGTGTCAGAGCTATCAGAGCCGGTATCTAACTTTGATCACTTTTGGTCAGGCAGACTTTGAGCATCAATCTCCGGGAATAAAAAGTAATTTTCAGTTTTTTCGCTAGGTAACTAATAGGCAGAAAGCCTTAAACTCATAAGAAAAACAACAAAAAAACACACAATTTCGACTATTAGCGTCGTTTGATATTTATTCAGAATTTTAATGGGGGGATACCACCCTCTCCCCATAAGAAAAGCTCACTCCAATACATTAATGATATTAGTTATATTTAAAAGAGTCGCATTGTTCAATTTTATTCTTAAAAATGAGATATTTCTGTAAAGTACTTAAGAAGCATGTTAAGCCAAATAGCCTATATCTGTATGGGTGTCATAAAACATATTTTAAATACGATACATACAGAAAAAAAAACTCAACTTTGATTATTATGGCCGTTTGATATTATTTCAGAATAATCCTAAGCCCCACTCTCCCAAAACCAAGTTCTTCCCATCAAATAAAATAACACTTCAAAATTCAGCACTTAAAATTTAGTCTTAAAAATGAGATATTTCTGCATTCTACTTAAGAATCATTTTAGGCCATATAGCCTATATCTGTACGGGTGTCATAAAACATATTTTAAATACGATACGTAAAGAAAACCAAATTGTCACTATGACAAATGTGATCAGTGGGAGAATACTTATCCTGGTATGATTAGAATGAACCCTAAACTTGATTTTATTTTATTTCTACGAGTTTGGTATCGTCTTGATTTTAGATTATTTGGGAGGAAGAATCAGGTCTACGATTCAACTGTTGGGGTAACAAGACAATTTGGTTACTACGTCATCGTTGCGACGACACTGCCTATTATGACTATAAACCTAGTGATTTTTATTTTTCTGTTACAGAATGTGATTCACCACTTGAAAACACTGCATATGATATTGCTTCAAAGAGACAAATTGAAACACATGAGTTTCACAATATGAATGCAAATAGCATTATTGACTATACAAAGAGATATAATAGGAGTGAATTTACGTTGTACTGTAGAAAATGTGACCCTAACTCTGAAGCCAATCAAGATCAATATACAGTGAATTCAAATGATCTACCACCACTAGTGGTTCTAAACAGTTGCCTATACACAAAAGAAGAAGAAATCTAAAGTGAAGAATAAAGACATTATTGTTGTGTATATACATTTTTTTTATTAATAAACAAATTTAAACACATTTTTAAAACATTTTAATCGTAGGGCACTAAAATCAATTTTAGACAGGTCTGAGAGCATATTTTCCACAGTGAAGTCATTCAGACGTGGATTGTCTACTTAAATGTTGAGAAACTGCTTGTAAGTAGAACCTGGACATCTGAAGACGAAATATAGTAGCGCATGAAAACTTTTAGTCGTTAGATCCTGCACTTTCTTCCGATTTTGAATAATAGTTTTCCCACTGCATTCAATATAGTTGTTGATGTGGGGAGTGTAGAATGTATAAGATAGGCCGAGATTATCAAAAAATTCAATAGTTTTCGTTGTTTGAAAGATGCACAGCCAATGACCGGCATTCACAGTCGACGGACTGCTATTAACAATGATAAGGGTATTGTTTGCACTATGAGTTATTCCAAGGAAGTCCGATGGTAAACAATAGGATCTGTATTTGGACATGTAAAGGTCCATATTAAATACACTGATTATTTGACTAGTGTTCATGGTGCAAGGTCTAGTAGAACACTGCCTTCGGGAGTGATTTCCCAATAGGTTACAAATTGATTTAACGAGATTAGTGCAATACTCTCATTTAACGGGTCGACAAATGTACACTCTAAACGCACACTTCCCCTTCTTACTATACTCATATCTTGAGTGCCAGACAAGTCTAGTACAATGATACCATGTGTCTTAGCGAAAATTTGTTTGGTTATACCATTTTCAAATAGTTGTGAATATTGATCAAGGGTTTGCATTGTCAACTCATAAAATGTCCTGTAGGATTTACCAGAAGATAGATTGTAGAGTTGGATTCCATTTACTTTGCATACAAGAGATGAAAGCCCAAATATCTTAAATTTATGTGGACAGCCAGTCCACGATCCTATTGCACTAGCACTTTTTACTCATACCAATGCTAATTTTGATGGAATTTCGCCATTGATAAAGGATGAGTCAATGAAGATGCCTGATCCTCTGGCAATATGACGTTGATTGGTGATTGTATGAGGAACAAGTAGTTTAATATTATTCCTGCTGGCTCTCAGTTTTTCCACTACCAAAGCAACAGAACTCATAACCTGCTGCTTTCGTACATGTAGTATTTCCGAGGTGAGCGAGAGAGTTACATCAGGATCGGCAGGAAGTTCCTTTCGTGAAATGAAACTGGATGGAGCAAGCTTCAATTTTATATCCACTTTAATATTTGGTGGTAGCCATTGGGGTATATTAAATATATCATGATATATTTTTCCAACTAGATGTAATTCACTAGTTGTAGCATTTTTAAGTGCATTTGTATTATTAGTACCAGTATTATATTCATAACTATTGTATGTGCTTTTTAATTCCTTTTATTATGTGGACCTCATCAAATTGAACTGCATACAACTTGTACAATTCTAGAGATTGTTGCTTGTGCTCACTAAAGTGCCATTTATGTAATCACTGATTTGGCGAAATAAATTATGTAATATACTATTTTCATAGGATATTCCATCAGCACGAAATGGCATTCCATTGTCGGATTTCTTGACTATCATATGTAAATCTATAAATCTCTAAGACATGTCAATAAATTAGTCTTCATTGGAAAAAATTTGAAAGTGGATATTATCGGAGAGAGGTTGTTGCGGATAAAATTGTTCATAGTATCCATGTTTTACACTCACATCAAAATTTTCTGCATTGAATAGATTTAAAGATGAAGTGATTGAAAAATGGGAGCCCTTATGCGGTAGATATGCCATTGTTCAATCTATGAAAAGAAATCCAGTTTCGATCTAACAATTCTGTTCCTGGGGCTTCTTTTTCCACTACTTATTGTACTTGTCGTTTTTTGCTTCTTTTATTTGACAGGAGTGATGTCTTTCGTTTGTGACCTGAATAGAGACTGATGAGTGATGCACTTTTTCTCAACCTTTTTAAAACTTTTCCATTTTGTAGAGATTTGAATTGCTCACCAAGCGTTCGCGCACTGGACCTAAGATTGTTCGAAGCTTTTTTTTTAAATCCTTGCCAGAGCTCCAATCGTATAGTTTAGAGGATGCAAAATCTGTTGCAGCCGGTACAATATATTTTTTAGCCAGAGATAGGGCAGAGCGAAACAGCTTAGCAAACCGACTGCCAAGACCATAGCCAGACATTGATAAACGGTCTTTGTAATAGTCCATGCCATTGCCCGGTTGTCTTGGGCCAATAGTATTAACATAGCACTCAATATCAGGACCAATGAATACCACGATTCTATTAGACATCTTGTTTTTAACACTGACAACGATGGGTCGAAAATGATATGTAATCACATCCAAACCATTTGATATTGCTAGAGTATCACCTAATTCAGTTCTTAGTGTTAACTGGCAGAGTTCCAAATAGGAAGTGTTTACGGAGATATAATGAAGATGCTTTATATTGTAATGATGAATATCATCTTGATTGGTTTTTCGTTCAAGAAATCGTAGGAGGGGAACTTTGCTATTAACAACTCTGGATGATTCAACAAATGAAGCATAAGAAAATATACAAGTGTCCGAGGAGAAGGCAGGCGGGTAGTTCTCAAAAATAACATTAATGTTTCCGGCACTTTTACCATTGATTATATTAAGTTAAAAGCCAACATCATTTAGATTATCATTGAGAATGTCTTTTTCACTGGCAATGTGTGAACTAATGTAGATCTTGCCCTTTTCCTTTGAATAGTTGAAAGAAAAGGCTTTTTTTTAGAGAGCGAAAATTCTTTTATTTTGAATTTTCTGTTGTTCGCTAACGGGTGGCGGCCAATCATAGGGTCTAATTTTTATATCATATTTGCTATCTTTTCTCAGGATATCATAGGTATTTTTGAGAATAAAGTCCACAAAAGCTACTTCATACGCGCCATCGAATTTGATGGCTGGAGAAAGTTTCGTCCAAAAATCACTTGTTTTACTCAAATCATTGTAGATAGGGTAGGAGACATTAGACATGAATGTCACATAGAAATCATTGGGTATTGTTAATGTCTTCAACTGAAACCCAAGAATCAAAATCAGAGTTGTATCCTAGCCAACGAACAAGCAGCTGTCTCTTGCCTCTCCAAGTACGGCTCTTTAATATATTTTCAGTTTGGTAAACTTCACTACTGTTACTAACATTTTATAGTTTACATTGATAAAACCCGCCGAGGAGATCATCATCTTTGGTGTCTCGCAGACGATATGTCAGGGGTTCGGTGTCTAGGATTTTTGACACTTTAAAAAGTTCAGTGGACCATAAATAATTCCTGTTTTCTAAAATATTGCTGGTTCTACGAATTTGAACAGTATCACCAACATTACATTTTTTTCAAATTTTTTTTCACTGGATTATTGTTTAAGAAAAGTGTCATATGTATTTTCACTGCAATGAGCTTCCTGAGGGCTAACATTGGATAGAGATGGATGAGAGATCGTTGGTTATATATTTGCATGATTTTATCTAAATCACGAATAAAAACAGCAGTATTTTTCAGTGTACAATATCTCGAAATTAATAGAAAAATAGTTCTTATCAATCGTTCAGCCAATGCAGCCTTTATCAGACTGTGACTATGATAGAGCTTTGTGTTATATTTCAATAGAAGCTTTTGCATATGTGGATTAACAAATTCGCTACCACGATCACTATGAATTTTTCTATAGCAATCTTACTCAAGAATACTTTTTAAAGCCAGCAAATTCAACACCTCTCTTTGATCGCAATGGTATAGCATATGCTTAGCAACTAAAGACACTGATTGCCACTAGAATATATTTGTAGGGTGTATTGTGTCGTCTTTGAATCTCATCTAGAGTTAAAAGATCTACTTGTATGATATGCAGTGGGAAAAGGGCTTTAGTTTGTCGATATTGTTTGGCACGAAGCCTGCGATTTCGATGTAGAGTGTAACTCGATTCATTTTCTAGATACTCTTTTGCATTTTCTTAAAGTGCTGTTGACACCGCCACTGACAACTTTAGAAAGTGTTGTGGGGGACATTAGACTTCCGATTTCACTAATATTTTCATAAACATGTTTTAAAACTTCATCCATTTTGAACGCAAACACGTAGTGTAATGCCCGCTACACTGTTGCAAACTGGAGGGTGGTGCCTCTGACGGTGAGACGATATCAATATGTCTTCGCTTTTGTCTAGCCATCACCATCGTCGGTGTTATCAAATCATTGCTGCTACTAGGAGTAATAGTATTTTCCAAGATTGATTTAAAATTTTCTCCTTTTTTCTTTTTTAAATGGTGTTGTTGTTGGCGGTGTCGGTGTTAGAGGGATGACACTTTTACTATATTGCTTTAACTTCTTTAGAATTTGCTTATGGCCAATAAGACTTTTGGGGATGTTTGATGTGTTTAGAAAGCTGTATAGATTATTGTCAAATGATAAAAGTCCTTTACGATTTGTAACCATATCACAAATTAAATCAAGTAGATTATAACTTTTCTCCTGAATTATAATTTGTTTCCCTGTGCTATCGACTTGAACTTGATGATGATTATCACCACTTTCCAACATGACATATAATAATACTCTTTTACTCTGTTCCCGATATGTGTATGGCAGTAGATTTCCAGTTGATCTCACTATTGACTTCAATTCCTTCTCTTCTGATTGTGCTGTTGTTGTTGTTGCTGCAGAATCTTGAGAAGATGTTTTTTTGGGGGGATTGGGGTCAATGACATTGACGGCGGGTCTCTCACGATACGGTCTATGTTTGTCCACTCGACGAAGTGCATCTTGAAGTAAAACTAGCTTTTTATCATCGGCAATATTTTCATTATTAATGAATTTGCATAGATTGTCCTCAAAGTGTTCAATTGGTAAAAGGACAAGTTCTATTGGAGTCAATTTGTGGGGTTTTGCCATCTAGAGAAAACTGTTTACAAGTCCTGCGATTATTGGCAATAAAAGTGTAAAAAAGCTACCGCTCGCTTGAAGGAAAGGTTTTCTTTTAAAATATTTTCCTTTGTTTTTGCAAGCCAAGGCACGTACAGTGGAACGATACTGCTTTGTCTCTTGTCTTACACCTTCTAGCAACTATACATTGCCCTTGGTTAAATTTAAATAAAGTGCAGATATTAGATAAATAAATTCTTTTTCAACACCAAGTTTGAGTATGGCCTTCCTAAGTGGCGGTTTTGAAGTACTTAGAACGGAAAATAAGTTTATATTTTCGTGTAGTTTCTTCAGTGTCATAATGGCAACTAATAGCACATACTACTGTTCACCGGAAGATAAACGGTAATTTCATTAGTGAAAATATCTGTGAGAACACGCAAATACTCGGGTGTATTCTGATTAAGATCCAAAAGAATGTACCCGTATGGATTATTTGTCACCTGACTGTACGCTAAAAGTAGAAATTTGGGGGCAACGGGATATATTGGCTTATTGAGAGTAATTAGAGAACTTGAATCACGAACATATCTATAGATAATATAGTAGGTGAAATTCAAAGCAAGGGTCCTCATACACTTGCTCTGATGAAAAAGATTGTGTAGAACTAGGGTTATGGAAATGTGTTCATGCTGAGAGCGAACTGTAAACAGTTATAGCATTTCCTGTGAGAACTGTTCAATGGATTCAGCTAAATCATCAATAATCAGCCATCAATTTGACTCAATACTATTGAAAACATCAAGTCCTCGTATGAATGTATTGGCATAGATGTAGCACTGGCAATATCTTTTATTTGGTCATAGGACTCTTGCCAAATACTATAGCAAAAGTAAATTTTCTTTGGTTTTTCCAAAAACATTTTATAACACGTCTTTTTTAAACTGGTTACTATGGGACGTTTGCGTGAATCATTGCGTGAGTCTCGTTCAAGAAATGCACAGGATACCTACCATTCTGTTGAAAATTTGGTGTTGAAATTGACAACTTCACGGTTTTGAAGGTTCTTAGGGTCTAGTTTGTACTTCCATGGATTTCTATTTTAAATCCTTAAGTGATTCTACATAATACAAAGTGCAACATGTCTGTATTTCCGCCAAAAAGGTGGTGGGGAGAGGAGAAGGTTATTTAAGGGATCTTGACAATTTGGACCTAAAATTGTACACATTGATATTCACCACCCGTTTTCTGTTTAAACAGTGTGCAATATACTTATCTCTATGCTAAAAAGGAATAGAGGTGAGAGGGGAAGGGGTGTTGGAGACGCTACTAATCCGATTTAGTCCTCGAGACATACTACTGTTGGGCGATATCTTAATTAAACGATATATCAATATATCAATATTTTTAATTTCGATTTTCGATATATCGATTTCGATATTCCTGATAATTTTTTACTCAGATCAACTTTAGGGTTTATCAAAATTTAATAACAAAATTTGCAAATGGAGAGTGTTTTGCTCATTATTAGAAACTCTTCAGAGGATAATACCAGTACAAGATCACACGTCTATTTCTAGGCCAATCAGAGGGTTAGAATACTGCCGGTACAAGATTAAACGCTTATTTCTAGGCCAATCACAGAGCTAGAAATACTAACGGGAGTGACATCACTTGATTTCTAGGAATCATTAACTTAAATTTGCCTAATATGCTTATCAAACTATGTAGTATCTGTTTTGACACAATTCCACCTTGGGACAATGTATAAGTTGTTTGCGCTTCAATCCTAAGATATCACTTCTTTTGAAGCCATTGAGGTAGAAAGATTATATAAAATGGAGAATATTGATGATATTGCTACGCAAATTTATATCGTAAGTTTTATTTATAAATAATTGATTGAGATATTTGCATTATATTGGAGACGCATGAAAAAAGACAAGTTTACTTAATAAAATGAAGAATGGATGAAAAATACTAGCAGTGAAACTGTCATTTGATGTAAATTTTAGGCCTATAAGCTGTGTGTTTATGCTAATGAGCTTTTAGACACATGAAAAAAGACAATTTTACTTAATAAAATGAACAAATGGTGAAAAAAAATTTAAAAAAAAATTTGGGTTGAATATTTGCACAGTGTGTGGGAGGGGTTGGGTTGCTCAAAGCAAATATTAATTGTAACCCTGCTAGCACGGAAAATCAGACCATTCTTTTCTACCCTTCGGCCCAATCCTCCCTGTTAAAGTAAAACCTTTTTTTAAATATATATATTTACACTTAAATTTTCAACAATTAAAACAACTGAACCGCTACCATTGTCATTATATTTGTCCAGATGCGTGACAAAATTGTCTGCCCATTGCATGAAAACATTCTCGTAATTCCCCAAATGAGGGTGCAGCACCATCATTTCAGTGTTAACATAATGATCGTAGACTTCACCGTGATCTTCATTTAAATATAATTTTTTAAAGCAATTGAGGCCTTTATGCTATCTCGCCCTCCCTACAGTTGAATTTGGTGTTCAAGATGTGCTCAAATCTTCTCCACATATGTATGAATAATATTTACGGGGTCGCTTCTAATATTCCCTGCCAACAGTGTATTAAAGGGACCACCAAAAGTTGCAGTGAAAACGTCTATTGTATTCAGAATTGAATTTGTTTGCTGAAATTCCAGTAGTGATGACAATTGTATATAATCACTTCCTGCTCCCCCTCCCCCACCACTTTGTTCAACATCAACAATAGGGCTGGTGTTGGGAGTGACATCTCCCAGTTCACTTAACATAGTCTCTAACGTGTTAGGACTATGTGAATCAGTCCAAACGAATTTATTTCTTCTTCTTCAATTAAATTCGATGGAAATGGGGTTATATTCATTAAATCTGTGGAGGAAGGGATCTCATTTAACTCACGACTAAAATTACCTAAAATTTGTATTGTGTTAGGACTCAGCCAAGGTAAATCGCTCTCTAGCACATCTTGATCTGAACTAACTTCTTTGCTTTGTTCAACTGTACTATCGTCTACATCTAAAGAATTATTACCAACACTGAAATATTTTCCTAATAAGATATCTGCCCATTTCGTGTCGTCAATAGCGTCAGAAGGTATATCATCTAAACTATCACTACCATCATAACACTCCCGTAAAAATTTACCGTACCGTAAATTTTTACATTGATAGGTGGTGTTCCAACGGCGACCTGAATATTACGAAACTGCATTGGCGCTTGAATTAAAACCGTTGCGTCTATGAGATCACATAATTCATGAATTGTTTCTTACTGTGGTGGAGAAGGTAGTGATGATATGATATCTGTTCTAACCTACAAAGAAAATAGACACTTAGTTTCAAAGTGTATAAATCACCCTATTTTTTTAAGTCAGAATTGGGTAATTAGCGACTATATTTTCAAATCATTTAAAACATATGAATTATAATAAATAAAAAACACGATTAGTAGCAATATCCGTGTGCATATACTGTTCAGACTTGTGTTTTTGACTATACTGTTCAGATGTCTATTTGACCAAGTCCTAGGAACGCTAGCATGGATTTACGCAATAGGCCATGGAATTCAGACATGAAACTAGATCTAAAAATCATGGAAATAATGCATGCAAATGTGTTAGGATATATCGCTGATTATGGCTTCCTATAGGACAAGTGTTGAAGCCTTTAGATTGCAGTATATAAGAGAGATATGCAATATAAATTTCTTTAGGCTTAGAGATAAATTCTGCAATTATTTTGAAGCCTTTATATCGCAAATTGGCATCCATATTAAAAGTAGAAACGAAAAAGGTACAATCCTTGTCCTTTAAATTGACTATTCCCAATAGGAGAAAAACCATTAGCGAAAATATCGATAAATTTAAAACTAGCATTATTTGTTCCTTGCAAGGCCATCATATTCGTTGTCAGTTTCCTTTCTTTTATATTGAACGTAGAACAAACACACACACACACACACACACACACACACACACACACACACACACACACACACACACACACACACACACACACACACACACACACACACACACACACACACACACACACACACACACACACACACACACACACACACACACACACACACACACACACACACACACACACACACACACACACACACACACACACACACACACACACACACACACACACACACACACACACACACACACACACACACACACACACACACACACACACACACACACACACACACACACACACACACACACACACACACACACACACACACACACACACACACACACACACACACACACACACACACACACAGCTGATATATCTAGAATTTACATCGAAAAACAATTTCACTGCTAGCCTAGTAGACCCCAAATGAATTAATGTTAAATAAATATTTTGCATAGTTAAAATTAATATTTGCTTTACGCAACCCCTCCCACACAATGTGCAAATATGCACCCCTTATTTGTTTCTTAAGTATTTTTAATCCATTCTTCATTTTTTTAAGTAAAATTGTCTTTTTTCATTTGTTTAAAATCTCATTAGAATAAACGCACATATAAAATGAATAAAATTTACATCAACCGACATGTTAACTTATAAACTAGTAGACCACATCTAAATAAATTCGTTCAGATAACAATGCTAGCAGTGTTACTATTAATTTTTTCTTTTCGCAACCCCTACCACAACCTTGGAAACAATGCAAATAAAATTTTTGTATATAGTATTTTTCATCCATTGTTCATTTTATTAAGTAAACTTGTCTTTTTTCATGTGTTTAAAATATCGTTAGCATAAACGCACAGCTTATAAGCCTAAAATTTACATCAAACGACATCTTCACTACTAGCCAAGAAGAACCGAAATAAATTAATGTGTTCAGAGAAAAATGCTAGCAGTGTTACAATTAATATTTGCTTTACGCAACCCCACCCCTCCCACACAATTTGCAAAAAAGCACCCCAAATTTGTTTCTAAAGTATTTTTCATCCATTCTTCATTTTATTGATTAAACTTTTATTTTTTCATGCGTTTCCAATATAATGCAAATATCTCAATCAATTATTTATAAATAAAACTTACGATATAAATTTGCGTAGCAATATCATCAATATTCTCCATTTTAAATAGTCTTTATTCCTCAATGGCTTCAAAAGAAGTGATATCTTAGGATTGAAGCGCAAACAACTTATACATTGTCCCAAGGTGGAATTGTGTCAAAACAGATACTACATAGTTTGATAAGCATATTAGATAAATTTAAGTTAATGATTCCAAGAAATCAAGTGATGTCACTCCCGTTAGTATTTCTAGCTCTGTGATTGGCCTAGAAATAGGCGTGTAATCTTGTACCGGGAGCATTCTAACCCTCTGATTGTCCTAGAAATAGACGTGTTATCTTCTACTGGTATTATCTTCTGAAGGTTTCCTATTAATGTGCAAAACACTCTCTATTTGCAATATTGTTATTAAATTTTGACAAACCCTATAGTTGATCTGAGCGAAAAATTGTATGAGAAATATCGAAATTGATGTATCGAACATCCCAATTAAGAATATCGATATATTGATATATCATTTAATTAAGAAATCGCCCAACAGTAGTATGTTTCGAGGACTAGTTCGGATTAGTGGCGTCTCCAACACCCTCCCCCTCTCACCTCTATTACTTTTTAGCATAGAGATAAGTATATTGCACACGAATTAAACAGCAAACGGGTGCTGATTTTCAATATGTACAATTTTAGGCCCAAATTGTCAAGATCCCTTGAATAAACTTCTCCTCTCCGCACCACCTTTTGGCGGAAATGTTGCACTTTGTATTGTGTAGAATCACTTAAGGATTTAAAAAAATGAATCCTTGGAAGACAAACTGGGCCCTAAGAACCTTCAAAACCATGTCGTTGTCCATTTGAACACCAACTTTTCAACAGAATGGTAGGCATTTATTGCATTTCTTGAACGAGACTCACGCAATGATTCACGCAAACGGCCCTTAGAAACCAATTTAAAAAAAAGCGAGTTGAAAAATACTGTCTTGTGAGAAAGAATGCAAATTAAAGCTTACTCAGGAATGGTAACTTTAATTTCAGTTAACCTACCACCCACACTTCAAATCCCACATTCTATTCGACAAACTAATTCACGCCAATTCACGCCCCCTCCCCAACCGACTAAATGTATGTGTCCCATACACTCCACTAAAGTATCGATGCCTCTAACTTCATTCCATATTGATCCCTCTAATCTAAACTGTCAAGAGAGAAGCCTTCATTAAGAGCAAATGCTGACAATGGAGAGTACGTCTCCGTAATCATAGTCACGCCGTGAGTCACGAACCCGGAGTTTGTAGTTTTAATTTATCATCATCCCAGAGAATCTTGGAAGTAATCCGACCATTTTTATGTGGTATTATTTGTGTAAATAATTGCTGCATTCTGCTTGAAGTATCATATTAACAAAGAAAGAAAAATCTATTCAGTTGATTATTGTAAATGTTATCCCCATCATTTTTTAAAATAATCCGTTTTAAGGTATGGAAGGGAGGGTATTCATTAGATTAAGAAAAGGGTTCGTATTTTTAGAGTCTGTCCCGGGCGTCACCCATGCCGGTAACGCCGCTGCGTGACTCATCAAACTTTCATACTCTACATGAATCTGAATCTAAAATACTGAAGAATCATTTACACTACACTTTAGTGAGTCTGGGCAAAAAAAGGTCAAGCAATGACGATCAGATGAACTATAAACGAAAATCATAAACATGCAAACTTTTATCTGGTTTTGCAGTGAACTACAAACAAGGGCTAGAACGAAAGTGACTTTTGTAATTGCAGTTTTCAGCATCAAATTTCTAACCATGCGCCAATCACCTAATTGAAAACTTTGGGTTGAATTGGTCGACTGCTATGAAGAAGAAAAAACAATCATTTTTCTTCCACTACCGTGCTTGCTTGATCAGAGTGATCAGCACATCGCATTGGGCCGTATGGAATAGATCGTGCAGAATTGGTACGTACTTGAGTCCTCTCTTCAGCGGCAAAACTTTCTCCAAAGAACGTCTACGCAAAGCATGCTTCAAACTATTGCAATGAGACCAAGCAAGCTCTTTATCTAACCCACCATCGCTGGTGCATCAACTACCTTCAAACAGTTCGTGGTAACGAACTGTAAGGGAGGAGCGACTCGGCTCAATTGTAACCGAAACTCTAAAAAACGGGGTTTTGATACAAATAGATATATGATTATTTTTATGCTGACTTCAAATATATAAGTTTCATTAAGTTTACGTATACCCATCAAAGGTTACGAGCCTGAGAAAATTTGCCATATTTTAGGGAAAAGGGAGAAATACTCCCTAAAGATCATAGAATCTTTATGAATCTTAATGAAACCATTAGATTCAGTGCATCAGAGAGACTAAAGAGGTTTCAAGCTTGCATCTGCAAAAATGTGGAATTTTGTATTTTTTGCCAGAAGAAAGATCACGGATGACTGTTTATTTGTTTATTTGCGGTTTTTTTTACAAGGGTTGATCTTATCGACCCAGAATACCGTTCCTAGAATATTGGTTCTGGAATATCGTGAGACGGCTCATTAGAACGTAAATTAAAAGTTCATGTGTGCTTTTTAAGTGACCAAAAAGATTGGAGGGTAACTAGCCCCCCATCCCTCCCTCCCCCGAAATAGTCGGATTAAAATTTTTTGAGATAGCCATTTTGTTAATTATAGTTGAAAGGGGCAATAACTATGCCTTTGGATATAACATGACCCACCAAGGGTGAATCCAGTGATAAATTTTGGAGGATGATGGATATTTTGACTGAAGGATGGTAGTACTGGTTAAAAGGCAAAAATAAAAAGATATTTTTCATATTCATACTAGAATATGAGGAAAATTATTTATTGAGACAACACTGTAAATATGAATTATGAAATAAAATCAAGCCGTCTTTTTTTGTTGCGGGCTATTTTCTCCAAAACGTAGTCTGCATTTGCTGGAACATCCATGTGTATGGATAATAAGGCCAATCCATTAAGCCGTTCCTGACCTGAGGCACCCTTGGTATAAGATTTTACTCTTCTCAAGGTAGAAAAAGAACGCTCGTACGCAGCCGCAGTGAAGGGGAATGTTGCACCAATCTTCAAAAATTAATATAAGTGAGGAAAATGTTCTTACCACATTCTTTTTAGCACGTTATGAAACATTTGGTGCCAAGCTTCCCCACTGTATCCAAAATCTCCTCCACAGAGCTAACTCAGCTTGCAAGTGTATTCAATAGATCCTTTGGTTTTTCTTCGTGAATGGAAATACAGTGCTGAGGAAATAGGTATTGCAGGGACTTCAGCAACTTTCTCCAGCAAAATTCTTTCTATACGTTTGTTTTGGAGCTCATATGGGCATTCAAATGCTGACTGCATAATCTTGACACAGTTCAGTCCTCTCAGTAAAAATTAGATGAAACATAGCTTCACCCCTCTCTCTCATGTCTCTAACTTTGCTCCTTAAAATCGTCAGCGTGTTTGAGAAAGCATACGAGATCTATAGTTTCTGAATGCAAAGATGTCAACAAATTATGTGACAGACCGAAATCTTTTGTGGTATTAACCATAGCTGCAACAAAACTGCATCTCTAAATTACAAATAGCAAAGAATGAACTTTGCTTGAAGATTCAAAATCTGAAACAGGATGTTCCTGAATTTCCCTCATCGCCTTAGAGATAGTAATGAACATCTCTTTAAACAAAATTATTCCTTTTAAGTGCTCCATTCATCTAATCTTACAAAATTTGTTCAACCTTATTCTCTTTTTCCCTGTGATAAGATGACTTGCAGGTTCAGGTTCAGGTTCATTTATTATTCAATCTTACATAATGACACTAAATATATACAGATATCTGGCAGTGAGACAAGCTCGTTTTGCACGGATAAAAAAAGAAAAACAATAAAGAAATATACGGATTTTCATTCAAAATGGTAGACTTCACAAACAAATATAAATAAATCAATAAATGTAAGGTTAATTACTCACCACATCACGGCAGACACCCACCCGACGATACATAAACAACTCTCAACCAGCAATGGGACAATAAGAAGGATATCAAGATCCGAGAGAGATCGAAAAATAAGAAGAGAAAAAAAAAAAAAAAAAAAAAAAAAATATTATATGACTAATAAATGTCCAAAAGGAATGATTTTATTTTATTTTTTAAAATTCCGATCGACACATCAAAATCAAAAATAGATTCATATTGGTTCCATGTGGCCACCACACTATTTCGTAGAGAAAACCGGGACCTCTCTGAAATTATCAACGTCTTGCGTAGTTTGCGTATGCTGCGAGCTAGATGAGAAGATGGCGGAGCAACTGTGAACAAATCAAAAGAAAAGAAATATCTGGACAGTGACAGGAGATTATAATTAACCTTGATTAATATCGAGTTAAAAGTAACTGCAAGTTCAACAGGAAGAATATTCAATAAACAATATAAACTCTTTGTAGAAGACTTACTGGGGAAAGACGCTGGGGAAGGAAAATAACTTTTTAAAATACGAAGCGCCTTATTTTGTTGCCTCTGAAGCGGAATTAAATGGGTTCTGAAAGTATTCAAGTAAATAAGTGGGCAATAATTTAGATAAGAATGAACAAGAGCAAAATAAATAGAACGCATAGCTTCGAGCGGCAAAATGAATTTCATACGTTGCATAATACCCACGTTCCTTCCAAGCTTCAATCTTATACCATTTATATGCGGCTTCCAACTCAAATTTGAGTCAACCAGCACACCAAGGTAACGAATAATTTCAACATGTGATATATCCATACCTGAAACAGATGACTTAATCAACTTCAGACATGGAAGTGCCCGTGACGTACGCGAAAATACCATAAACTTAGTTTTTGAAGTGTTCAGAGCTAGCTTATTTGCCGTAAACCATGCTACTAGTCTATCAAATACTAGACTTAAACTATGTTTGACACGATCTTCATCGATTCAAGAGACATTACAGGCTGTGTCATCTACGACGATAAAGGTCTGCCCTAGGTACTCAACTTAATTACTAATATCGTTAACATAAATTAAACACAACAGAGGGCCGAGAATCGAACCTTGAGGCACTCCAACTTTATTTGACTGGTATGAAGACGTTGATATAACTTCGCCCCCATCAATACACTGGACTCTATCGCTTAAATATGACAATATTATCGATTTAGCCGGACCACGTATACCACAATTAGATAATTTTTCATTTAAAATCATGTGGCAAATAGTGTCAAACGCTTTCCGTATATCCACGAATATAGAAGCTGGAATTTCACCCTTATCCAAGGCATCATGAATAAACTGGGTTACTGCCAAAATAGCATGCTCAGTAGAATGTCCTTTTCGAAACCCGAATTTGGACTTACTGAAAAAACTATTCTTGTCAAGAAAAGGACAATTTGTTTGAAAATTGCAGACTGTTTAGGTGAAATTCCTAAGAAATTAATTACTTCTTTCAAAGTTCCTAGACAATTTCTTATACGGGTATGTTTTACGAATGACACAGGGCTAAGTTTAAGGAGTGACTTGCACAGTGAACATAGACCGCATGGGGAAAATTTTTACAGGGTATAGCAGCCCAACTTTGAAAATGGCCGCCCATAGATGAAGCTCCATCATAACCTTGCCCCCTTAAGTATTTTAATTGCTTCCCATCCCAACTAAGGTTTATATCAACCAACCAAGGTCTGCTATCAACCAACTGTTTCTTTCTTAAAAGTAAATAATTTTTTTTTCCAGTTTTGAAATGATGGAGGCCTAATTTACAGACAGGGGCGTAGACTTCTATATAAAAGCTGAAAAGGCATATGCGTGAGTAGTAATGCACCTACTGATTTGACGAGTGATTTCAGGGTGTTATACTCCATATACACCATATAAAGTGCAGTTTGAAGTGCACATTGCAAAAAGCGATCAAACCTTTCATATTATATACCTATAAGGTGGACAAACACGTTTTGAGAGCATAATTGAGATTATATAACGCAGCCAGATGGGTTTTTGAGGCACTTTCATCATAAAGTGTTTTTTTGTTTTTTTTAACCGAAAACTAGAAATAGTCAAATTGCGTAATTAAAGAATAGTCTCATTCTAGAAACACCGGTTTACAGTTGATTATAATCATTTTGTTTTTGCTATATATATCGAGCAAATCGATCATTTCTGGGTCAGTTGATTAATAGAAGTTGTAATAAGCATATAAGAATCAATTGGCTTATTCTAAATGGACAATAAAAGAATTATATTGGTAAGTAAATATACTTTATTCCTCGACTAATATAAGGAATAACCCTTTTTTTTCCTATCTAGCATTATGAGTTTCACACAGAATTACCAATCATTTTGAGTTTCACACAGAAAGGTGAACTTTCTGTAAATATGCGAGTTATGATAAGATTCATATGTTCATAACAGCTGTTTTGATTAGAAGGCGGTTTTCTCGTAAGATTACATTTCACTGCGCTGTTAATTAAACCAACTTAATGAGACGATCATTGTATCTACGCGTGTGTATTTACTAAAGGGGGTAATTATTGTAGAGAAAAAGAGGAGGTGTTGAGGGAAATGGCGCCCCCTATTAATATTCTGAATAAAATAATAGTTGAAATTGGATTTTTCATGTATCATATTTAAAAATGTGTTTTATGCGATTCCAATACACTTATATGCTATTCTGCTCTAAATGTTTCTAATGCACCTTACAGAAATATCACGTTTTTAAGAGTAGAATTGGACAATATCACTCCTTTAAATGGAAACAATAGGGTTAATGTTTTTGGAGTAGGCTTGGGGGTGGTGGGAGGGGGTTGCCCACCATTAATATTCTGAATAAATTTCAAATGTAGCTAATAGTTGAAATTGTATTTTTTTTTCATACATCGTATCTAAAAAAAAGTGTTGTATGACATTCCGGTGGCTCATTGTTGTGGGGGAGGGCGTGTGACTGATGCGTACAAAAACTGCACTTTTATGCCTATATGCATTCATAGCTTAACCGAATTGGGGTTAAAAATAAGGCTAGGAGGGGGAATTCAGTTTTGAAGGATGTGTAAAAATGATACTTATTTAATACCCAGTAAAAATCTGACTTGAAATGCTTCAGATCGTATATTTTTCGCTAGGTTCAACGTATATGGCCAGGTATAAAGATATCTGGGTAAAATAGCGTTCGCAACAATTTCTATTTTTAACTCAACAGATAGCAATTATGGGGTGAAAACCATGCTTTTTAACTATGATAGTATTAGGCTAGAAAGCAAAATCTTTAATTTAGGGGGAGGGCTGGCAAAATTAGATCTATGTCTCTTGTTCTCTAAAGGAAATACATCCATTATTAACAGAACTGAAAAAGATTGCTTTTGCCGACAATTACACCTAATGAGAGGAGTGTTCTATTTTCTAATGTCATTGATGAAAGCAAATAATGTTTCAATTAAATCTTCAAAGTTTTACCTTCATGGAAAGGAAGGGATGGGGCATTTTGAATGCTCTTATTTTCGAATTCATGGATTTTATAGATGATTAAAGGGCTTTCATAAAAATCTTTCACTAATTTCCTTTCTTCCCTAATATTATTGTCCTATACTAATTTTCTTTTCTTTTTTAAGGAGTATTCTGACCACTGCTCTCCCCTTGAAAAGAGAGCAAGATGGAACGATGCCACACCAATGCAAGCTGCAAGGCCTTCCATCATAAGATATGTCGGTTCTTTTACACACGCTCTGGGCCACCCATTGGCCACTCAAATTTTAATACCCGGAGCCTCTCTCGCCAGTGCCAGCTCTACGCTACCTGCGCAAACCTCTATGCAACCTGGCAGAAAATTGAAAAGAGAGTGGACGGCTTCTCATAATGCCTCAGCCTCGTCTACTCAAGATCGTGAGGTTGCCCCCCTCCATGCTTTGCCAGGTCCTTCAGGCACACAAGAGCAGTCAGAATTTGGAAATGTAAGTATTTATACCTCTGCTTTCTACATGGTTATAGAAATATCTAACTATTTCTTTCAACTTTTTTTAAGCCTTTTCTTTTCACCATTTTTCAACACTGTAAAAGTGTGTGTCAGAAATATTAAAATGTTATTTTCGCTATAATATTAATCCCCACCCCAACCATTGTTTTAAATTTCACTGCTCCCTCCCCTCAGAGATACCTAAATATGATGTAATTTTTTCTGCTTGTCAAAGAAACCACTCTTTTGCTATTAGTCAAAACATTGCATTGTCTATGCCGCACAAAACTAGCTAATATTTATCGGGGGCTTTTTAGGTATTCAATTTTTTTTGTGTAATTAAAAAAAATTAACTAAGTACTATTTTGGCTACTTTATATGAAGTGTGGGGGTATGATCTCCGTTAAAATAAAGCTAGGAGGGTGAATTTAAGTTTTGAGGGATGCGTATAAAAGCTACCTACTTAATATCTCCGGTTAAAGTCTGACTTGAAATGCTTTAGAAAAAATGTGATATTGCTTCTTTCTGAACTTTCTGGGGGTGGGGGCAAGTATTTAGTTAAAATAATGCTAGGAGGGGGAAATTAAGTTTTGAGGGTAAAAAAAATTGACATAGTTTTTAAACTTTATAAAAATAATGGATATTTCAAATAGAAAATAAATCCTTTTTTCTATAGATTAATGAATTAGCAGCGCTATCAACATCATCGGGTCATGAAGCATCCATTTTTAGTGGACCTGAACCATTCATCGCACCACCAATGGAGTTTAGGGATGATCCTACACTAGTTCTTGATAATATGGAGTGGCATAGGTTTTTTTAAATGATTGTTTTGGGGACATGGCCAGCCTAGATGATCTAACGTGTGACATTGACATGGTGGAGGACCCGGAATGGACAGATAGATTCATGAGAGAGCATTTAGGTGATGTTAGTAGTAGCAGTGCATCTCAACCGAGTCCTCATAAAGAAATTCCTTCGCAAGTTAATACAGGCTGGCTTGATCAGCTATCCCCAAACACCCTGGAAGATATACTAACTAGCCTAGAGGATTTCATGCCACGTCTATCCAGTACAATTGAACATACTGGGGTGGTGCTATTGAAAATTGTATGCCACCCCCTCCCCCACCGCCATTATTCTGGTTAATGATACCTCTAGTACTAATAATGATATAACATCATCACAACTATCCCCACTTCCAGATTTTTTTTCTTTCCAACTCTGCCTTGCACCATACAAAAGTCTACAGCGCCAAATTTGGTGACCCCCTTAACTCTTTGATGTCAGGGGATATAATAACAGATCCCCTGGACATTACAGATTTATAGGTTAACAAGATTCGAGCCTTTCTGGAACAAAAGATGGGGGCGTGGGGGGTGGGGGTTAGTTTAAAAGCATCAATAGCACTAAAAATATTTTTTTTAATAAAAATCCGAGCTAGCTGTATTTGAAATACTTGCACACAGAGATGTTGGCAATTCGCCCGCATTTATCAAATTATGAGGAATTTTCGAGATTGGGTTAATAGCATTCAAATTAAACGGGAAATTATAACGAGAGGGTAGCGGGTCAGTGGTTTTATTTATTGATAGTGTTTAAATGTTAATATTTGTAGATTTAAAAAGGATTTTATTTTAAGAGGTGGTGGTGGGGAGAGGGCTATAGTTTTAAAATATCATCCAAATTTAGAGGGATATTGGGGGATACAACGAATCTGTTTCGATACGAGGCTACAGTGTTTCAAGTATGCATTTTTAAATTGCCGCATATAGACCTCTTCAAATAGATGCCTCTAAGAAAAAGTTGGGTGAATTGGCAGTTAATGGTATGGAGGGTTCAAAGTTCCCAATAGTAGATTTTAATTGTTTAAATGGTCAATTTCCCGTCATATTAAAAGGAATAGATCTTTTTAAGTGAGATAATGCACATTTAAAGATTGGTGTCACGGCTTTGTAGTTTGAAAGATAATTTGAGGAGGGCCACCGTTCTAATAAGAAGGGCGTATTATTTCCAGTGCGGGCTTCTTCAATTGAATCAATGAAGTATTGGGTGAGGCTATTATACACGCCACCCACAGAGGCTGATTCAATTGGACATTTTAATCCAATTACAGATATTAGTAGGGTTTTGGGGGAGGGTAAGAAACAGAGTGCACGTCACTATTGTCCGACATGCCTCTCAAGATTTTGGACTGATTTAAAGTTAAAGCATCACATGAAACACTGTATACGTCATGGATACCAGGCTGTTGGCCCGCGGCGCTTCCTGGCCGACTGTTATCTGATGTATCCGATAAAAACTTTGAAAACGAATTTATTCTTTCTGGTACTTAGATTTTGTCAATTTTATCCGATGTATCTGTCATGTGATGTTGATAATGCATTTAAAGGATATTGATAATGCATTTATTCCATGTACCTGAGAAAGGGATGTTGGTATAGAATTTAATAACTCTGATACTTAGATTTTGTCAAGTTTATCCCAAGTATTCGAGAAAGGGATGTTGATATAAAATTTAATCAATATGATACTTATATTTTGTCAATTTTATCCGATATAGCCGACAAATGATGTTGATAATGCATTTCAAGAATGTTTATAAAGCATTTATTCCCTCTGATACTTAGATTTTGTCAATTTTATCCCTTATATCCGAGAATGGGATGTTGATATGGAATTTAATCGCTCTGATACTTAGATTCTGTCAGTTTTATCCGACATATCTGACAAAGGATGTTGATAATGAATTTATTCACTCTGATACTTAGATTCTGTAATTTTTATCCAACATATCCAACAAATGATGTTGTTAAAGCATTTATTCATTCTGATATTTAGATTTTGTCAATTTCATTCAGCATATCCGACAAAAGATGCTGAAATAGCACTTAATCACTCTGATATTTAGATTTTGTTAATTATAATTGTTGTAACTGATAAAAGAAGTTGATCAAAAATAAATTATTCACTCTGATACTTAGATTTTGTCAATTTTATCCCATGTACCCGAGAAAGGGATGTTGATATAGAATTTAATCATTCTGATACTTATATTTTGTCATTTTTATCCTATGTACCCGAGAAATGGATGTTGATATAGAATTTAATCAATCTGATTTGTCAATTTCATCCGATATAGCCGAAAAATGATGGTGATAATGCATTTAAAGGATGTGGATAAAGCATTTATCCACTCTGATGCTTAGATTTGGTCAATTTTGTCCCATGTATCCGAGAAAATGATGTTGATATGGAATTTAATCACTCTGATACTTAGAGTTTATCAATTTTATCCGACATATCCGACAAAGGATGTTGATAATGAATTTATTCACTCTGACACTTAGATTTTGTCAATTTTATCCGATGTTACTGGCAGAGGATGATGATTAAAAAAAATATTCACTCTAACACTTAGATTTTGTAAATTTTAGTATATGTATCCGAGAAAAGGATGTTGATGTAGAATTTAATGAATTTATTCTTTCTGGTACTTATATTTTGTCAATTTTATCGGATGTATCTGTCATGTGATGTTGATAATGCATTTAAGGGATATTGATAATGCATTTATTCCATGTATCTGAGAAAGGGATGTTGATATTAAATTTAATAACGCTGATACTTAGATTTTGTTAAGTTTATCCCAATTATTCGAGAAAGGGACGTTGATATAGAATTAATTCAATCTTATGCATAGATATTGTCAATTTTATCAGATATTGCCTACAGATTATGTTAATAATGCATTTAAAGGATGTTGATAAAGCGTTTATTAACTCTGATATTAGTATTTTGTCAATTTTATCCCATGTATCCGAGAAAGGGATGTTGATATGGAATTTAGTCACTCTGGTACTTAGATTCTGTCAGTTTTATCCGACATATCCGACAGAGGATGTTGATAATGAATTTATTCACTCTGATACTTAGATTTTGTCAATTTTATCCCATTTATCCGAGAAAAGGATATTGATGTAGAATTTAATAAATCTGATACTTAGATTCTGTCAATTTTATCCAACATATCCGACAAATGATGTTGTTAAGGCATTTATTCGTTCTGATATTTAGATTTTGTCAATTTCATTCAACATATCCGACAAAGGATGCTGAAATAGCACTTATTTACTATGATATTTAGATTTTGTTAATTATAATTGTTGTAACTGTTAAAAGAAGTTGATAAAAGATAAATTATTTTCGCTGATACTTAGATTTTGTCAATTTTATCCCATGTACCCGAGAGGGGGATGTTGATATAGAATTTAATCAATCTGATACTTATATTTTGTCAATTTTATCCCATGTACCCGAGAAATGGATGCTGATATAGAATTTAATCAATCTGATACTCAGATTTTGTCAATTTTATCTGATATAGCCGAAAATTATGTTGATAATGCATTTAAAGGATGTTGATAAAGAATTTATTCACTCTGATACTTAGATTTTGTCAATTTTATCCTATGTATCTGAGAAAATGATGTTTATATGGAATTTAATCACTATGATCCTTAAATTTTATCGATTTTATCCGTCATATCCGACAAAGGATGTTCATAATGAACTTATTCACTGTGACGGTTAGTTTTTTTCCATTTTATTATATGTAACTGGAACAGGATGTTGATAAAAAAAATATTCACTCTAACACTTAGATTTTGTCAATTTTAGTATATGCATCCGAGAAAAGGATGTTGATGTAGAATTTAATGAATTTATTCTTTTTGGTACTTATATTTTGTCAATTTTATCCGATGTATCTGTCATGTGACGTTGATAATGCATTTAAGGGATATTGATAATGCATTTATTCCATGTATCTGAGAAAGGGATGTTGATATAGAATTTAATAACGCTGATACTTAGATTTTGTCAAGTTTATCCCAATTATTCGAGAAAGGGATGTTGATATAGAATTTAATCAATCTGATACTTATATTTTGTCGATTTTATCCGATATAGCCGACAAATGATGTTGATAATGCATTTCAAGGATGTTGATAAAGCATTTATTCACTATGATACTTAGATTTTGTCAATTTTATCCGATTTGACTGGCAAAGTATGTTGATAAAAAAAAAATATTCACTCTAACACTTATATTTTGTAAATTTTAAACTATGTATCCGAGAAAAGGATGTTGATGTAGAATTTAATGAATTTATTCTTTCTGGTACTTATATTTTGTCAATTTTATCCGATGTATCTATCATGTGATGTTGTTAATGCATTTAAGGGATATTGATAAAGCATTTATTCCCTCTGATACTTAGATTTTTTCAATTTTATCCTTTTTTTTAAATTTATTTATAATAAAAAAAATACAACATTTATTATAATATACACACTTAAAATAATATCACATTTTTATTTACAACATTTTAAATTTGAAATGGGGTCCCCCGGGGGGTGGCCACTGCGGCGGCCGAAGACCGAGGGCGGCTGCTGTGGCGACCGGGAAGCGCCGCGGGCCAACAGCCTGGTATCCATGACGTTTACAGTGTTTCATGTGATTCTTTAACTTTCAATCAGTCCAAAATCTTGAGATGCATGTTGGACAATTGTGACGTGCACTCTGTTTTTACCCTCCCCCAAAACCCTACTAATATCGGTAATTTGATAAAAATTTCCAATTGAATCAGGCTCTGCGGGTGGCGTGTATAGAAGCCACACTCAATATTTCACTGATTCAATTGAAGGAGCCCTCACTGAAAATAATACGCCCTTCTTATCGGAACGGTGCCCCTCCTCAAATTCTGTTTCATACTGCAACACCGTGACACCAATCTTTAAATGTGCATTAGCCCGCTCGAAAATATCTATTCCTTTTAATGTCACGGGAAATTGACCATTGAAACAATTAAAATCTAGTATGGGGAACTTTGAACCCTCCCTACCGTTAACTGCCAATTCATCCAACTTTTTCTTAGAGGCATCTATTTGAAGAGGTATATATGCGGCAATTAAAAATGCATTTCTTGAGACACTGTAGCCTCGTATCGAAACAGATTCGTTGTATCCCCCTATATCCCTCTAAATTTGGATGATATTTTAAAGCTATAGCCCTCTCCCCACCACCACCTCTTAAAATAAAATCCTTTTTAAATCTACAAATATTAACGTTTAAACTCTCAATAAATAAAACCACCGACCCGCTACACCCCTCGTTATAATTTTCCCATTTAGTTTGAATGCTATTAACCCAATCTTGAAAAACCTCCTCATAATTCGATAAATGCGGGCGAAATGCCAACATCTCTGTGTGCAAGTGTTTCGAATACAGCTCGCTCGCATTTTCATGAAAAATAATATTTTTAGTGCTATTGATTCATTTAAACTGACCCCCACCTCCCCCGCCCCCCTCGGTTGCTCAAGAATGGCTAGAATCTTATTAACATATAAATGGGTAATGTCCAGGGGATCTGTTATTATATCCCCTGACATCAAAGAGTTAAAGGGATCACCGAATTTGGCGCTGTAGACCTTTGCATGGTGTAAGGCAGAGTTGGAAAGAAAAAAATCTGGAACTGGGGATAATTGTGATGATGTTATACAATTATTAGTACTAGCGGTATCATTAACCAGAATAGTGGGGGGTGGCATAGAATTGTCAATAGCACCATCCCCAGTCTGTTCAATTGTATTGGATGGACGTGACATGAAATCCTCTAGGCTAGTTAGTATATCTTCCAGGGTGTTTGGGGATAGCTGATTAAGCCAGCCTATATTGCCCTGTGACGGAATTTTCTTTATGAGGACCCGGTTGAGATGCACTACTACTACTAATATCACCTAAATGATCTCTCATAAATCTATCTGTCCATTCCGGGTGATCCACCATGTCAATGTCATAAGTTAGATCATCTAGGCTGGCCATGTCCCCAAAACAATCATTTAGAAAACCCCTATACCACTCCATATTATCAAGAACTAGTGTAGGATCATCCCGTAGGATAAACTCCGTTGGTGGTGCGATGAATGGTTCAGGTCCACTAAAAATGGATACTTCATAACCTGATGTTGATGGCACTGCTAATTCATTAATCTATAGAAAAAACGGTTTATTTTCTATGTGAAATATCTATTATTTTCATAAGGTTTAAAAACTGTCAATTTTTTGTTTACTCTCAAAACTTAATTTCCCCCTCCTAGACTTATTTTAACTAAATACTTTCCTCAACCCCCAGAAAGTTCAGAAAGAAGCAATACCCTATTTATCCTGAAGCATTCCAAGTCAGATGTTTACCGGAGTATTAAATAAGTAGCATTTTTACACCTCCCTCAAAACTTAATTTCCCCCTCCTAGCATTATTTTAACTAAATACTTGCCCCCTCACTTCATATAAAGTAGCCAAAATAGAACTTAGTTATTTTTTTTTAATTCTGACTGCACTTGTGTGCCTGAAGACCATGGCAAAGCATGAGGCGGGGCAACCTCACGATCTTGAGTAGACGGGGCTAAATCATTATGATATGCCGCCCACTCTCTTTTCAATATTCTGCCGGGTTGCATAGAGGTTTGCGCAGGTAGCGCAGAGCTGGCACTGGCGTGAGAGGCTCCGGGCATTAAAAGTTGAGTGGTCAATGGGTGGCCCAGAGCATCTGTAAAAGAACCGGCATATCTTATGATGGAAGGCCTTGCAGCTTGTATCGGTGTGGCATCGTTCCATCTTGATCTCTTTTCGAGGGGAGAGCATTTGTCGGAATCCTCCTTAAATAAGAAGAAAAATTTAGTATATGATAATAATATTAGAGAAGAAAGGAAATTAGTGAAAGATTTTTATAAAAGCCTCTTAATCATCTATAAAATCCATGAATTCGAAAATAAGAGCATTCAAAATGCCCCATCCCTTCTTTTCCACGAAGTTAAAACTTTGAAGATTTAACTGAAACATTATTTGCTTTCATCAAAGACATTTGAAAATAGAACACTCCTCTCATTAGGTGTAATTGTCTGCAAAGGCAATCTTTTTCAGTTCTGTTAATAATGGATGTATTTCCTTTAGAGAACAAGAGACATAGATCTAATTTTGCCAGCCCTCCCCCTAAATTAAAGATTTTGCTTTCTAGCCTAATACTATCCTAGTTAAAAAGCATGGTTATTACCCCCTAATTGCTATCTGTTGAGTTAAAAATAGAAATTGTTGCGAACGCTATTTTACCAAGATATCTTTATACCTGTCCATCTGCTTTGAAGCTAGCGAAAAATATACGATCTGAAGCATTTCAAGTCAGATGTTTACTGGATATTAAATAAGTACCATTTTTACACATCCTTCAAAACTGAATTCCCCCTCTTAGCTTTATTTTTAACCCCAATTATTAAGTTCGGTTAAGCTATGAATGCATATAGGCATAAAAGTGCAGTTTTTTTTACGCATCAGTCACACACCCTCCCGCACAACAATGACCCACCGGAATGTCATACAACACTTTTTTTTAAATACGATGTATGAAAAAAATATAATTTCAACTTTTAGCTACATTTGAAATTTTTTCAGAATATTAATGGTGGGCACCCCCCCCCCACCACCCCAAAGCCTACTCCAAATACATTAACCCTATTGTTTCCATTTAAAGGAGTGATATTGTCCAATTCTACTCTTAAAAACGTGATATTTCTGTAAGGTGCATTAGAAACATTTAGAGCCGAATAGCATATAAGTGTATTGGAATCGCATAAAACACATTTTTAAATATGATAGATGAAAAATACAATTTCAACTATTACTTTATTCAGAATATTAATAGGGGGCGCACCTTCCCTCAACTCCTCCTCTTTTTCTCTACAATAATTACCCCGTTTAGTAAATACACACGCGTACATACAATGATCGTCTCATTAAGTTGGTTTAATTAACAGCGCAGTGAAATGTAATCTTACGAGAAAACAGCCTCCTAATCAAAACAGCTGTTACCAACATATGAATCTTATCATAGCTCGCATATTTGCAGAAAGTTCACCTTTCTGTGTGAAACTCAAAATGATAGATGATTCTGTGTGAAACTCATAATGCTAGATATGAAATAAAGAAGGTTATTTCTTATATTAGTCGAGGAATAAAGTATATTTACTTACCAATATAATTCTTTTATTGTCCATTTAGAATAAGCGAATTGATTTTTATATGCTTATTACAACTTCTATTAATCAACTGACCCAGAAATGATCGATTTGCTCGATATATATAGAAAAAAAATGATTATAACCAACTGCAAACCGGTATATTTAGAATGAGACTATTCTTTGATTACGCAATTTGACAATTTCTAGTTTTCGATTTAAAAAATAAATAAATAAATAAAATAAAACACGTTATGATGAAAGTGCTTTAAAAACCTATCTGGCTGCGTTATATAATCTCAATTATACTTTCAAAACGTGTTTGTTCACTTTATAGGTATATAATATGAAAGGTTTGATCGCTTTTTGCAATGTACACGTCAAACTGAACTGTATATGGAGTATAACACCCCTGAAATCACTCGTCAAACCAATAGGTGCATTACTACTTGCGTGATTTACATGAAATTAATTTATAAAACTTTTTCTACAAAATAAGTTTTTCAAAGAAAAGTAAAGAACTCCATTAAACAGAAAATTAGCAAAAATAAAATCAAATAATCTACCAAGCGTGAAACTACCACAAATCAATATCGATAAATAAATGAAACCCAAAAAGAACAGAATATTATAATAACTAACTGAGTCAAACTCAAAACGAGCAGAAATTAACATAAATTGGGCGCAAAACCCCTATGTCCTCCCAAGGCCAGAACAAAATTTGCACTTTACTGAAAAAATATAAATGTTTTTGCTTTAATAACTTTAATAAATCAAATAATATAAACATTTTGATTATTAAATATCAGTATATGTATATTAAACTGACAATGCACATTCATTTGTGTTTTTTCAGTAAAGTGCAAATTTTGTTCTATTAATGCAAATTTTGTTAAGTTATGCCCCTAGGGCATAACTTAAAACTCTTGCCCTGACGGTTGTGGGGGAGTGTCCTCCTCAAAATACATTTTCTATCTGGAAATGAACTACGCTGAACAAAACGGCTATCGCAAAATTTTTATTGGATGTGTTTGGGGAAATGATGGGAGTAAGGGGGGGGGGTTAGTTGCCATCCAATCACTTTAGACTATTATAAAGGCACTAGCCCTTTCAATTTCCAATCGAATGAGCCTTTTTTGAAGTTTCTACGACAACGCCTTCTATAAAAACCTTAATGCCCCCAGCGTATAACTTAAAACCCATGCCCGGAGGGTATTGGGAGAGTGTCCTCCTCAAAACATATTTTCTATCTGGAAATAAACTACGCTGAACAAAATGGCTATCCCAAAATTTTGATTGGATGTGTTTGGGGGAATAATAGGCTTGGGGGGGGGGGTTAGTTGCCCTCTAATCACTTTTGACTATTAAAAAGGTACTATCCCTTTGAATTTCCAATCGAATGAGCCTGTTTTGAAGTTTCTACGACAACAACTTCTATAAAAACCTTATATGCCCCCAGGACATAACTTAAAACCCTTGCCCTGAGGGTGGGGGGGGGGTGTCCTTCTCAAAAACATGTTTTCTATGTGGAAATAAACTACGCTGAACAAAATAGCTATCTCAAAATTTTGATTGGATGTGTTTGGGGGAATGATGCGCGTGGTGGAGGAGGCTAGTTACCCTCTAATCACTTTTGACTATTAAAAAGGGCACTAGAACTCTCAATTTCCAGTCGAATGAGCCCCTATTGAAGTGTCTACGACGACCCCTTCCATATGAAGTTTCATTATCTAAAGGAAAAAAATAATAAAGGGTACATTGTGCCAACATCGTTCTTATATGCCCTCAGGGCATAACTTAAAACCCTTGCCCGAGGGTTTTGGGGGATTGTCATCCTCAAAAAGATATTTTCTATCTGGAAATCAACTACGCTGAACAAAATGGCTGTCTCAATATTTTGATTGGATGTGTTTGGGGGAATGATTGGCGTGGAGGATGGGGCAAGTGACCCTCCAATCACTTTCGACTATGAAAATGAGCACTAGCCCTTTTAATTTCCAATCGAATGAGCCTTTTTTGAAGTTTCTACGACAACGCCTTCTATAAAAACCTTATATGCACAGGACATAACTTGAAACCCTTGCCCTGAGGGTTGTGGGGGAGTGTCCTTCTCACAAACATATTTTTCATCTGGAAATCAACTACGCTGAACGAAATGGCTATCTCGAAATTTTGATTGGATGTGTTTGGGGGAATGACGGGCGTGGGGGGGGGGCTAGTTACCCTCCAATCACTTTCGACTATTAAAAAGGTTACTAGCCCTTCGAATTTCCTATCGAATGAGCCTGTTTTGAAGTTTCTACGACAACGCCTTCTACAAAAACCTTATATGCCCTCAGGGCATAACTTAAAACCATTGCCCTGAGGTTTGTGGAGGAGTTTCCTCCTCAAAAACACATTTTCTATCTGGAAATCAACTACGCTGAACAAAATTGCTATCTCGAAATTTTGATTGGATGTGATTAGGGTACTGATGGGCGGTGGGGGGGCTAGTTGCCCTCCAATCACTTTCGACTATTAAAAAGGGCCCAAGAACTCTCGATTCCAATCGAATGAGCCCCTTTTGAAGTATCTACGATGACCCCTTCCATATGAAGTGCCCTGCTCTAAAGGAAATAAAATAATAAAGGGTACATTGTTCCAAAATTGATCTTATATGCCCCAAGGGAATAACTTAAAACCCTTGACCCGAGGGTTGTGGGGGAGTGTCCTCCTCAAAAAGATATTTTCTATCTGGAAATCAACTACGCTGAACAAAATGGCTATCTCAAAATGTTGATTGGATGTGTTTAAGGGAGTGATGGGCGTGGGGGGGCTAGTTGCCCTCCAATCACTTTTGACTATTAAAAAGGGCACTAGCCACCCCAATTTCCAATCTAATGAGCCATTTTCAAAGTTTATACGACAACTCCTTCGATACCAAGTGCCAGGTATGGAGAATAAAAAAAAAAAAAGACACACATTGTGACCACATCGTTCTTTACTTAGGCAGCGCTAAGCGGTATGATTCAACGATCTTTGGAGCCTGAGGCTATAACAGCACGTGGTTTACTTGTACTTGGCAGCAGCCAATACAAAAACTCTCGTGTGGAGATCGTCACACATTACCGATACATTACTCTACATCAATGGGAATAAAACCCATAATGAATTTGGGTAGCTTTTAAGAGAGTTATGTTTTAAGTTTTGTTTTATGCAATGAATAAATCTTTCAGTTTTATCCTCATCACAATGATATTTACAGCAGGGACGTACGCAGGGGGGGGGCTCCGGTCCCGGACTCCCTCCCTGAAATCTCACGATTTTTTTCATTTTCCCATGATTTTCTGATTTTTCTCACAGAATAATGGGTTTAAAGGATTTGGCCCCCCCGGAACAAATTCCTGCGTACGTGCCTGATTTACAGTGTACTTTATCCTTGTGTATTGCGCAAAAACTATAAGAACGTTGACCCTATAGGACAGATTTCAAGGGGGGGTGTATCCCTGTTATCGCCCCTGGGTTGGCCCCTGCTCCCCACTGCCCAAGGGGAAAGGTCTTTAAATTGTAAAAATTGCCCATTGTTTACGAATAGTATTTGTTATTGGGAATTATGCATACATTTTAGGGTGGGAAGACGAATTTTCTGATGGGGTTTTTCACGGGGGAACTTTCCATGGGGAGGGAAGTTTCCAGGGGGTGAACTTGTCAACGGAAATTGTACACTGGAGAAATTTATCAGAAATCTTATACAAAATTCTTTTTATATTCCACACTTTCTCTTTTCTTCTCAATTTTACGCGTGGAGCTGTTTAGGGTAACTGTCCTGCGCAAATTTTTCACCTGGATTGAATTGTCTAGAGGATATATCAGTGGGGGGGGGGATATTTCTCCGTAGAAGTGGGGCCATATTTCCTGGTAGTATTTAAAAGTGATCAGAAATTAAATAAAAAAACAAGTTTTTTCAACTAAAAGTAAGGAGCAAAATTAAAACTTAAAACGAATAGAAATTATTTCGTATATGAAGGGGGCTGCCTCCTCCTCAAAACCTAGCTCTTTGCGCTAAAGTTTTAATTTTGTCCCAATTCTTTAAGAAAGACTTCTGAAACACTGACTTCGTTTAATTGAAACAATAAGAAACTTTTTTTTAAAGTTCCTAAAAAAAAAACTTTAGCGTAAAGAGTGAGGTGTTGAGGAGGAGGCAACCCCCTTCATATACGAAATAATTTCTGTTGGTTTTGAATTTTAATGTTGCTCCTTACTTTCAGTTGAAAAAACTTCTTTTTTATTTAATTCTCTCCAAGGCTGGTTGGGTTGGCCGTATATCCTTCTCTGCTCTTTTCTCCGTGCTTGTAAAAACTCAAATTTTATGTGGATGTGCTCTATGAATTTTTAGACTCCTGCCATCGTTTACTTATTAATTAATTAATAAGCAATTGAATATTTGATTATTTAACTATCATTGACTATATTTACTATATTAATATTAAACATTAATATTTTATTGTTAATAATAAAATTATTAACATTATTAACAATTATATTAGTAATATAAGGACATATATATATTCTTTATATTAGTAATTTAATATAATAGTAGCATATATTGTGATACTTTGGTAATTACGCTATATTATCAATATCAATTATTAAATATTAACTTATCAATTAATGCTTTATAAATTTTACTTAATTTGTGCTTAAACTTTAAATATCAAACGGGATTTTAGGATGTAAAAAAAAAGTGGAATCCTTTGTGGATATGGGCCGTAATTTTTGGGTCATTCAGTCATGCTGAAAAGTAAAAAAGTATCTGGGATCACTTTTTGGGGGGCTGGCTTGCCCCCTCCCCCCCCCCCCCGAAAAAAAACAACAGAAGACTTCGGCGAGCCCGTTTCAGGATCTTGCCGCGATTATTCTGCAAAAGCTGGAACAGAAAAAAAGTTGCTGAAAACAGTTTTGCTTTTCAGCCAGATTCTAGAATCTGCCAATGATGCCAGGAGCACATTACAATTCTGTAGCCTTGTTACTTAATGTAAGAATGTAAAATGGTCTTTGATTGATCAGCTAAAAGTAATCCACCATTCGGAATCGAAATTACATTTTAACAGAGTTTAACTAAGCCCATGTGAACAAAATGAATAACCAATGGGAATCTGGTATAAAGATAGACTCTATTAAATAAAAAAAAAGTTTTTTTAACTGAAAGTAAGGAGTAACATTAAAACTTAAAACCAACAGAAATTATTCCGTATATGAAAGGTGCTGTCCCCTCCTCAACGCCTCGCTCTTTATGCTGAAGTTAGACTATTTTTCACGACTCTATTTTTTAAAACAATAAACAACTTTAGCCAAAGAGCGAGGCGTTGAGGAGGGGGCAGCCGCTTTCATATATGGAATAATTTCTGTTCGTTTTAAGTTTTAATGTTGCTCCTTACTTTCAGTTAATTTTTTTTTTGTCTTTTTTTAGTTTTTGAACGTTTTTGAATTAATGGAGGTTTTGATTTTGGCTCACCGTGCATGAACAATTATAAAAAAAAATTGCATATTAGTTTTACTTTTATTTGGTTAAATGGCTGTCTCGAAAGTTGTTTAATTTTATTTACGGACGTTTTTATTAGTAATAAATTTACGTAACTTACGAATTAACTTACGTAAAAAACTTCTATATCCATATATTTTTAATGCGTATATTATGAGGTTGGTCCCTAGTCAATACCTCGCTCTTTACGCTAAAGTTTGAATTTTGTTCCAATTCTTTAAAAATGATCCCTTAATCACAAAGGCCGTTAATTAGAATAAATAGCTCTTATGAAAGTACTAAAAAATCTTTGGCTTAAAGAGCGAAATATTGACAAGGGGGCGAACCCAATCATATGCTTAATAATTTCTGTTCGTTTTAAGTTTTGATGTGGTTCCTTAATTTCAGTTGAAAAACTTGCTTATTTTTTTTTTATTTAAATTCTGGTCGTTTTTTTTAATATTGCTGGGGAAAACGACGCCCCCTTAATAGCAATGTCCCATCCCCTATGAAAATTTCCTCCCTGGAAAGATCCACCCACATAACCCCCGACTCCCTCATTACCAGAAACAAATCCTTCTTGAAAACGTCTGTATACTTCCCAATAACCAATACTATATGTAAACATTAGGTAAAGTTCATAACTTTCAGCCCTCCCCCCCCCCGGAACTTTGGGGGAATAAGTCATCCTAAAAGATACATTTATTATATTTTCGACCATGCTGAACAAAATGGCTATCTCAAAATTTTTATTGGGTGACTTTGGGAAAAATGAGCGTGGGAGGGGACCTAGTTGCCCTCCATTTTTTTGGTCACTTAAAATGGTCACTAGAACTTTTAATTTGCGTTCGAATGAGCCCTCCCACTATACTCTAGGACCACTGAGTCGATACGATCACCCCTGGGGAAATAAACAAACAAAAAACAAATAAACACGCATCCGTGATCTTTCTTCTGGCGAGAAATACAAAATTCCACATGTTGAAGATAGGAGGTTGAAATCTCTACAGTAGGGTTCTCTGATACGCTGAATCTGATGTTGTCATTTTCATTAAGGTTCTATAGCTTTTAGGGGGTCCTTCCCCCTTTTTTTGAAAATCAGCCAAATGTCTGAGGCGCGTAACTTTTGATGGGTAGAACTAAACTTGATGAAACTTGTATATTTGAATTCAGTATTAAAATTTGATTCCTTTGATGTATCTATTGGTATCAAAATCCCGTTATTTAGAGTTTCGGTTACTATTGAGCCGGGTCGGTTCCTTACTTACAGTTTGTTACCGTGAACTGTTGGCCGATCTGGCCGATCTGGAATGAAATCAATAATTTTCTGCTCTTTATGCGGAAGAAATCTATATTTTTATTCAAAAATCCAGGAAAAAGTGTTAAAGATCCACGGGATTATAGAATCCACATCATGGATTGACAAATCAATGTTTTCATGGTATTATCCATGGCGGGGACAACTCTGGTGTTAGATTATGCCATTTTTTAAATTCAAATCGCCAAATAAATACTAACACCCCAGTGGAAGAGGGTTCAGGGTTGCTACATGTAGCACGAAAGAGCTATTTTAGCACTATTTTATAATGTGTAGCACTGTAGCACCGGCTGAATGGCACAACGAGTTGCTGAAGTAACCCAAAAGTGCAATTTTAGTACTATTACAGTAAATTTTTTGACTATAGCACCGAAAATCGCTGTTTTGCGCGCAAATTTGGACAATTGTAGGACTTTCGGAATTGATCGTGATAACAACCCTGAGGGGGTAGTTTAGAGGCTATGAATTAATACAGCACTCCACTCAGACACCACGAAGGAGGTTGTTCCATAGCTTGTCTCTTTTGCAATTAATTTAAAAACTTTCTCGACAAAATAAGTTTTTCAAAGAAAAGTAAAAAACTCCATTAAACAAAAAATTAGTAAAATCAAATCAAATAATCTACTAAGCGTGAAACTACCACAAATCAGCATCGATAAATAAATGAAACCCAAAACGAACAGAAATTACAATAATTAACCGAGTCAAACTCAAAACGAGCAGAAATTAATATAAGTTGGGCGCAAAACCCCTTTGCCTTCCCAAGGCCAGAACAAAACTTGCACTTTACTAAAAAAATATAAATATTTTTACTTTTGTAACTTTAATAAATCAAATAATATAAAAATTTTGATTACTAAATATGAGCATATGTATATTAAACTGACAATGCACATTCATTCGAATTTTTTCAGTAAAGTGCAAATTTTGTTCTGGCCTTGGGAAGGCATAGGGGTTTTGCGCCCAACTTATGTTAATTTCTGCTCGTTTTGAGTTTGACTCGGTTAATTATTGTAATTTCTGTCCAAACGTCCTACGTCTGGAGTTTAAATGTAGGATCACAATATATATATATATATATATATATATATATATATATATATATATATATATATATATATATATATATATATATATATATATATATATATATATATATATATATATATATATATATATATATATATATACTTTGTGATCCTACCTTTAAACTCCATCCATCTGCACGATATATCCGAATCTCACCAATTTCCTTTTGGATGATGACATTATCCTAAAAAAAAAGAAAAGAAACAATAACGGTTTCGAACCTCTAGTAATCAAAAGATTACCGATAAATGAATGAAAATATGAAAAAGAAAGAGTTTAATTCTGATTTGTATATTTCGGTTTACCAAGTATTAAAACGATTAGTATATTGTATCCTCTAATCATTTAATTATTAATGATACCTTTTCTTGGGTAATCAGGCACCAGAATGAACTAGTGTTGACAGCTTTCAGAGAAGAATGCTTTCTAATATCTAGTCTTAATGAATACTAAAAACTTTACAAAAGTGCAGAAAAGAAAGTTCATTTCGAAAACCAAAGACGAGTATGTAAGTCTTAATATTTCAATGATGAAACCTTGCTTTTTAACAAAGGGGCGTGGTAGGGGGCGTTCCTAACCGTGCTGCAACTTTAGAACTTATTCAACTCCAATTTGTAAGAACGGTTTCCAAAACTTTTACTTTTCAGTAATGAGCTGAAGTTTTAACAGTGTCAAGGGGGTAAACATAAGAAGATGAATATTTAGTAGATTAGTTAGTAGATAAATTATTAATCTGCATAGTAGAATATCAGAGATGACCCTAGAAATTTTTTAAAGGGGAGGGAGGGGGGTAAAGACTAAAAAAAGTTTTGGAAATCTGGGGAAGGGGGTTGGCCTCCTTACTTGTCTTAACTACTCAAATAAATGATTGATTCTACCGTACAATATTTTCGTCTACTTCTTCGTAGCATTTCAAAAAAAGAACCTGTTGAAATGGTAAAGATTCAAATAGTAATTGATATGTCCACTTTTTTATCCCCCCCCATCATATTTTTGTCGCTAAGGCTTAATTATCACCAAAGTTTGTTTGATTATCTTTGGCTGTGAAAAAGTAGCCATCATTGGCTGTGAGTAAAGTAAGTAAAGAATAGGATTTTTTTTTTAAATCATATTCAGGAAAAGTTACAGTTACGGACCCAGTTAAATAATAATAATAATAAAATAGAAGAGTTTCCGATTGGCCAAGCAGTTACTAATCTGGTCAGACTTTTGGCTTTCCTCTGGACAGCTTTGTCTCTACACCTTACACCTCTCCAACGAAATATGATATTTAGCTCCATCACTGCCCTCTCTCTCCTTGGGCAAAAGAAAAAAAGAATTCCGTTGCATAAAGGAAAAAGGCAGAACATGTAATTAAACTTGGAAAATATTTCCCCCCTTTCGTCTTTCAGAAAACTATTTTCTATCCCTTTCAATTGTACTAAAATCGCTTCATTTCGATTGCTTCTTAGAATTGCATCTACGGAGAAAACGTTGTGGGAACAGTAATTCACAATTGTTGACCAAAGAGATAATATTAAATTTTGTAATTGAAATCAAACGGTTGCTGAGTGAACATCTGATTTTGACTTGAAGTTGAATTAGCATTTCAAAGATTTCCCCAATCTGTTTCCTGTTTAGGGAAAAGGACAAATGATTGGTTTAGGGTTTATACAAAATATAATTCAATGAAATTTACTTTCTTATCCCTGATTTTGACAGGCCTAAAAGATAGCTATATTTTTCAGATTTTTTGGAATGGACAATGACGAAAACAGATCTGAGTTTCTGAAATTTATTGCATCACAAGCTTTGACTGAAAAATTCAATTTTTATTCCAGTCCCAGACTGGCAATCCTTATTTAATACAAAATAGGCGCTAGCTTTGAATTTACTCAATTCTATTATTGTAACCAAGGAATAGGAGTACTTAATCCATAGGAATTTATTGCTGGGCAGATTAATATTTTTGGAATGGGGAGGGGGGTCCAATTCAGAAAATACGAATAAATATGGATCACACGGAAACAATATGAAATTACACTAAAACTATCGAGGGGCCACCGTGTCATTTGCCCGGTCTCAAAACTATTTGTGTTTCGAGCATTAAGTTTTTTGTTCAACAACACAACAAAAATGTCTATTACAGGGTTATTCAAGGTTACACCACCATACACTCAAATTCCCTAATTAGCTCAGGTCTCATTTTCATTTTGAAATGTGAAATGTGTATTTTGAAATGTGTATTTTGAAATGATATATTTTGAAATGTGTGGTCTTTATTTGTGGAAACATCGACAAAAAAATAGAAAGAAAACCACCGTAATAATCAAGATCAGAGGCAACGCTATAGCGTTGCCTATAGTAAGGGCCATACGGCTCCAATGTTTTATTATTTATTTTTTTTTTCAGAGGCACTTCATATGGAAGGGGTCGACGCAGAGACTTCAAAGGGGTCTCATTCGATTGGAAATCAAAAGTTCTAGTGCCGTTTTTAAGGGTGAAAAGTGATTGTAAGGCAACGAAAACCCCATCCACACCCACCATTTCCTCAAACACATCCAATCAAAATTTCAGATAGCCATTTTGTTCTACGTAGTTGATTTTCACATACAAATTATGTTTTTGGGGAGGACACTCCCCCCACAGTCCTCAGGGCAAGGGTTGTAAGTTATGCCCTTGGGGCATATAAGCTTTTTATAGAAAGCTTTGTCGTAGAAACTTCAAAAAGGGCTCATTCGATTGGAAATTCAAATGACTAGTACCCTTTTTAATAGTCAAACGTGATTGGAGGACAACCAACCCCCTCTCATGCCCACCTTCTCCCCATACACATCCAATCAAAATTTTGAGATAGCCATTTTGTTCAACGTGGTTGAAAATTGCGGAACTTAGGTCTTTGAGGATGACCCCCCCCCCATAGCCCTAAGGGCAAGGGTTGTAAGTTATACCCTGGGGGGCATATAAGGTTTTTATAGAAAGCTTTGTCGTAGAAACTTCAAAAAGGGCTCATCCGATTGGAAATTTAAATGGATAGTGCCATTTTTAGTAGTCAAAAGTGATTGGATAGGCCCTAACCCCCCTTCGACGCCCACCATTTCCCCAAACACAACCAATCAAAATTTTGAGATAGCCATTTTGTTCAACGTAGTTGAAAGTTCTGGAAATTATATCTTTGGGCATGACACTCCCCCCCCCCAAGGTATTGAGGGCAAGGGTTATAAGTTATGTCCTGGGGTCATATATGGTTCTTATGGAAGGAATGCTCCTGTAGACTTCAGAGAGGGCTCCTTTGATTGGAAATTGAAAGTTCTAGGTCACTTTTTAAGCGTCAAAAGAGATCGGAGGGTAACCAGCACCTCCCACCCTATGCCCTTTTTCCCAAATGCATCCAATAAAAATTTTGAGATGGTTTTTTTGTTAAAAATAGTTCAAAGGTCATATAACAAAAACTTCGGTGTCGACACAACCCCCCAGGGCCCGGGGTACAGGTGCTGTAAGTTATGTCCTGGGGGAATATATGGTTCTTATTGAAGGGATGCTCGTATAAACTTCAAAGAGGGCTCATTTGATTGGAAATTGAAAGTTCTAGTTCACTTTTTAAGAGTCAAAAGAGATTGGAGTGCAACTAGCCCCCCCCCCCACCCACTCCCCTTTTTTCCCGAGTGCATCCAATAATTTTTTTAGGTAACCATTAACTTAAAAATTGTTCAGAAGTCAGATAACAAAAACTCAGGTGTCGAAACAATTCCCCAGGGCCCGGGGGCAGGCGTTGTAAGTTATGCCCTGGGGCATATATGGTTCTCATGAAAGGGATACTCGCATAAACTTCAGAGAGGGCTCATTTGATTGGAAATTGAATGTTCGAGTTCACTTTTTAATAGTCAAAAGATATCCGAGGTTAACTATCCCCCTCCTATGTCTTCTTTTTCGAAACCCATCCGATAAAAATTTTGAGATAGACGTTTTGTTAAAAAAAAAAGTTCAATGGTCAGATAAGAAAAAACTCCGGTGTCAATACATCCCCCCATGGCCCGGGAGAAGGTGTTCTAATTTATGCCCTAAGGGCATGTATGATTCCTATGAAAGGGATGCTCGTATAAAATTCAAAGAGAGCTAATTTGATTGGCAATTGAAAGTTCTAGTTCACTTTTTAAGAGTCAAAAGATATCCAAGGGCAACTAGCCCTCCCCCTCCCACACACGCTTTTTAACCCAACCCTATCTGATAAAATTTTTAAAATAGCTATTTCATTAAAATAACTCAACGGTCTGATAAGAAAACTCCTGTGTCGACGCAGCCCCCCAGGGCCTGGAGGCAGGCGTTTTAAGTAATGATCTGGGGGCATATATGGTTTTTATGGAAGGGATGCTCGTATAGACTTCGGAGAGGGCTTTTTGATTGGAAATTGAAAGTTCTCGTTCCTTTTTTAAGAGTCAAAAGGGATCGAAGGGCAGCTAGACCCCCCCTCCACACCCTAAATGAATAAGATAAAAATTTTGAGATAGACCTTTTGTTAAAAATAGTTCAAAGTTCAGATAACAAAAACACCAGTGTCGACCCAGCCCCCCAAGACCCCAGGTAGGCGTTGTAAGTTATGCCCTGGGGGCATATGTGGTTGTTATGGAAGGGACGCTCGTAAAAACTTTAGAGAGGGCTTGTTTGATTGGAAATTGAAAGTTCTAGTTCCGTTTTTAAGAGTCAAAAGTGATCGGAGGGCAGCTAGCCTCCCCCAACACTCCATTTATTTTTTTACCAGAGGCACACCATACACAAGGGGTCGTCGTATAAACTTCAAAGGGGGCTCATTTTAAAGGGGGCAAACTTTTTTAACTTTGATATTGTTACTTTGATACCAGTTTTGATGCTTTGATGAACATTTTATTTTTGTTTAAGTTTGATATTGAAGTTAGGAATTTTTAAAACTTTAAAAATTTTGGAATCAAAAACGAACAAAAAAATAATTTTAAAAAACTTTCAGAAAAATAAGTTTTTCAAATAAAAGTAAAGGTCATTTTAAACTTAAGCTCAGAAGATACAAATACATTTTAAAATTCAAACTCAAAACGACCAGAAATAACTTTTAAAGAATAAATGAAACCCAAAACGAACAGAAATATCAAGCTTGAAACGAGAAAAAATAACTACAAACAAGAGCTTGGGTATCGCCTCGTTCTCTCACTGTAAAAGCCTAAAACCTACTGCGTCATTGGCGATTTACTGAAAACCAATTTTATTACAAATATTGTCTTTTTTTACTTAATATTGAAAATAAGCATTAAAATTATAGTAAAAATCATGAAGTTTAATGTGACTCGTCAAAAGTTACAAGTCTGAAAAAAATTGTCTTATTTTTAAAAAAGGGGGGAAATATTCATAAGAAATCAAGTGATCATAATAAAAACCACACCGTGATATTCAGAATATCAGAAAACCCAAACAAACCCTAGTGTAGAGATTTCAAGCTCCTATTTACAAAAATGTGGAATTATTATTTTTTTTTCTTTGCATGCGTGTTTATTTGTTGTTTTTTTTCCAGGGGTGATCGTATCGAAGCATTGATGGTAGAAGATCGGGAGAGGGCTCATTTGGTCGAAAATCAAAAGTTCTGGTACCATTTTTAAGTGACCAAAAATATTGGAGGGCAGCTGGCCCCCTCCCACCCCCCGGTTTTACCCAAAATTGTCTGATCAAAATTTTGAGATAGCTATTCTCTTCAGCACGGTCGAAAGATCTAATAACTGTATCTTTGAGGATGACTTGACCCCCCACAGCCCCCGAGGAAAGGGCTGGAAGTTATGAGCTTTGCCTATTGCTTACATATAGGCTAGTATTGGCTATTGGGAAGCATAAAGATATTTTCCAGTGGGCATTTTCTGCTGGGGTGCTTACATGGGTGGATCTTTCCATGGAGGGTTTTTTGGGGGAAGGGGATTTTTCATGGGAGCGGGAGCTGGATTTCCCAGAATTAATTAAAAAGCTGTTAGGAATTAAATAAAAAACAAGTTTTTTCAGCTGAAAGTAAGGTGCAACATTAAAACTTAAAACGAACAGAAAGTATTACTTATATGATGGGATTGCCCCTTCCTCAGTACCTCTCTCTTTACCCTAAAGTGTTTTTGAATTCGTAAAAAGCTTATTATTCTAATTAAACGGTCCTTGCGTATCTGGAGTCATTCTTAAATAATCGGAACAAAAACTCAAACTTCGGCGTAAAGAGCGAGGTGCTGAGAAGGGGCAACACCCTCATATACGTAATAGTTTCTGTTCGTTTTAAGTCTTAATGTTGCCCCTTACTTTCAGTTGAAAAAACTGTTTTTTTTTTATTTAATCGCGCTAAGAAACGTTCTGTCAAATTTATTGTTCTTGTTGTGTTCCGTTGTTCTAGTTTACTTACCCTGAAAGTTTTACGCCGATTGGAGAAACGCAATGCTTGGCCAATTTCTGAGTTTCACGAGTAGATACAATGCACTTTTTTTTTTACAAAAGGCTTTTTCCTCATATGGTTTATTCGGCCCATTATTTTATTATCACCAGTAAGTTGCTAGTCGATTAGATACAAAGCAGACCCGCTGTACTTTACCTCCCCCCCCCCCCAATATGCAAATATATGGCCCAAATTTGTTTCTAAAGTATAATATTTTTATCATACTCGGATATATTTTATTAGGATTAACCTAGCTTCACTCCTTGATATGCAGGGGAATATCATACAAGTACCTCTTTTTTTTAAGGCATCGGGCAGCCCCCCTCAACTTGGTTAAATCAAGCTTTAAAATAAGTATATATATATTAACCGTTTATTTTGCATGAACTAAGTGACTCTTCAGGAATGGTGTGCCACCACGTGTCTTTACTGTATCTTAAACTAGGAAGCTTAGCATAGATTATTTTTCGATAACTTTAAATCGATTGAATATCTCAGAATTTTCAGTTGATTAAAACTTGGCCACGTTTTAGTTAAAATTTTAGTTCGGTGCTATACAATGGGAGATCGTCCCTTTGCTGTGGTACCATCTTTTTGATTACTTAAAAAGAGCTCAACAAATTTTGATTTCTAATGGAATGAGCCGTCACCCAATTCCCGATTCTCAAGGAATATTGTTTGGATATGATCAACCCTTGGGAGAAAAAAAACAGACAGATAAACATGAATCCATGATTCTATATATATATATATATATATATATATATATATATATATATATATATATATATATATATATATATATATATATATATATATATATATATATATATATATATATATATTATATATTAAAAACAAAAAAAAAATTTTTAAACACGAAAAACGGGTTTTAATTTTATAAAAACCATTTAACTAAAAAAAAATTAATTATTAAAAAAAGCTCCTATTTTTTCGGCCCCAAAACGGGTTGCCTTTATCAACGGAAAAAAAAAAAAAAATAATTAATTAAAGCAAAAAAAAAAAACAACTTAAATTACATTACAAAAAAACATACTAAACACATAAAGAGAACAAAAGCAAAAACGAAAGAAAAATATAAATAATATTATTTAAAATATAAAATATTATTTATATTTTTCTTTCGTTTTGCTTTTTGTTCTCTTTATGTGTTTAGTATGTTTTATTGTAATGTAATTTAAGTTGTTTTTTTTTTGCTTTATTTATTTTTTTTTTTTTGTCCGTTGAGAAAGGCTCCCGGATGTGGGACCGAAATATTCGGAGCTTTGTGCATAATTAATTGTTTTGTAGTTCACTGCTTGTTAGAAAATTAAAACCCGTTTTCGTGTTTAAAAAATTTTTTTTGTTTTTAATGGAAAAGCAGTGTGGTCTAAGAAATTATTTATATATATATATATATATATATATATATATATATATATATATATATATATATATATATATATATATATATATATATATATATATATATATATATATATATATATATATATATATATATATATATATATATATATATATATATATATATATATATATATATATATATATATATATATATATATATATATATATATATATATATATATATAAAAATATAAATATATATATATATATATATATATATATATATATATATATATATATATATATATATATATATATATATATATATATATATATATATATATATATATATATATATATATATATATATATATATATATATATATATATATATATATATATATATATATATATATATATATATATATATATATATATATATATATATATTATATATATATATATATATATATATATATATATATATATATATATATATATATATATATATATATATATATATATATATATATATATATATATATATATATATATATATATATATATATATATATAACTTTGACATTTAAAATTTTAAATTTTAAATGGCTTCAGTTGCTACTTGGTATTGTTGGTATTCAATCAGATCATAGCTAAAACGGAGTCATGAAGAAAGGTGTACGACTGATGTGTCCCAAAATTCTTTAATGGATTGTATAGGAATTTTTGCTACTGTTTAGTATTTATGCTGTGGTCTCAGCTTCCTCGCCTCACATAAGTTCAGTCAAGATTAACAAAAAAAGAATTATTCATTCCTACTACTTCAATTGATTAAAAATTTGAACAAATCATTATAGGTATATATGCCCTTTGTGCTGCTAATTTTACATTCCAGTTCGAAACAAGTTCATTTAGATTGGCTCTTAATTTTATTATATTATGTAGTAAACCATTTTGTATAATTAATTTTGCATACATAGGGTAGGTTACTCACCCAAGTCTCTATTAAGGGACCTGTTGTTATTTGAATCTCGTTTGATTTTAACTGCTTCACGAACAATTTGTCTGATTCCTAGGTCCGTCCTAATTATAACTAAATAAAAAAAAGTTTTTTTTTTAACTGAAAGTAAAGAGCGACATTAAAACTTAAAACGAAGAGAAATTATTCCGTATATGAAAGGGACTGTCCCCTCCTCAATACCTCACTTTTTTATTGTTTTAAAAAATAGAGTTGTGACAAAGAGTCAAACTTTAGCGTAAAGAGCAAGGCGTTGAGGAGAGGACAACCCCTTTCATATAAGGAATAATTTCAGTTCGTTTTAAGTTTTGATGTTGCTCCTTACTTTCAGGTGAAAAACTTGTTGTTTTTTTTTTAATTTAATTTCTGATCGTATTTCAAATAATGCTGGGAAATCCACCCCCCCCCCCTCACAGCTATGTCCCTTCCCCCACGAAAAGATCCTCCTAAAAGATCCTCCCCTACCACTACCAGAAAAAACCCTGAAAACCTCTATATACTTCCCAATAACCAATACTATATGTATACATTGGGCAAAATCCATAACTTGCAGCCCCTACCCCGGGGACGGTTGTGGATTAAATTATCTTCAAAGTCGTAGTTATTATATTTTCGACCATGCTGAAAAAAAGGGATATCTCAAAATTTTGATCGGATGACTTTGAAAAAAACTGAGCTTGGGAGGGGGCCTAGTTGGGAGGTGCCCTCCATTTGTTTTGGTCACTTGAAAAGGGCACTAAGTGGCCATATTCTAGTGGGTCGACACGATTACCCCTGAAAAAAAAAAAAAAAAAAAATCAGAGGCAAAGCTATAGTGCTGCCTATAGCAAAGATTATGCGGCTCCAATGTTTAATAATTTATTATTTATTTTTTCCCCAGAGGCACTTCATATGGAAGGGGTCGTCGTATAAACTTCGGAGGGGGCTCATTCGATTGGAAATCGAGAGTTCTAGTGCCTTTTTTAAGGTTCAAAAATAATTGGAAGGCAACTAACACACCTTGCACGCCCACCATTTCCCCAAACTAATCCAATCAAAATTTTGAGATAGCCATTTTGTTCTACGTAGTTGAGTTCCACATAGAAATTAAGTTTTTGAGGAGGACACTACCTCCAAAGCCCTCAGAGGAAAGGTTTTAAGTTATGCCCTGGGGGCATATAAGCTTTTTAATGAAAGCTTTGTCGTAGAAACTTCAATGCTCGTATAAACTTCCAAGAGGGTTCATTTGATTGGAAATTGTAACTTCTAGTTCAGTTTTTAAGAGTCAAAAGGGATTGGAGGACTCCCAGCCCCCCTCCCTTCACGCCCATTTTTCCTCAAACCCATCCAATAAGAACTTTGAGATAGTATTTTTTTGTAATTAGTTCTGGGACCATAAAAAGAATACTCCAGGGTCAATACAGCCCCCAGGGTCCGAGGGCAGGTATTGTAAGTTATGCCCTTGGGGCATATATGGTCCTAATGTAAGGGATGCTCATAAACACTTCAGAGAGGGCTCATTTGATTGGAAATTGAAAGTTCTAGTTCATTTTTTGAGAGTCAAAAGAGATTGTAGGGCAACTAGCCCTCCCCCACGCCCCTTTTTCCCCAAATGCATCCGAAAAAAAATTTTGAGATAGCCATTAAGTTAAAAATTGCTCAAAAGTCAGGTAACAAAAACTCAGGTGTCGACATAACCCCCCAGGGCCCGGGAGCAGGCATTGTAAGTTATGCCCTGGGGCATATATGGTTCATATGAAGGGGATGGTCGTATAAACTTCAGAGAGGGCTCATTTGATTGAAAATTGAAAGTTCGAGCTCACTTTTTAAAAGTCAAAAGAGATCGGAGGGAAACTCGCCCCCCCCCCCCACGCCGTCTTTTTCCAAACCCATCTGATGAAAAATTTTAAATAGACATTTTGTTAAAAATAGTTTAAAGGTCAGATAAGACAAACTTCGGTGTCAATAAAAACCCCCAGGGCCCGGGGGACGGCGTTTTAAGTTATGCCCTAAAGGCATGTATGGTTCTTATGAAAGGGATGCTCGTATAAACTTCATAGAGGGCTCATTTGATTGGAAATTGAAAGTTCTAGTTCCCTTTTTAAGAGTCAAGAGATTTAACAGATTTTACGACCACCCTTTCCATAAAAAACATCATATGCCCTCGGGGCATAACTTACAGCCCTTGCGCTGAGGCTGCGGGGGGAGGGGGTGTCATCCTCAAAGACATAATTTTCAGACCTTTCAACTACGCTGAACAAAATGGATAGCTCAATTTTTTGATTAGATGTGTTTGGGAACTGATGGGCGTGGGTGGGAGCTTGTTGCCCTCCAATCACCCTTTATTAGGGGCACTAGCCCTTTCAATTTCCGTTCGAATGAGGTCTTTTCAAAGTTTCTACGACAAATCCTTCAATACGAAATGCTCTGGTATAAAAATTTCTCAAAAAATTTCTGAACTCCACCTTCATGCCCGTAGGCATAGTTGTAATAGTAGTCACAGATGTAGTATTGATATTACAAGTAATAGTAGGTTTATTGAATAGTAGTAGTACTACTAGCAGCAGTAGTATTAACCTATTGCCTTTTGGTCAGTTGAACATCCCTCCCATCAAGTGCTGGGAGTTTCAACTTCATACAATTAGCTGTTGCTGACATTGCTATTATGTCCTTTTGATAACCTGTGACAACGTGCATGCACATAGCGTCTTTTGATTTAGTTCAAATTCCCACTTAATACTGTAAATGAGGTAATGTTGTAGTAGTAGTGGTGTTAGTTGTAGTATTATTGACAAATAATACAAACCCTCCCCCCAGACTCTACGACCACATCTTCCATAGGAAGTGAGCAGATGAAAAAACATATATTAGATGAGTTTAGGTTTGGTTAGGTTAGATTTTTAACTCATTTCTGATATTTAGAACCAAATTTAACCTAACCTAACTTTAACTTTTGCCATCATAGCTTACATAAGACTGAAAAAGCTGACTCGCAAAGTTAATTGAATCCAAGCAGAGAATATGTATATATATATATATATATATATATATATATATATATATATATATATATATATATATATATATATATATATATATATATATATATATATATATATATATATATATATATATATATATATATATATATATATATATATATATATATATATATATATATATATATATATACATATATGTATATATATACAAGGGCATCGTTGGATGGTTGCCTATGATATGGGCAACCATCAAATCCAAATTATTTTCGAATCTTTTTTTTTGTGTTGGTTTCACAGCGACCAACAATTAAGTCCCAAAAGGCCAACGAATTACGCTACAGCACAAATGAAAATTCAGCCACGAACTTTTTCGCTAAATAAGCATTACATTTATTTTCTAGATTTTTTGTCCTGCTAGTTTTACAATACAGCATGGAACTGTTAGGACAAAATCAATAGTGCTTACCAGGAGTTGCAGCATGGACTTACCAAAATTAAGAGTTTCCAAATCTTTCTTGTATGTTCTTTCAGTCATTAAAACTTCCTTGGCAATGAAATAACTTTTATCGGATGGAAATCTCTGCAAGTAAAAAAAAAGAATGAATTGCAGCACAGCTCAATATGAAGAATAGTAAAGGATATTTACACCAAATCTATGCTAAAAAAAATGGGCTTCGACTCATATAGACTGGAAATAAAAATGATGCTAAATCATAACACCGATCTGAAATATACATATCTATTTGCTCTGGCATACAGCTACTGGAACCGCACATCTTGAAGCTATCAGGCTGGAGTACCAACACTGGAATTTTTAGATTAACCCAAGCACATCCTATAAATTTTTCCCGTGGTAGTGGTGCGGATGCTGCCATATTATCGATGTATTTCTGGTTTCAAAGTAAGGATGGGCAACAATGCCCTTCAATAATCAAGTCAAATTTGTCTTAAAGGTACTCTCGGGTACCTCATTTTGTTTTAACATATGACATAGTCAATTGTGCTATAACAAGTTATTTCTGGCGAAAAAGCAGCTTGAATTCGAGATAAATAATACGTGAAATGCTGAACTATGATCGATACTAGGGCTATAATTCAGTTTTCGTTGAAAAAGTAATTTAGCTTGAGATTATCCTTCTTCCCGGTCAGAATGGCCCTGGGGGATTGTGAGACAAGTGACATTTAAATTTGAAGACCCTTTCTAGTAGATCTCGAGTCCGACACAAATCTGCATGACACGAAAATACGGTTCATTCCAACTACAATTATTATCTCCGTTCCGTTAGGGATTACAAAAATGAAAAAAGTATCACCTCGAAACTAAACTATAAATAAAATATAGAGTGTTTTTCTTTCGATACGTTACTTCCATGGAAAAGGAAATTATTGCTTGTTTAAGTGACTTAATGGTTTATTTTCTTAATTTTATCTATTGAAGTATTGGTCAGTTATTACAATTAAATCTACTTGGTCTTACAGTTAAGGTAAGTTCGGCGTCATCATATTTGTAAATTTACATAATTTAGCAATAGGAGGGAGGAATAACTAAATAATAGAGGGACCTAAAAAATCCAACTTCCCAAAATATCTAACTTTTCAAGTACTGGTACAGTTACAAAATTTAACAGCATTCAGATTACTAAACATTAACACATTTCTAGGCTACTTGATAATTTTCTGATTTTCGAGCAAAATTAAGTAAAAGAAAACAATTTTTTTCAACTGAAAGTAGGGAGCAACATTAAAACTTAAAACGAACAGAAATTATTACGTATGTGAGGGGGTTCTCCCCCTAGTCAATACCTCGCTCTTTACGCTAAAGTTCGAATTTTCTTCGAATCACAAATCCCTGAACCACAAAGGCCGTTTAATTAGAATAGATAGCTCTTTTGGAAGTAGTAAAAAAAAAACTTTAGTGTAAAGAGCAAGGTATTGACTAGGATGCGAACCCCCTCATATACGTCATAATTTCTGTTCTTTCTAAGTTTTAATGTTGCTCCTTACGTTCAGTTGAATAAACTTTTTTTTTTATTTAATTTCTGATCGTTTTTTAAATAAGGCTGGGAAATCCGGCGCCCCTTTCATAGAAATGTCCCTTCCCCCAAAGATACATCCTCCATGGAAAGATCCTCCCACGTAATTCCCTCCTCTGACCCCCCCCCCACCAACAGAAAAAATCCCTCCTGAAAACGTCTGTATACTTCCCAATAATCAATATTATTAAGTAAACAATGGACAAAGTTCATACAAAGCAGCCGTTTCCCTGAGAACCGTGGAGGACTAAGTCATCCTCAAATACATATTTATTAGATTTTCGACTATTCTGAACAAAATGACTATCTGAAATTTTTGATTGGGTGACTTTGGGAAAAAAATTAGCGTGGGAGGGGCCCAAGCTGCTCTCCAATTTTTTTGGTTAATTAAAAAGGACACTAGAACTTTTAATTTCCGTTCTAATGAGCCCTCTACCGATATTCTAGGACTACTGGATGGATACAATGACCCCTGAAAAAAAAATAACCACGCATCCGTGATCTATCTTCTTACAAAAAAAAAATACAAAATTCCATATTTTGCAGATGGGAGATTTATATATTAACAATAGGGTTTTCTGTTATGCAGAATCTGATGGTCTGATTTCCATTAGGATTCTATCACTTTTAGGGGGTGCTTCTCCCCTTTTTTCGAAAATAAGGAAACATTTTCAGGCTCATAACTTTTGATGGGTTAGACTAAATTTGATGGAACTTATATAAGCAGAACTTGCTACTTTTGACAGAAAAGTTGTTATCACAATCCAAAATTGTTACTTCTAAGAAAAAATTTCGTACCTTTGGCAAAAAACTTGCTAGTTCGAACAGAAACCGTGTTATCACTGACGAAAAATATTATTTCTAAGAGAAATTTGAGTGTGTTAAGTAAAAGTATGTTAGTTTTAAGGTAAAATGTTGTTACTTTGATGAAAACATTTGTTAGTGTTAAGAAAAACTTGCTACTTCAAGTAGATAACGCGTTATCACAGACGAAAAGTGTTATTTCGAAGAGAAATTTGAGTGTGTTAAGTAAATGTACGTTAGTTTTAAGGTTAAATGTTGTTACTTTGATGGAAAAATTTGTTAGTGTTAAGGAAAACTTGTTACTTCTAACAGATAAGTTGTCATCATAACGAAAAAATGCTACTTCTAAGAAAGTGCCTGTGGTTGGGGGGATGTGGTAATGGCAGAGGGATGTCTTAGAGTAGTTATAGTGCTACACTGTGGGCTGAATTACTTGCGAAAGCCCGAATGTATGACTTGGAAATAAATTTTTTAGCGAGAAATGTCGGAAAAGTGTTTTAGGGAGATGGGGTGTTGAGAGGGGATGTCTTAGAGTATTTATAGTGTAACATTGTGAGGTGAAATGCTTATAGTATCTAACAATAGTAAGGAAAAATGGAGGCTTCTCTGTTTTCAAAGGGGGGGGGATGTGTGGAGAGCTGGTGCTAGTGTGAAAACAGTGTCGTAGCGCCATTCCGCTCTGGACTATAAGTACTTTTTTATCGGTTTGGACATCTTCTCCTCTCACACAGGGATGCTCTGACGTTAGAGAGTTGCTGTAGAAACTCAAAGATAATTTCCTTATTATTACTACCTTTAAATTATCTCGAGCGAGGCCGTTTTTAGCCACTTTTATCATCTAGCCGAAGCCCGGATTCCGTCTCCTCGGAACGATTCAACAGTGAGCAAACGCCCCTGAATCGAGTAGGGATGATCGGATTCTGCCCCTGGAATGAGATAACACTGACCAAACTCCCCCACATCGCGCAGGTTGGGTGGGAACAAGATATTTCCCCTTTGCACGTTTTGATATTTTTGCTGAAAAATGTGTCCTGGGTTGCGTCAGGGTTGAGATAAACCGTACGGTGGATTGGATACTCCCTCGGTGGCGGCCTGCGCTCGGGGTGGTACCCTAGTGGAGGGAGGGGTACTTCGGGTTCTTGAGCGGGGACATGGAACCCAACCATCAGAAGAAATTGTCTGTCCAGTATGCATCTCAAATCATCGTGATATGCATTTTCTCAGGATGATACAGTAAATAATGCCCCCGAAACAGGTCACTGTTAATACCACTCAAAAATCCAATTGAAAAATCGAATATGCAAATAACTTGTTACGATACTGGGCCGCTTCATATCAATTGGCCTGTGTCTGCTTGGAATGCTAGCCCGCTTGTATGGAGAATAATAAAAATCATTACAGCCATAAAAATAAAACATCACCTAAAATGTCTTTCTGAACTCGAGTCACAAAAATAATGAAAGAATATGACAAAATAGGCTTAAAGTGAACGAGTACATCCACTAGCATATTTCATGCCATTTTGAGAAAAAAGTAACATAAAATGCATCCCTGGGGTAGTTCTTGACCCAAAGTTTTACGGTTTATCAAAATTACATAAACAATGTTTTCTCTTAAAGTCAATTGTAGCATGTATGAAACCCCCCATGCTTCCGATATTTGGAAAGTTTGTTTCTTTATTCGCTACGCAATTGGACTAAAAATGAAGAAATTATACACAGTTTCAATTAGCTGTGGCCAAGTTAGTTAAAGACGAGGTATTTTCATGCGAAAACCTAAGCGGCTAGCGGCTAAGTTTGTTAAAGATCCGCTATTTTCTTGCGAAACCACACAAAATCAGAAAAATGTCAAATGTTTCTTTATTAGCTACGCAATTGGACTAAAAATTAAGATATTTATAGACAGTTTCGATTAGCTATTGGTAAGTTTGTTAAAGACGAGCTATTTTCTTACGAAACCACAAAAAAATCAGAAAAAATGTCAAATGTTTCTTTATTAGCTACGCAATTGGACTAAGACTGAGGACTAAGAATGAATATATTTATAGACATTTTCGATTAGCTATTGTTAAGTTTGTCAAAGACGAACTATTTTCTTGCGAAACCACATAAAATCAGAAAAAATGTTAAATGTTCCTTTATTAGCTACGCAATTGGAGTAAAAATGAAGAAATTATACACAGTTTCAATTAGCTATGGCTAAGTTTGTTAAAGACGAGCTATTTTCTTGCGAAAACCGATAAAATTTGCTCTGATTCTTGCAATACAGATGAACTAAATTTTATTAGAGAACAAAGAAAGATTCAACGTTTCGCGAACGTCTGCAACTGTTTCTAGCCATTTATTTTAGCAGATCGGTCAAAAATGTGCTTTGAAAATATAGGTTTCGAAGTGTGTAATTTTTATAGTGACGTAAATTTCTTTCAATATGGATTTTATTGGTGGATGTTTGCATGAATAGCTGATGCGCTAAGGTTCGTAAATACAAAAGTCATAATGGGGAAACGTTTTAAGTCTTGGGGGGACTTTAAAAAAAGTGGGATAGAATTCTAAATGCCATATTTGAAAATTTTAGGTAAAAATTAACAGAAATGGATGTTCATACCATCTGCTTGTCTAAATCCTGAAAGATGAGGTCAATGTTGACGTTCTGCTAATTTTTTCTTACACATTTTTAACTCTCAATTTGAGCCTGTATATTGAAAATTGGGGGCTGTCCCCCCAAAAAAAGTTGGAATGGTGGGAAGGGGTCCTGAGGGTTGTGGAGAGGTGTCCCCTGGAGGTTGGAGGTTGATCATTCTCTAAAATGTTTCAAACTGTTTCACCCAAAAATCCCTAAAATGTCGATTAATTTGTTTCGCCCAAACAATCCCCTAAAAGTAATTTCTGAATGTTCCTTTGTTTGTGTTCATTATAAACAAAATCTCAAGGCAGAATCGCTATGTAAGAGAAACCTTACATAAATCCATTGACCTAGAAAGAGACACGTGATCTGTCCCGTTAGACGCGCTCTTATCTGGCAATGATGTAAACTTCTGTCTGTATTCAATAGGCATTGAAACATCAAACCATATAACCATCAACAAACATAACAGAACCATGAAACAAAATCAAACCATATAACCATCAAACATAACATAACCATGACTCTTATCTGGCAATGTTGTAAACTTCTGTTCGGATTCAACAGGCATAGAAAACCAAGAAACAACATCAACATAACATAATATAACCATCAATATAACATAGAAACATAACATAGCATCAAACCACATAACCATCAACAACACATAACCAAGAAACAACAAAACATACAAACATAACATAACATCAACATAACATAACATAACATAGCAACATAGCATAACACTCATAACCAATAAACATAACATCAAACCACATAACCATCAACAAAATATAACCATCAACAAAACATAACACCCATAACCAACAAACATAACATAACCATGAAACCCTTATCTGGCAACGTTGTAAACTCCCCCTGTATTCAATAGGCGTAGAAACATGTATATTCAGCGTCAATAGATGCATTTCTGTTGTAGTACTTGTTATTGGGAAGCACACGGAAATTTGTTGGGGGTATTTTCTTGGGGGGGGGGGATCCACAGGGAGAGATTTACGTGGGTAAGAGTTTCCGAGGAAAATATTTCAGGAGAAATTTTACAAGGGGGGGGGGATTTCTTTGCTGAATAAGTCAGAAATTAAATAGAACAACAATTTTTTTCAACTGAAAGTAAGGAGCAACATTAAAACTTAAAACAAACAGAAAATTTTACTTATATGAGGGGGGCTGTCCATTCCTAATCCCTTGCTCTTTACGCTTAAGCTTGAATTTTTGCCACAATACTTTAAGAAAGACTGCCAAAACACAAGGGCCGTTTAATTTGAACGTGATTTATTTTCAAAGAGCTTTAAGACTTTTACGCAAAGATCAAGAGTTGAGGAGGAGGTATCCACCATATACGGAATAATTTCTGTTCATTTTAAGTTTTAATGTTGCACCTTACTTCAGTTGAAATTTTATATTTTTTTTTATTTGATAATAAAGGAGATTCAGCCGAAGCAGCCAATTCCTGCTTGCTGGAAAAACCACTATTTTGGACCAAATAAAGCGAAAGCACCATTGAGCAAACATTTTTACATAGTCTGGTCAATCGGTTTAGAACCATTTAAAGCTGATTATTTAGCCTGCCAGTTTCAGACTGCACGATAACCTACACCTACCTGCCCCTAAGCGTATATTCAGTCCGTACAAATGGAACGGTTATTTTAGTCTGCTTATCCAGTAACACTAGCGGCTATAATTTATTGCATAATTCTAAATGAGACCTTGGACTTAGAAGAAGGGCGCAAAGGCATTTTATATGGAAATGTATTTAAAGCCTCAAAAGACAATTTCTAAGCCCAAACATAAAATATTCCAAGAGAGGGGCTTTTAAACAAATGGAGAGAGACTTAGCTCTCTGACTGCCTTTCATTTGGAGGAACATATTTCGAATGAACATGCAATATGAGTGCTCAGGAAGAGGAGCATGGGCGTACGTAGCTTCTTGTCTAGGGGGGCAGCTGATTCTGGAATGCAGGGCGGGGAAAAGGGAGCTGAAGTTGTATTGGCTGGTCACAAAACCTTACATTACCAGGAAGCTCTATCATACCTACGAAATCTTTATTAATAAGTAATCATCATAAATCATCAATAAGCCTCAGCATCAATCTTCTTGGATTAGAACCGAATCTTTCCAAGACATTATGCATAATTGCTTCTTGTTTGACTTTTATTCTGTAATTCCAGCCGGATATTTCCAGCTTTTTCAACCATCTACCTTTTATCAACTGGTTTTTTAGCCATCTACCTTTTTTTAATTGCTTTTTCAACTATCTGTTTTTTCAGCCATATCTAGTGTAAATTTGAAGTTCTAGGAGGTCGCAGCTGCTCCCCCCCCCCCCTCCTCTGCACGCCCTTTGAGAGGGACGGGAGTTACCTTGTGTTAGAAGATACAGTTTTTAACTGAATGTTTTTTGTTTTTTTTTAAAGAAGCTTTCTGGTTAGAAGTTGAACTGCGACGTAAACACCAGGAGTCTCTAAGCATTGATATATGAAACTTAGATTTAAGACTAAAGATTTCCAGAGTGAAGGGGCAGCCTCCATCAAATTCAGAATTGCCCTCAATTTGAAACGAAATATGAACAAAAATAAAAAGAACAATTTTAATGATAATAAAAAGTTTCAAAAGTTCAATTTGAAACAAACATATATTATAACATATTAGAGGGGAGTGGCCTCTCTCTCTACCCGATGTTCCCCATATATCTTCCAGACTATCCAAAAGGTTATGCATTATATCGGTATAAGGTTTAAAGAGGTTGGAACCAGAAAATGCCTTGGAGCTCCTCATCGGAAGTGTTGAAAGGTGTAAAGTGACCTCTATGGTCACCAATGATTATGAAGCGGTTTCTATTACCACTAGCCGTGGTGAAGGTAATTGATTATTGGTAGCTATGGTAGCGTCTCGGCAGTAAAGCCGACTAAAATAGTTATAAAGAGGCAAATACCCTGTAGAGTCTTGTAGAGGAAGAATGAGGTTCGTTATTGAATATATTCAAGGCCGTATCCAGAGGGATTTAGGGGGTTTGACCCTCCATACTCCCCCCCAAAAATGTTTGTTCTGTCTCTTAAAAACGTAACAAAAATGGATAAAAACAATTTTTTATGCGGTTTTTGAGTTTTTTTGTTACCCCTCCCCCCCCCCAAAAAAAAAATCCTTGTGTAAAACAAACCCCGAAAAAAAATCAGGGATACGACCCTGATTAAATTTATTGGTTTTAAGAATACAACAATAATAGGACTCGACTAAGGGGTTACAGGCACGTAACATCAGCATTTAATGCAAAAACATCAATTTTTAACTCAAGCAATAATATATATACACCTATGCTCAAACCAGTCCGGTATATTCAAAATCCGGTAAAAGTATTGTACGGTTACTACAGTTACGAATATAAAAAAGCCCGGATTTTATTTCTGCTTCTGTATATATATTTTACTACCAATTACTGAGATCCTGGCTCTGAGGTCTCTGTCTTAACCACCATATTCCCTTTGTTTGACTCTATGAGTTTTTACCAGAAAAAGTTCCTTTATTATTTGTCTAGGATATAAATTTTATATTTTAAAGAACTAAGATGCTATTGATAGTCCAGGAAGTGTGAGAAAAAAAGGGCCTAACCCGGAACATTGCAAGAGAAATGTCTTTGACTACCAGACTCAGAAAATGCGCAGATTCCAAATATAAAAAGCTTCCTCATCTAGCTGTTTCGCAAATATGTTTTATTCAGGTTGAGGTTGATTTTGAGGAGGTGAAATTTGTATTTCCATATAAAGGCTTACAACAACAAAATTGATGTCTATAATAGGTTACTAGATCACGATGGTTATGAAAATCACCTTTATTTGAACATAAAATTAAAACTTTCATTTATCTTTTTAGGTTGAACGGTGAATGTATAGCGAACTACTATAATGCTGTTGTTGTACGCCTTTATATGGAAGCGCGAATTTTACCTCCTCAAAATCAACCTCAACCTAAAAAAAACATATTTGTGAAACAGCTAGATAAGCAAACTTTGCATATTTTGAATTAGCACATTTTTCTGAGTGATTTTCTGAGTGAGGATAGTGAAAGATTCATTTCTCTTGCAATTTATTCCAGGTCAGACCGTTCCCTTCCTGGACTTTGACTTGTTTCAAGTCAGGGGCTTTCGATTATTTGATGTAGTTGTTCATTACAGAAGCCCAAGGGATTAGTCCTCCTTATTGCGTAAGATAAAAATTTTTCTCATCGAAAATTCACCTGTTCATTTCTTGTCAATATTTATATTTGCTAAGATGATCAAATTTTTGAAACTAACTGATACAGATGCCGCCTTGTTTAAATAATATAACCTGCCGCTTTTTGGGCGGACACAAAGGGCCGCTTAGTACATTTAATCATAACAAATTCTATAAAAGCGAACCGCGGTTTTTTGAGTTTACACAAGAAAGGAGCTAGACATTTTTTCTTATGTACATTAGTATCAAATTTTGTCAACTGAATGCCAGGAAGTTATACTTTTAAGTAAATGCAGTTAGAAGCCTACAAAGAACAAGGGAGAAGATGGGTTTCATAAAAGCTGAACACTTGGAGCATGAAAGACTTACTCAAGTCTCACCCATCCACACAGGATGTGTTGGAGCCACTCCTCTTGACAGAGTATGAACCAGAACTCGACATGAACCATATGAACGAGCTCCATGCCCTTAATAGTTTTCCAATGCGTTGGTGGTTGAGGTTGTAAATCCTCGTTATCGCGGTGTATTCGAACGTTATTTTCGTGGAACGATCAGTCATTTATTTAACATGCCCAGCCCACTGCAGTTGCAGCCTTGGTTTTCTTTAAGATTTCTTTCTTTTTTTATATTGACCTTGCCAATGTGAAACATTGATCTTGAATCACACGGGACACTGAGTTCGGCTGATCACTGCTCCACACATTAAAGGCTTGTTCTCTGCGGTTTTCGTTTATGATCCGTTTTGATAGTTGTTTTTTTTTAATCTCACTTTTGTTCCGCATTATTATTTTCCTTTTATTGCGACCTGAAAAAGATAAAGTTACTGCTTCTGGCTGGATTTTTGGATTTAATTTCCGGTTCAGCAATTTCAGCCAGGAAGCTGGGGACGCCAATGTAACAAAGTGGAGGGGGCAATTTTTTTTAAGTTTTTTAAAGTAAAGATACAAAAAAAGGTATTTTGAAAAATCTAGGAAGGGGGGCATTTCGGTCATTTTAACTTTTTCAACGGAAATGCCAAAAGAGGGCATTTTGTTTAGATCTAGAAGATTCCCCTCTTCTTCCAATTGGCACTCTAAGGGAGATGTGAGACAATTCATGGAATATGAGAATTACAATAAAATGTGCAGATTACCCTTTCATTATATTTTGCGGAATTCATAACTGAATATATTTTGCCTTAGTGGGTTCCTTCCTTCTCCAAGAAGCTTCTATATCCTCCTGTGTCTTGTTTGCACAAAGGATATTGAGGTTAAAATCCCAGAAAACAGAACAGGCTGTCTAAGGAAAAATAAAAAAAAAAACGATAGATTTGACTAGCCAGCGTTTATCCCGAAAACTCTTTGAAGAGACATTCCTTTTTTATTATCGTCTTTTCCGAACTTTCTGCTGGGCTTTTTTGACATGGGCGTCGGGAGGGGGCCAGGGGGGCAACCGCCCCCGTAAACCTTCAAATTTACATTAGATATGGCTGAAAAAGCAGATGGTTTGGAAAAAGCAGTTGATAAAACTCCCTCACACTATTGACTGCCCCCCCCCCTAGACAATATGCTGCCTAATCCTGCCTACGCCCATGGCTACAAGTAGGTTTGTTTTTTAACATATTTCGAAAAAAATTATTTTATTTCATAACAATGAGTGAAGCGATTTAGAACACGAAAATAAAATTTGTATCTCGTCTAATAAAATAAATGTTTTGTTAAAGGTCAAGAATATCTGCGTAGATTTGCCAATGTTTTTCCTACGGAGAAATACTTCTTTTCCTAATTATCATTCTTTCGGAACTTGCTCCTGGGTGCAAATCAGTTGTACGTTTTAATATAATAAAAAATAAATAACTTATTTGCCATAAAAACGAGCCAAGCAGTGTTGATTATTGAAAGAAAAAACTGTCTATAAATGCTTCATAATAAAGTTAAGCAGATCTGTGTTGCTATCAAATAGCTCGCGATAACGAACTAAGTAAGGAGCGACCCGGCTCAATAGTAACCGAAACTCTAAAAAAAAACTCTTTTGGAAAAAAAAGAGGGAAACACCCCCTAAAGTCATAGAACCTTAATGAAAATCACACCATCTGATTCAGCGTATCAGAGAACCCTACTATAGATGTTTCAATCTCCCGTGCGCAAAATTGTGGAATTTTGTATTTTTTGCCAGAACAAAGATCACGGATGCGTGTTTATTTTTTTTTATTTTCTTTTTTTTACAGGGGTGATTGTATCGACCCATTGGTATATTATATCGCGGGAGGGCTCATTCAAACGGAAATAAAAAATTTATAGTGCCCTTTTTAAGTGACCGAAAAATGGGGGGCAACTAGGCCCCCTCCCACGCTCATTTTCCCCCCAAAGTCACCTGATCAAAATTTCGAGATAGCCATTTTGTTTAGTTTGGTCAAAAATATAATAACTAATCTTTGAGGATGACTTAATTCTCCACAGTCCCCGGGGGAAGGGCTGGAAGTTATGAACTTTGCCCAATGTTTACATATAGTTTTGGTTATTGGGAAGTATACAGACGTTTTCAGGAGGAATTTTTTCTGGCAGTTGGGGGGGGGGGTTGATCAGGGTAAAGGCAACATGGGACAATCTTTCCATGGAGGATTTTTTAATAGGGGAAGGGAAATTGCTATGAAGGGGGTGCCGGATTCCCTAGCATTATTTAAAAAAAACGATCAGAAATTAAATTTAAAAAAATTAATTTTCACCTGAAAAACTTTTCAACTGAAAACTTTTCAACATCAAAACTTAAAACGAACAGAAACTATTACGTATGTGATTGGGTTCGCCCCCTAGTAAATACCTCGCTCTTTACGCTAAATTTTTTTTAACACTTTCATAAGAGCTATTTATTCTAATTAACGGCCTTTGTGATTAAGGGGTCATTCCTAAAGAATTGGAAAAAATTCGAACTTTAGCGCAAAGAGCGAAGTATTGACTAGGGGGACGAACCCCCCTAATATACGTAATAAAAATATATGAATATAGAAGTTCGTTATGTAAGTTAATTCGTAAGCTACGTATGTTTATTACTAATAAAAACGTTCAAAAATAAAATTAAACAATTTACGAGAAAGCCATTTAGCCAAAAAAAAATAAAGTTAATATCAAAATTTCGTTTTAATTATTCATATACGGTGAGCCAAAATCAAAACCTGTATTAATTTAAAAACGTTCAGAAATTAAATAAAAAAACAAGTTTTATTTAACTAAAAGTAAGGAGCGACATTAAAACTTAAAACGAAGAGAAATTATTCCGTATATGAAAGGGGCTGTCCCCTCCTCAATGCCTCGCTCTTTACGGTAAAATTTGACTCATTCTCACAACTCTATTTTTTAAAACAACAAAAAACTTTAGCGTAAAGAGCGAGGCGTTGAGAAGGGGACAGCCCTTTCACATACGGAATAATTTCTGTTCGTTTTAAGTTTCAATGTCACTCCTTACTTTCAGTTAAAAAAAAAACTTGTTTATTTTTCTTTAGTTAGAGAATAAAAAACCAATACTGGAACCTTGGACACATCTCGGTATTCACTAAGATTCACTTTCACATAACTAAGAAAAAAAAAACAATCGAGCTATTTTTTTTCTGAGCTCAAACGCTGAAATAAGATTCCTTTTCTATTCTGAAACCAGTAAGTATGTTTTTTTGCCAAATTTGGTTGCTTAAGACTATTTTTGAAGCTAAATATAGCTTGAAAGTTAATTTTGTTGCTAACACCGATTTTTAAATCGAATTCAAATACTTGATGAACAATTTTTTTATAAGCTGCTGTTTCTATGCATCATATTTATTAAATTATATATTTGGAAATTCATAAAAAGGGATATGAAAAATTATCTTGAAAAATATAGCTAGGGGATTGTACATTCAAGCTACAAAAACCTTTCTGAGCAGTTTAATAGAACTTGACCCAGGTGGAGGGTCTCTTCTCTACGTCAACTTTTAGAAATGGTCATTTTCAAAACCCCAGACTTTAAGGATTTCAAATATATTGTATGAATATACGTTGTCCTTCACCATACTTTTGAGCGCTCTGAAATGAGTTTTCATTAGGAATGTAGACTTTTAGAAATAAGGAGAAAATGTCTATTTGAAAATATATCTAATGCATATCATGGCTGCACAACAGAGAAAGAGAGAGTTTACTGGCAAAGAAATGTTGAGACTCAGCTACTTTCCCTCATTCTTATTGACTTAAAATTTCGGGCAAAAGAGCCAATGAGGATTTTTGTTCTTATTACCAGCTCAAAATTGATACAACTGAAACAGGTACAAAAGGCGATTTATTTAGCTTACCTTTCTAACATACACTAAAGGGATAATGTGGTTGTTTAAAAAAAAAATACCTCATAAGAACCAACCAATAACATTAAACCACACTTTTTAGCGTTAAGATATATGACAGTAACCTTTGTTTTTCTCTTTGGCTACAAATTAAATGGTGACAAACCTTATCAATAACGTTGCTCAAAACTAATTGTAGAATCCTTTTCACGGAATTGCTCAGATGTCATTCAATGAGAATGAAACTGGATGTGCTGTCGCCTTAGAATGGTTTAATTATGTCATAAGCCATGTCATGAGTCAAACAATCGATCAATTGGCCTTTGGCCTACAATATAGAGATCGAGTCATGACCGACGTTGACTTCGCTGATGACCTTGCGCTCGTTAGTGACTTCATACAACAGCTAACAGATGCTCGGAATGTCCTGCAGGAAGAAGCTGCAAAAGTCGGGCTTAATGTAAATTGGAAAAAAACAAATAATGACAGTCAAGCCACCGGCACTAGCCATAACACTAGAATTCATTACAGTTTGTGGAGCCCATGAGGAAGTTGTTACTAATTTCACCTATCTTGGCTTCGTGATTCAAAGTAATTGTTCCGTGGACGCAGAACTGGGCATAAGAATAGCAAAAGTTTCTTCTGTCGTCGGAAGGCTCAATGCGATCCGGAGATCACCCAATATTTCTAGGGGTACGAAGATTCGCATATATAACTCATCCGTGAGCTCAGTCCTGCTTTATTCGGCTGAAACATTGCCTCTCAAGTTCACCATCTTGAGCACGATAGACGCCTGCCAGAGGAAACAACTTTGTCAAATTGGGGGGCTCCGATGGGATGATTTTGTGAGTAATGAAAGGCTCCTTGTTCTTACTTGTCAAGTTCCATTTCCAACACAAATTACCCAGCAAACTCTCAGATGGTTTGGACATCTCCTTTGGATGCCACCGACAGCCCCTGCTAAAATCATATACGACTTAGACCCCAGATCCCATGTTTCGTTACGCCTGAGGGTTAGACCCCGGACCATATGGAAGGACAGCCTTAAGAAGTTCCTCAACATGGCCGATATTGCTGCAGTCGAGGTCCCCCTCATAGTAGCAGAGAGGGCCACCTGGAGAAACAAAGTTGTTATGCTCTCTACGCCGCAAACCATGCACCAGAATTCTTAAATTAAGTAAGTCAGTTCAATGAGAGATAGTCCTCGTGGAAATTTTGCTGCTCGATCTGTGATTTCAACCGTAAAAGATACTGAAACGAAACGCCGCTATTAGGCTAAAGGGAAAAATATGATTCCGGCAGTGAAATAATCATGGGAACGTTTCTTGAGGGTAATACAGCATAAATAGGTATTGCTTCTTTATACATTGGCTATCAAAGAAAATTTCCAAAGTTGTACCTGCTCGACTCCCTCTGAAACGCATAAAGAAGAAGAGAAAACAAAAAGCAGAAGAATATGAACCTGTAGGATACATTGCTCTAGCAGAAAATTTACTCTGGCGGAATACGCCAAAATCAAGGGGGGAAGTTGTTAGAGCTAAATCTGGGACATAAAATGGCTAAATATCCCCCCACCCCCCTAATGAGTTCAAAACGCCCGCTATAGGTGGTGAAGTTAAGGGATTAAATTAAATTTCAATAGTGGAGTTACAGGCCATACCGTTTTCGTAATGTGAATGTTGAATAAGAAAATGTTAATTTGAAAAATCCCCACATTAAAAAGTCAGCACATTATTTTTGTTTCATTTAGTGGGAATATCTATCATAACAATGGTCCAAGCGGTATATAAGTTCTATTTTTTCAAACCATTTATTAATACCAAAGCAGTGGTTGATGGTCAGGCTTACAAGGTATTGTACATTAACTAAAATTAAAAATATGTTTGCTAACACATTATTTTCTATGTTTCATCTGTGTCATTATTTTATATTCTTATCACTATGCATTGCTAAAAAATTATTCGGCTAAATATGCACTGAAATTAGCAAAAAATGACAGCTACCTTCGATACTGTAATTGAATACAATATTAGTTGTTTAACTCCATAAATACATTAATCAGTGACACAGTGGCACATCTAAGTAATGTATCTTTCTGATTATGAAATATATAAAGAAAGATATTCCGAATGAAAGTAAAGAGGGAAAGTCTAAACTTAGAACATACAGAAATTATCCTAAACATATATCGGGTCTGCCTTTCCAACCCACGCTTTTTATCCTAAAATTTAACTTTCTCATCGAATACTTCCAGACCGAGTGTTTTAAGACAAGGACATGGGGGGTTGATTTTTTTTTACAATGCTTAAAGGGATTGGAAAGGCTTAATCATGTGTATCTATTTAAAACAATAAAATTCCCAATTCAAATATGTTCACAGGCGCCTTATAAATAAAACATATAATTATCAAATGACTATATTTGTTGCACACAAGAATGTTTTCAGTAAAGCACCAGTAAAACTTTAGTGTATAGAGCAGGGGTGATTTATTTTTACTTAATACTAGGAAGGATGGTTTTAAAAACAGAATTATATTAACAAGCAAGAGAGCATTAGTAGGACGTTTAATTATTTGAAAAATAACTAGAAGATCAATTTTTTACGCTGATTTTTTGATCCCATCAGAATACTTCTTTAAGAGCGAAGGGGGTCAATGAGTAGTAAAAAGTAGATCTATAAAAGATGGTATGTAAAGTGGTATATTTGGGTGCATATAGTGCACATATCCCTTGGAGTGGGTAAACGAGGTCAATTTACAAATTTCAAATGTTTGTTATTGGGAGGAAGCATGCATACAGTTTAGGGTGGAAAGACGAATTTTCTGATCTTTTTTCACGGGGGAACTTTCTACGGGGAGGGAGGTTTTCAGGGGGTAAACTTTTCAAATGAAATTATACACTCGGGGAATTTGCCAGAATTCCTATACAAAATTATCTTTATGTTTCTTGCTTTCTATTTTCCGTCTCAATTTTAAGCATGGAGTTGTTAAGGGTAATTGTCTTGGGGAAATTTTCACCAGGATTGAATTGTCTAAAGGATATATCCGTAGGGAGGTTATTTCTCCGTTGAGGTGGGGCAAGATTTCCTGGGATTATTTAAAAAACGATCAGGAATTAAATAAAAAAACTTTTTTCTAACTGAAAGTAAGGAGCAACATTAAAACTTAAAACGAACAGAAATTATTACGTATATGAATGGGGTTGCCTCCTCCTCAACACCTCGCTCCTCACGCTAAAGTTTGATTTTTGTTCCAGTTCTTTTAGAACGACTTCTGAAACACTTTGTTCGTTTAATTGGTACAATAAGAAGCTATTTCAAAAGTACTATAAAATTTTACCGTAAAGAGTGAGGTGTTGCGGAGGAGGCAATCCCATTCATATACATAACAATTTTTGTTGGTGTTTCTAATCTTTCGGCTCAGTTGGTCACTTTAAGAACGACTTCTGAAACACTATGTTCGTTTAATAGGGAACAATAAGAAGCTTTTTCAAAAGTACTAAAAGATTTTAGCGTAAAGAGTGTGGTGTTGAGGACGAGGCGACCCCCTTCATATACATAACAATGTCGATTTGTCGTTTCTAATCTTTCGGCTCAGTTGGTCACCTGACCACATCCAGACATCAATATCTACTGGCCACAGACTACACCCTGGACGAAACAGTTTTGTTATTCCTGAATGTTGTACCCGATTCCCATTTGTTTTCAAGGGAAAACTGAACACGCATGAAGGACAGTGTCAGCGGCTAACTGGCTTCTTGTTTCCAGTGCAAACCTTTTTTACACGGCCAAGTGAAAAAATACTCCAACATGCTTTATTTTTGAACAGCTGAAGTCCCAATGCTCAGCTTCCAAACCTTTTTATTGTCTACTTGCCTCTTTGAGGAAATAACCTCGCTCTTAGGCATACGAAAAATAAAAATGGATAATTTTACCATGAAGGCTACTTTTTACACTAGCTAAGAATTTGGTATTTTTTATTGACTATTTAACGGCTTATTCCTCATTCTGACGGTAACGCTGATGATAGATTAGTTCCGTTGGTCCTAGTATGCATGACAATAGTAAATGTGCCTCTATCTACAGATTAGTTTCAAAAATTATAGGAAAAAGTTTAAGAAAAATGACATGAGCAATATTATGACTTTAGACGAGCAGAAATTAAGTCTAATAATAATTCAAATTTATAACAAAAAGAAATTGCTACTAATGAATAAATGAAACATAATAAGAATAAAGATTAAAATAAGGAATGATGTCAAACTTTATAATGACAGATATCACTATGGATAATTAAATGAAACCTAAAGAGAATAGAAATTAGTATGAATCAAAACTCAAACTTAAACGAGCTGAAATTGCCAAAAAAAGGGTGGGACTGCCTCCCTGTAAAGCTCCTTATAGGCTGGAATAAAATTTGGACTTTACTGAAAACGATTTGTATTTCTAACAGTGGGTATTTATTTGTCAGAACACCTACAACTAAAACAGAAAAAGAAAACCACAAAGCGGTACTTGGGCACTATATGGGCCTTTACAAGGAAACTAGTCACGAAAAACACGTTTTGACGGGTTAATTCAAGAGACCGCTATAGAGTAATGCACTGCATAGCGTGGTTTTCATTGTGTTATGATGTTTAAACTTTTGTTTTTTGGGGTTTAGGGGGGGAAGTACCTAGGTTAGGTATTTAATATATGCTATGCTTTATCCCCACCCCTAATGTGCAAATATATAGCCCAAATTTGTTTATAAACTGTTATATATTCATCCTATTTTATTTTGTTTGATTAGCATTAACCAAACTTGACTTTTTAGAAAGGCCCATATAATGCACAAGTACCCACAAAGCTAATGAAGTGTTTGCAAATAAGAGCTACCTTAAGAGTAGTGACCTGCCTTCTTTCTCAAACTCTCAAAAAGCCTATTGTCTGCCTCCCCAAAATAAGACCTGAAAAAGAACCAAAAAATTATCTTTTATGAATAGTTTGAAAAATTTATCTTTAAGTTCATGGGCTGAAACGCCTAAAGGGAATCTTAATACCCAAAATGCTTATACACTGTCGACAAGCCCCCAAAAATGGAGCCCATAAATGGGAACTTTAAGCCATTCGTTTTTTCCGAACGGATTGAAACTTACAAGGGAACACTAATCCGGACTTTTTTGACGAGAGTAAGGGATCTAAAACTTCGTTTACGAAGTGTCTAACGCTTTGCATCCGTAAGTCCCTCGGCCAGAGGAATTAAATGCAAAAATAAGTTGTTTTTTTGCCCCAAAATGTGGCTAAGTGGGTCACAGTCTTTTTTTCCAAACAACCTGAAAACTACATCCATAAGTCTGTGGGACAATGAAACCCCAATGTTTAAAATTTTTTTTAACCATTTAGGGGGTGCAAGACCCCACTAAGACGGCTTCAGACAACGGGTGAATAATTTTAATTTTCGGTGAGTTTGAAACTTTTGGGGATCTTCCACTCGACAAAGAAGACTTCAAATTTTTGTAGTCTAAGAGATGGATGTTGGTCCAAAAACAAGCCAAAAAATTTTCTAAACAGCGTGGAGGTTACATCCTCAAGTTCTGCCAAGGGGTCAATAAAACAGAGCTAAATATTTTAGATAGGCGGTGGAAAACCCCTGAAAATCGGGAAAAAATAATTTATGATTGTGGCTTAAGGGTATCCTAATGCAGAAAAAAAGAAATATAAGGAAGTGAAAAACTTCGACCGTAATGGAATCTGATAAGAGCCAATATACATTTATTTTCAAACAGCTTGATGTCTATATTTTGAGTCTAAAAGCAAGAGATGCAAACAAATATCTCTATAGGGGAGGAGGATTAATTTCTGGTCATATTAAAGCTGTTCCGCAAATCCTTGTGGTAAGAGGGCTCTAGGGCAAAAAAAGATTATTTATTCGCCAGAAAATGGGACCCAAAAAGAGCCAATTGTTTTCCGATTATGGACACCAAAGGAACTTTTTCCAGGAGAGAGGGAAAATTTCAGTCTAGAACTTATCTAATTTTAAAGTGGTTATTTATCTTTATAGTACCTAGAATAGTCAATGATTTGTAATCTAAAAGTGATCCACCAATCAAAACATGTTCACTTTCATCTTCGCTTTTTAGCAAAAATTTACGACTTTTCATTTACTTTTGAAGTAATTATTGTTGTAGTCACAACACTGGTTGGCCAGCAGCAAATCATTTAAACATTCTAAGACATTGCTGCTTGCTTCCCCTGTTGGTCATTTCAAATTGTGATCATGAGTATTCCTGGTGGTGCAATTCTTGAAAAGCTAAATGAAAATATTGACTGGGAACTTCTAGGCAAAATAAATATTTCAAATGAAACTAAGAGTATTCATGGCCTCCTAAACTTAGAAACTCGGGATTTCCTTGACAGAAAACTAACTGACTTCAGAGCATATAAAAAGTCTCTAGAGACCCTTGCTGAAAAGGTAATTTAACTAGTCATGTATTTCAAATTTTTTTTGACTAATATAGCAAGTTTAGTCAGTTAACATATGATCAGTCCCATTGATAAATGGGTAAATTTTTACCAAATCACATTATTGACTTAGGCCTACAAGTAAAGTGAATATGCCACTTGATGCCTTTTTGGTAAATTCTACCAAATCATATTATTGACTTACAAATAAAGTAAACATACCACCCAATGCCTTTTTTATGCTCTTTCAAAATATATGCTAATAGGCCTAATGATTTTTGTCAGAAATGAATTTTACCCCAACCCCTATTTATACCAATTCAGGGTATATATTTGCAGGTTAATATCTACCAAATCATATTATTGAGTTAGGACTAAAGTGAATACACCATTTGATGCCTTTTTTAATGCTGATTACAAACATAATAAGCATTTCTATCGGAAATGAATTTCAGCCCCCCCCCCTCTCTCGATCACGTCCTCTTTATTTGATTTATCTCATATATAGGGGGGGGGGCATAACTAATATTCAATATAACTTAACTTGTTTTTACTCCAAAGCTTAAAAAAGTCGAATCATGTTTTATTATATTTCTTAAAACAAACCACATATTAGTTTTGATATATTGACCTTTCAGGGTATATATTTGTACAGTAGGGGGGTGGGTGTTATTTTATTTCTTATGTAACTGAGAGGTACGTTTAAACTTCCCCCCCACCCCCCTAATGTGCAAATATATACCCTGAATTGGTATATATGGGGGTGGGGGCTAAAATTCATTTCTGACAAAAATGATTATTATATTTAGAAAGAGCATAAAAATAGGTGGTAAATTTCTACCAAATCATATTATTGACTTTTGCATAAAGTGAATATATCACTTGATGGCTTTTTTATGCTGATTACAAATTTAATAATCATTTCTTTTGGAAATGTATTTCAGCCCCCCCCCCTATATATGCCAATTCAGGGTATGTATTTCTATAACCTAACCCTGAATTGACATATATAGGGGGGGGGGGGGCGTAATTCCATTAACCAAAGAAAAGATTACCAAAATCTACTAAAGAATAAGAAAAGGCCTAAAATGGTGTATTAAATTTTGTACAAAATAAATAATGTTATTAGGTAGAAATTTACCAAAAAAGGCATCAAGTGGTATATTCACTTTATTTGTAAGTCAATAGGCCTAATATGATTTGTTAAAAATTTACTGCCTTTTTTTATGCTCTTTCTAAATACGATAATATTTTTTGTCAGAAATGAATTTCACCCCCACCCCTATATACCAATTCAGGGTTTATTTTTGCACATTAGGGGGGTAGGGGTAAAGTTTAAACTTACCTCCCATTTACATCAGAAATAAAATTTGCCCCCACCCCGAATGTGCAAATATATACCTTGAATTGGTATATATAGGGTTGGGGGTGAAATTCATTTCCAACAAAAATGATTATTATATTTGGAAAGAGCATAAAAAAAGGCATCAAGTGGTATGTTTACTTTGTTTGTAAGTCAAAATATGATCTGGTAAAAATTTACTGATAAATAGATTTTCCTAGTGTAAGTGTAGCCTAGCTACAAGAGCAAGTGACTTGGACTAGGCTACCTTAGCCTGTATCACACACTCCAATTTTTCAAGGCTGATAAATTGGGTAAAGGTTAAGAAGAAGGGCACATTTGAAAGAAGTCCTGAAATAGGCTAGGCTAGCCTGGTTTTAGGGTAGGCTACATACTTTTAATTAATTACATACTGTTTCTCACCCTATTGTGAAAACTAGCCTTGGATAAGACCCAGTAGGCTATTTGTCCAGTACCTAAACTTGGTTTGCAATATTTTATTAGTATATAGAATGTCCTAAACCTAGCCACTAAGACTTTAATGTTGGCCACTACTAATATTGACAATTATTAATCTTGGCCACAACTTTTGTAATTCAACATGAGATATACCTTGAGCAGAGAGCAAATTGGGAAGTTGGCCTTAATTGTTATGTTATATACTTTATTAAAATCAATTGCTTGCTCTGCTACAATCAAATTTTGCTTGATGCAAATCATTTTGCTACCATTAAATTTAAATTAAGCTCCTCCACACTGGCCAAAATATCAACAGTATAATCTCTTAACCGAAAAACTAAACTTTAGGCTACACAGAAAGTTTATGGAATTATAATCATAAATTTTATTTCCAGATGAACAACCATTATTCACTTCTATATTTTGAATAGTCTAGTTGAGGCCACAATTTCAAATATTACATATTCTTGATGTCTAGTGGCATAAGTGGGGGGGAGCATTCCCCCCCCCCCCCCAATAGTTTGGACAAAAATGGTAAATTTCTAGTGGGCCTTATAATTTACCTAAGATGAAAGTGAAAATGTCATTTGATGCCTTTTTTTTATGCTCTTTCATAATTCAATAATTGCTTCTGGGGCTAATTGCATCTTGAGCCCTTATAGGGGCCCCAAAGGTATTTCATTTTCGTAACCACTCAAAGAAGTTATCAACACTAGTTAAGTTATTGAAAACTGGTTAAAAACATATTACTAGTTTATAAATGATTTGTTCAAGAGTAATATATTCCAAAAATACTTATTTATAAAATTCAAACCTCACTTATTAGGCAACTCAAATATAAACCATTTTCCAACTGTTTTTCCTACTTGATGCTGTCAACAAAAATGGTACATAATTTTGCAATTCAAAACTTTGCCATTGACAATTTAGGGCATATATTTGCACATTAAGAGGGTGGGGGTGAGTAAATTTCATGGTAAATTTGCAGTGAGCCATATAATTTAGCTAGGATGAAACTGAAAACATCATTTGATGCTTTTTTATGCTCTTTCATTACTTATACAAAATACTTTCAGGGTCCCTTTAAGGGCTCAAGATGCAATTATCTCCAGAAGCAATTATTGAATTCTAAAAGAGATAAAAAAAAAGGCATCAAATGACATTACCACTTTCATCTTAGCTAAATTATATGGCCAACTAGAAATTTACCAAATTATTAAGTAACTATAAAACTGTTGCTTATTTTATGTTTCAACTTTGTTCTTTAATTTGAGCAGATAATCTTTTTTTTAATTAGTCCATCACCATTTTTAATATAAAAAACCAAGGTTTATTACACTTCCTAATATGTTCCACATTAGTAGTTATACAAATATACCACCTTCAAAACCTTTTCATCAAGTAAATAGGTGAGCCTATTTAATTGCAAAAATGTACTATTCTTCCTGTTTCACTGTGTTTCACATCCTCTACATCTCCAAAAAAGAACACAAATAGAATCACTAAAAAAAAAGAATTTTTTTCCATTGAAAACACAAAGAGATATCATATACAAAGAAAATAAGACTTAGTACTTTTTATAATAATATTTGTACTGTAGCTAGATATGTCAAATTGGTTGTGGTTTAGTTATAAAAGTTAGTTGGGGGAGGGAACAGCTGCAGGAATCATTTAATTGTTGTTGTTTTTTTACTTCTAATTTAAATCAAAACTCCAATATAGCTCAAAATTCTCTTAATTGTAGCTGAAACAACTAGTGAGTACTGGTAAAGTCATATTCCTTGGGTTTTAGATTCACAAACTAACCTATAAATGTAGAACTGCCTTTATGTACAATGCCATGCCAACTTATCCCTATTTTTGCTTTTCTAAATATTTCTTTTAACCAGCTCCAAAAAAAGAATTGATATAGATGTGTGGAGGATTATTGCTGTTATTATTCAAATTTCATGTAATTTCAGTGCTACTTGTGTGACATATATCTCTGCATCAGCATGCTGTACAAAATATCTGCTGCAAGTAGGATAAAGTGAATCTGAACAACCACCATGTAAAAACTGGGGTAGCGAAGTAGCAATGCTACATGGTAGTTTTCAAATTTGTTGGTAGATTTTGTCTAAAAATACCATTTTTACATATAAAGATAATTTTTGCTCAAAGAAAAGCTGTCAAAAACACAAGTTGTGCTCTGTTGTGCAAAAAGTGGGGCAGCATAGTAGCTATGCTACTTGGAAGTTTTCTTGGCTTAGTAAAAGTTTTGGCAGATTTTTCCTGAAAATACCAGTGCTTCCACTATCCCCAAATTTTTCAGGATTTCCCAAAAAATCTGTCTTCTTGGAAAAAAATGGTTCCCCAAAAATTCCCTTTCATTCAGAGTTGCCACCCCTAGTGCTTTATCACTAATGACAATCCACCCCTAGTAACTATCACTCAATTAACTTGACATAATTTTTTCACTACTTTCCAAAGTTTTTGTCTCAATTATTTACTTAACATCAAAAACCAGACATGCATCATTGAATTACTGACCTTTCTTCCTATGTTAGTAAAAGCATAATGTTTATAGGACTATACCATTTCACCAAAGATTCTCTTATTACTCATGGTAAAGAGTTTCATTTGAATATGTTTATGTTCAGTGTAATTCTGAGCATTGATGCAAAGAGGGTTATTTTAGACAGCTGGACTGTGAGTTTAAATTTTGTTTTCTTTTGCTATTCTGTTTAATTTTCAAAGGTCTGAAAATATAAGAGTTAGATTGAAAAATTATTCTAAAATGAAAAAGTGAAAGCATGGTACCTATACAGAGAGGGAGGGAGATGATTTTGTGGTATATTTGTAGATATTTTTATCATCAAACTATAAATTAGATGAACATACCATTCAATACCTTTTTTATGCTCTTTCAAAATATAACTGTTGTTTTACTCAGAAACTAAATGGATCCTTTAAGATGATACCTTTTTCTCTTGTTTTCTGTAATTTAGTTTCAGTCTTATTTTCTTTTACTCTAGGTTATGGGCATTATATATTAATCATGAATACATAATAATTGAATGTGTGATAGATTAAAGGTTAATTATGTGTTATACTACCAACACTCAAGTTTACACTGTGTAAAACTCGAGAACAAACTGGTTTTATCTGTCTTATTAAGAACTAATTATTTTACGCTAAGTGCAAGATAAGTTGCGGGTGACAGAATAAATTGGAATTATTTAATTTGGGCTATATATTTGCACATTAGCATGATGCAACAAGAGCATGATACAAAGTGTAGACTGGGAATACATGAGGCTCAACGATGATGTAAACAATCAGCTACAACTAGTCACTGACATTATCAAAACAGCAGCTACTTGCTGCTCAGTCACTAGTGAGAAAACAGTCCCCAAAACTCTACCAAAATTAGATCCCAATATGAAGTGACTGATTAATATGAAACAAAGGAAGTTTAAGAAAATTCAGGAGTGAGGTGAACAAACAAGCATACCAACAAGCTAGCAATAAAGTCTGCAGTGAATCCAGAAAGGTTGAAAAGGAGCAGGAACAGTATGTTGTTGGCAAGGCAAAAACCAACCCAAAATTTTTTTTCAAACATATCAACAAAAAGCTCACTAGTAGAACTAGAATCCCTGACCTGAAGCAAGAAAATGGCAATAAAGCCATCACCCCAGCTGAAAAAGCAGAAGTACTGAGCCAGTTCTTCAGCTCAGTAAACACTACCAAATCCCCAGAAGCCAGCACTGCTACTGACAACCCTCTAAGTCCAACAAATCAATCCGAGATGAAGGAAACTAAGGTTGGGCATGGTGATGTGCTCAAATTATTCAGGGAAATAGATCCAAACAAATAACCCAGACCAAATGGTATTGCAGCCAGGTGGCTGAAAATTGCTGCTGAGGAACTTGCAGAGCCACTTACTCACCTATCTGATACATCCCTACAGCATGGTATAGTCCCAGCTAAATGGAAACAAGCTAATGTTGTGCCCATACATAAGAAGGGGGACAAATGCAGTTCCTCCAACTACAGGCAAATAAGCCTAACTTCCCAGTTCTCCAAGATTATGGAAAAATTAGTCCGTGACAAAATTATGAATTTTTTATCTGAAAATCAACTGATTGGTGCAGAACAGTTTGGCTTCATGCCAAGAAACAACTGCACAAATCAGCTCCTGGAATTTTTGGACCAGTGGCCAACAGCTCTGGAAAGTGGCATGAGTATTCTGGGGTTCTGTTTGATGTAGAAAAGGCTTTTGACCAAGTCCCCCATAGCACTGCTCTCACAACTTTGTACCTTCAGTATAAGTGAGCAGATGATTTTGGGGATATCTTCCTTTCTACTTGACCATAGCCAGATTGTTAAAGTGGAAGACACATTGTCATCAAAAGCTAGTATACCAAGTGGCATTGTCCAGGGGAGCGTAATAGGGCCACTACTCTTCATCCTCCACATAAATAACATAACTGAAGGTATCACCAGCCATGTCAAGCTCTTTGCACATTACACAAAGCTTTTCATGCCAGTGGCAAAACAAGAGATATAACCATCCTGCAGAGCAACATTAACATGTTGAATAGCACTCTTGAGAGCCTAGGATTAAGCTTTAATGCTAAAAAGTGCAAGACATTATGCATTGGACCCAAACCAAAAAACATCGATGACACCCTCACATTAGCAAGAACAAACACTGTCTCAGTCATATCACACACTGATTGTGAAAGAGATTTGGGGATCTTTATAGACTCAGGGCTGAAATTCCACCAACACACAGAGCTAATTGCAAATAAGGCAAGCAGGCTGGTTGGTCTAATCAGGCGGTCTTTCAGGCATTTAGACACTAAAACCTTCACCAGACTCTGCAAAGCCTTTATGCGACTAATCATTAAGCATGGAAACATAGTCTGGGGCCCCTCATACGGTGGCGACACTATCAAAATCGAAAAGGTGCAGAGATGTGCTACCAAACAACTCCCTGGACTAAAAGAAATGAAGAGCACCTGAAACAAATGGAGCTGCCAAGCCTAAACTATAGAAGAAAAGGAGGGGGACCTGATCCAGATTTTCAAATCGAGAAAGGATCTAGATAGAATTAAGTTTGATAAATTTTTCTGTAGTCAGACTAATGTCTATACTTGGGGTCATCCTGCAAAAATACAGAAACAAACAGCATCAACTAGACAGAGATCTTCTTTCTGGTCAGTTAGAGGAGTTAAAGACTGGAACTCGTTAACCAATGAAGTAGTGTCAGCACCAACTCTAAACAGCTTCAAAAAACGTCTTGACAAGTATCTACAGAAAGAAGTGTTTATTCATAATTCATAACATACAAAAGTGATATGACTTTGTGCACTAAGCGCACTATGTTGAGCCAAGACTAGAGAGTGCCATAACAGGATATGATATCCTGGTAAGAGGCACTGTTCCTGTAAGTTATCCTGTAAGTTATTAATTAAGGGTAGGGATTAGGTTAGTTTCACGTCAGGTTCCCTCCCTCCCTAATGTGCAAATGTATGGCCCAAATTTTGTTTCTAATTTATTATATTTTTATCATGGTATTTTTCTTTAGGATTAACCTAACTTCACTTCTTGAGTATTGGCAGTTTAATACATAAGTACCAATTAAAGGAATTGATCTTTTTGCCAAGAATCTTCACCATTCATATAACCTTTTTATCTTCAAATGTATTCCCCTCCTCCTCCTCCCCTCACCGTTGCTATTTTAGTGCCCCTCCTGTAATATTTTGGTGGGCGTCCATGCTTGATTCAGTGGTTCAACAAGTTGTTAAGAAAGTGAATGAAATTTTACAGAATAGATGTTCTGCTCAAATTTAGGGCATTAGAATTTTTTTAAATACCTAGGCCTACCTCCACAACTTCTAATGCTTGAGCAACTATTAACCTTTATGAAGGCTAATCCTGAGATAAAAACAATAGAATTAAAAAAAATTATGGTAGAATTGAATTTGCCATTAAAAATTTGTCCTGAATATAATTTTCTTACTGTAAAAATTGCAGTCCCTCCCCTCTGCTCCTCTTAATGAGACAAAATTAAGCTATAGATTGTGTTCAAACTCAGGGAATAGTTGATTAATATGGGAGCAACCCCAAGATTAATAAAAAATTGTATATTATAGCCGAAAGTAAAATTCGGTTATTATTTCCAGATTGTTTTCTTGTAAAGTTTTATATTATTTTCGGACTCATTTTTTTTTTTTTTTTAACAAACGGTTGGTCATTATTTCTTACTCTGCTACCTGATATCTGTGTTTGAAGACTGATCAAACAGTTCATGGTAATGAACCATAAGTAACAACCCAACAGGAGCCAAAACTCTAAAAAAGAGAAACTACAAAACAAAAAAAAGGTGTTTTCGTTTTTTGATAATCTTTTTTTTACCAGGTAATTTACCTCTTCTCACAAGATTTATCTATCTCTTTTCTTCTGCAAAAAGAGATATATTTCTTCTCATGCTGCTGCTTTTTAAAACTTGTTCAAAGTAAAAGCTCATTGAGCTTCAATATTGCTCTGTGAAAATTTACTTTTAAATTGTTGTTATCCTTCATCCTTGAGGACAAGTTTCTCTTCAACTGAACGTGAATATTTGTACAAATCTTGCACAAATAGCCAAATTCTCTCAAAACTGTTTATTTGTCAGTTGGAAGAATATTAAAAGGGCTGGTAGCTCTCAATGTGTACATACAGGTAAAGCAGATAATGGGAAAGCTGGAACTTGGAAGATTAGTAGCCTAAAACAGCCACACTACAATGTAGCAGCAATTCTCTGTTTATTTTGGGGATTAGATTAGGGCAAAAATAATATCACAGCTTTGTAATGCATATAACTGCCAGGCTACCAATCAGTATTGTTCTCCCAGAATATCAAATGGTGCTTTTTATAGTTGTAGTATAGTGATCAATGACCATCAGGCATAATAATAATAATATAATGCAAAACAAATAGGCCACAGGGCCTCTACAAAAATCTTAATGAAAAAATTATAGGCACTTTCATTGTAGTATTTGTCCAGTTCCAGTTTGAACGAGTTTAATAATTTGGCATTGATGACTTCAAAGGGGAGCTTGTCCCAGTGTTGTGTTACTCGGATCTTGAACGCCCATTGGCCAATGTCCTTTTGGAACCTCTCCTCTTGAAGCTTGAGGTTGTGACCACGAAGGTTCGTGTGGCTGAAGCTGAGAACATTGGTAGCCTGGATGTTTTTGTAGGTCTCGTAGCAAAGCTTGTATACCTCAATGAGGTCTCCTTGGTGCAGTCAGTAAGCTAATGAAGGAAGTTTTAGCTTGCGGAGCATATCTTCGTAAGGTAAGTTTCTCAGAGTCGGACAGAACTTTGTTATTCGTCTTTGAACTTTTTCGAGAGCTTTGATGTCTTTGTTGTAAAAGGGATATGTAGTACAATGACCATATTCAAGGATTGGCCGTACTAAAGCTTTGTAGAAAATGCAAAGGGTCTTATCCTTTCCAAAAGTGAAGTTGCGCCTTAAAACTCCTGCAACACAATTTGCATTCCGGGTAATACTGTTGTAGTGGGCCTGGAAGTCGAGGTTGCTGTCAATGACAACACCCAAGTCGCGCTCCTCATGGCATGATGTGATTGGTAAGTCTCCTAGTCTATATTCATAGTGGATAGTAGGTTTCCCTATTGTTAGCTTGTGGCTTTTGTCGATATTGATTTCCATCAGCCAGTTGGACATCCAACTATTGAGCTTGTCAAGGTCCTCTT